>NC_082402.1:14180809-14260809 GCF_031168955.1 Gadus macrocephalus | reverse complement strand
CCGCCGGACCCCTACTCCTCGTCCTCCCGCCTCTCCTCCCCGGGGCTGGACCCCGCCTCCTCCCCCTCCTGCTCCCCCTCCTCCTCCCACTCCTACTCGCCGGGGCGGTACCTGTCGCCCCGCCGCGACCTGTCGCCCTGCGCCGGCCGGCTCTCCCCCCGCCGGGACCTCTCGCCGCTCAGGCACATCTCCCCCAAGAGGGAGCTCGGGGTGGGGGGCTACCGCCGGGAGCTCTCCCCCAGGAGGGAGCTCTCGTCGCGGGGACACCTCTCGCCCACGGCCTCCGCCCTCTCCAGCCCCGGCTCCCCCTCCGGGAGGGACTACAAGCGGGACTTGTCCCCGCGGGGCCGGCATAGGGGCCCCATGCGCCCGCTGTCCCCTCGGCGAGGACTCCACCAACACCACCACCACCACCTCCAAAGGTGAGCTGGACCTGTGGGGTGCACCATCGAGAGTCCATTCTGGATCTGATTTGAATCTAGAATGGACTCTTGATGGGAATCGGATTGAGCTGCACTGTTGGTCCTTACATGGTGTTGAAGGTCAATTAGAAGCGTCAGGGTTTTTAACAAACTAATATTTGTTTATTCTGTAAGTAACATCTGATGATGTATCGATTTTTGACAAACTAAAATGTGTTGATGGTTGATTCGCTGCAAACGAACATCTGTCGATATGTTGATTTCTCGACAAACAAAAATCTGTTAAATGTTGCTTTTGGTTGGATGTTTTCGATGCTGGACAAATCCAGAATCCAGAATGTGGCATCCAAAATAGACTCTTGATGGGTGTTGGATGAGCTGCTCTCTGCGTGTCTTAGGTTCTGATATTTTTAGGATGAATGATGTGTCGATTCTGACCTTTGCTGTTCTTTGTGTTTGCCCCTCAACCAGCCACCAGACAGGCCAGCACGGTGGCCCGTGGAGCCCCAGACAGGGCCACCAGCCTGGGCAGGGGAGCCAGGGAGAGCTGGGGGACCTGGGACATCCAGCCGGCTCTGGAGCTCAGATGGAGATGGTAAGGGTCCATTCTGCTCTGATCTGGTCTAGAATGCACTGGCCTGGTCTGGTCTAGACTGCCCTGATCTGATCTATTCCTGTTAGTTTGGTCTGATTAGGTTTGGTTTTGTCGATCTGTTTTGGTCTAGTCGGGCTTGGTTTGGTCGAGTCTGTTTTGGTCTAGTTTGCTCTGATCTGGTTTGGTTTGGTCTAGCTCTGCTTGGTTTAGTCTAGTTTGGTCCATTTTTGTTTGGTCTACTTTGGTCCAGCCTGATTGGTTTGATAAACTCTGGTCTATGATATTCCAGTTCTATTCATATTGTACTGTATTGATCTACTCCAGCCTCTCCTGTAGTCTAGTCTCGCTGTGTTTCCACTGCTCTGGGAGCAGAGTGGGCTGTTTTTCCACAGCTGGTAGTCAGCCCAGCGTCAGACTCCAGTCCTCCACTCCAGCCTCTCTGATCCTGAGAACCAGAAGCCCAGACTCTCTGAGGAGAGGAGTCGTGGAGGCTGCGGTTCAAGGGAGAGAGAGGGAGAGAGAGAGAGAGAGAGAGAGAGAGAGAGGGAGAGGGAGAGAGAGGGAGAGAGAGAGAGAGAGAGAGAGAGGGAGAAAGAGGAGTGAACAATTTCTTCTCCCTCAATCAAGCTGACACCATTTGGCATGGGAGTCCCACTCCTCCTACACTACTCATCCACCCCTCCTCCTCCTATTCCTAAATTCCTCCTCCTCCTCCTCTTCCTCATTCCTCCCCGTCCTTCTCCAATTATTCCTCCTCCTCCCACTCCCCCCCCTCTCCTCCTCCTCCACCCTCCTCCTTCTCCCAACCCCCCCATCCTCCTCCACCTCCCCAGAGTTTCCCGTCAGTACTTCTGATACCGATACTCGTGGCCAGGATTGCGTCTCCCTCTCGGTGTCTATGTCTCTCGACCTCCCTCACTCTAGTCTAGCGGTGTGTCTCTCTGCCAGTTCCCCTCCCTCTCCCTCTCACCACTGTCTAGCCTGCATTAGAGAGAGAGAGAGAGAGAGAGAGAGAGAGAGAGAGAGAGAGAGAGAGACATATGAGGTGAAGAAGGTAGTACGCAAAGGAGGCAAGGGAGCAAGAAAAGAGAGAGAGAGAGAAATACGTTTTTGGTCCATTTCTGTTGCAAGACGCGATGGCGTTCACGTGCCTGTGTGTAGGCATAATGCATATCCGTGAATGTTGGTGTGTGTGAGTGGATGAGTGTGTGTGTGTGTGTGTATGTGTGTGTGTGTGTGTGTGTGTGTGTGTGTGTGTGTGTGTGTGTGTGTGTGTGTGTGTGTGTGTGTGTGTGTGTGTGTGTGTGTGTGGGTGTGTGTGTGCCAAGAGAGGGCTGTGAGGTTGCTAGCAGCAGTAATGGGATCTTGGCTGAGGCCGCTGTGGCTCGTAACAAGGCTGTTTTTCTTCTTAAGGAGCTGATTCAAACCACGGTCTGCCCTTCCTCGCTCGCCCAAACAACACATGACAGAGAGTGGGAGAGAGAGGGGCGAGGGAGGCTCGGGTTCAAACTCGTTAAGCACTCTCTCTCTCTCGCACGCCGATGATGTTTTTCGAGCTGTCTCCGTGATTGATTGACAGGCAGATACATAATGGACAGTGTAGCCTGGCACGCGTGCCTGGTTGGACATGTTTAACTGACTCATTCAAATATTTGCTCTGTGATGTTTATTTGAACTCCTGTAATTCGGTCAAAGCTTCACTTCTGGTCGCGGTGGCCCGCTTTAACTGAATAAGTCTTATACCGACACTCCCGGCAGAACCCACTGTGTTACCCAGTCAGACGCCTGCAGATGCCCAGGGAACCACAGCATGTTATAGCATAACCCACTGTATCACACAGCCCATCACTGGGACACTCCCAGTATATCAGGCCATTCGGTGGACACTTATCCTAAGCGCATTAGCATCAGCGCGTTGAGTGTTATGAGTTGAACCCCACGCCCCCCATAGTGTTAATGCCACGCTCTCTACGAAATGCTCTAGAAAGCCCTGTGTGTGTGTGTGTGCGTCCATCCCAGGATCCTCTGTGGGCTACTGGGAGCGCTCCAGTACAACCACAGTCTGGGTTAGCGACGGCGACTGCAATCATTCCGCTAACCACCAGACCTGATTCACTTATGTGTTGTGTTGCTCACCGGGGCCTCGGGGCCCGGGCTACTGCCGATGATACGGTGTTGAGTTTTTTTTTTTTCTGGGCCAGAATCTGCGCCACGCAACCTTAAGGATTCGCGCCGGCAACCGTGGCTCTCGGGTCAAAAGCGTTTCTTTATTTACTCATTGCTGAACCAAACATCCACAATTGTTGGTGGTCTTCACACCTCAAACTCGTTCACCCTGTGATGTGCAGGACCACAGGGCGGGTCCCATGTCGTCAGGGCAACAGGACCAGGGCCGTCGCCATGGTCAGCCGTCAAGCCCGCCCCACCAGGTGCTGTTTAGCCACCTCCCCCTCCACTCACAGCTCCAGGCAAGCTCTTCACACACGCATGTGAACGTTAAATAGATATATACCTGCACCTGAACTACATTTATTCACGATATCAATAATTATACAAATGTAATAATGATACAACTGCACATTTATCACACTAATTATCTTGTATTGCGTAGTTTTCCCGGTCCAACTGTTTAGTTGAGCTGATTCATTCTGTGTTACAGGTACGCTCCCCATTCCCAATGGTTCCCATCGGAGGAATCCAAATGGTACACTCCATCCCAGTCTCCCTCACGTCTGGCCACGCCCCGCCCGACCACGGCCACATATCGTCCTCCAGACACGCCCACATCCCCGCCGACCAAGCCCACATATCACCCTCCTCCAGACACGCCCACCCTCCAGCCGGACACGCCCACATATCCACGAGACACGCCCACAACTCGCCTAGCCACGCCCACTCTGCCCAGCAGGCGTCTCATCCTCATCATCATCATCATCATCATCAGCAGCAGTCGCCTCGCCTGCCGTTCCAGAAGAGCGGCTCGGATGACTCCTGCGAGGTCACTTCCTGTCATCTCAGCGGCTCCTCCTCCGACAGGGGAGGAGTCTCCGGAGGAGGCGACGGCGCCGAGTGGCCGGGAGACACGCCCCCGAGGGACGCGGGGAGGTCGCCGTCGGTGGGCGGGCCCTGGGAGGAGGGCGGGCCGGAGCAGGAAGAGAGCGTCCTCACGTGCACCGAGGCCATCGCCTCCCTCTGCATCGACGGCCTGGAGGGCGGCGCCAGAGACCCTCCGCTCGCCTCCCCCCAACCCCGGCCCCCGTCTCCCCCGCTCCCCGCCTCCCCCAGGGCCTCCCGCCCCAGGAGGAGTCAGCAGCACTTTACCGACCCCCACCCGCCGCCCAGCGCCCACCCCAAACCCAACGCCGAACACACGTCCCCCCCCAACAGCACCGGCCCCGCCCAGACTGCCCCCGCCCCTAAGCCCCACGGCGGAGGCCCGAAGGTGGGCGCGGGGGCCGGCCGGCCAGCCTCCCGACCCCTGGCCCCGGAGGAGAGGGAGAGGGAGAAGTGAGGCCCCGGACGCTGCCGGCGGCGGCGGCGCTGGAGAAGGTTTATTTGTTTGCTGGTGCAACAGAAAAGGAGCACCAGCAATAGAAGAAGAGACACAAAGAGTCAGAGAGAGAGAGAGAGAGGAACGAGGAACCTTTGCACATGTGCACACGCACAAAAGTGCACGTCAGGCGTGGATGTGGGTCAAACCAACGAACACGGGAGGGAGCGGAGGCTCCCGGTGGGAAGGTAGACCGCTAGTGGCGGGGTTCGGTTTGAGGGCCTGTCGCCACGTTGGATCTGCGTTTGAAGCAAACCCAAAAAAGCTGTTGCTTTTTTGATTTTCTAATTTAACGAAACTGACCAAAATGGCCTCTCGGGGGAATGGTGTGGTGGTGTGGTTCAAAGGGACAGCGTCGCGTGTGCCTTTTCATGACATGTTCTGTTTTGTTGTTTCTTTTTTGGGCGGCTTATATTTTGTATAAGCTCAGCGATCACGTCGCTTACTGTACATAGGACGTCCTGACGTTTTGTCTACTCACTTTGTATGAAACGCAGTCCCTGACCCCCTGACCTTTGCCCCCTACGCGTGTCCATTGACTGTTCCGTTGTTGTTGTTTTTTTTTTTTTTTTTAATCTCCTTAAGTCTCAGCAAGCGATGTGAAGTTCTGGATATTTACGATCATACCTAAGGTTGCACTAAAACATATTTTTATAATGGGTGAAATTTTTAAAAACTGGCTTTTTTTTGGTGTACAGCAGCAATTATATCAAAAAACTATTTATTATTGGTACTATGTTTCATAAATTGTACATTGCTTTTTCTTAAATGTCGTGGATGCCTTTTTCTATGTAAAGCATGGCTTTTGCTATCGCTTTGATTAGGGCTAGGGTACGTTCTCTGTGTAACGTTAGGCTTTCAATGTTAGACCTGACACGTCGACGTGAGGCCCCACTCTATAAGAGGTGCACATATATAGAAGTACAGACTATCAACTATTTAACCCACTTACGAATACACACACAAATATATATATACATAATGTATATCTATCAGCCAATCTATCTATCAATCTATCCATCCATCTATCTATCTAGCTATCATCTACCAATCTATCCATCTATCAACCTATCATCTTTCTATCTATCTATCTATCTATCTATCTATCTATCTATCTATCTATCTATCTATCTATCTATCTGCACTTAACATATAGTAGTTGACGGTATCGTAGTTGGACACATCTGCCAGTCGTCCTCATCCTTACCCATCTTGATTTTGTGTCTTTGTCGTTATGTGTCTTTGTCGTTTTGTTTCTATGTACTTGTTATTTGTAAAGGTTTGGACTATCGTTCCGAGCATTAAGTGAATGAGGATGGATGTGCATTTTTTTTTTTTTTTTTTCGCCAGTTTTGCACCCCCCCCCCCCCCCCCCCACTTCTCATCCCTCCTTTCTCTGTGCTCCGGTGGTGGAGAGAGAGACAGAGGGAGAGAGAGAGAGAGGTTCTATCTTATAGCAAATAAAGGATATATCCTTCACATTCTGCAAAACGAGAGACAGAGAGAGAGAGAGAAAGTACACGGACACTTTATTTGGCTTGAGGTGGCACTTGTAACAATTTCCGTTTGTACAAATGAAAAGTTAAACAAATACAGGGAACATTCCAGAATCATGTGGGAAACTCCAATAGACGATCAACATTAGTAGTGCACACACACACACACACCCACACACACGCACGCACCTACATTTGCTGTTGGTTTGCACTTCTGCCTATGACAGAGTCCACCTGCATGCCATGTGTTTGCGTGTGTGTGTGTGCGTTATTTTGCATGTGTGTGTTGGCATGGGCAAACAGAAAACATGTATCACTCACACACACACATTTAATTGATGTTCTTTTAGTCCATTGTGATCCATCAATTCATTGAATGTTTTTTAATGATTGGTTGCTGGGACACACACACACACGCTCTGATAAATGCACCTTATATTTCTTATGAACTTAGCTTTGATGAGCCGCACTTTTTGGATCCATAAAATTGTTTCCAGTCAGGGCCTAAAATGTCCACGCTGGGTTTGTAACACAAGTTTGAAGAGTTGTTAGCATAAGCTGCCCCTGTGTCCAAAACACACCCCAGAAAAGCCAGTCTGATGATATCATGTCGTAGGATCCACATTCATTCTTCACCTGTGTTGTTGCTTATATTCTTAAGTCGGGTTTAATGTAGCCAAACCACATTTAGCTAACGTACTGCCTGGTCGTTGTTGAGGCCTCTTTCTGTTGCAAAGCCAACACTTTTAAATACATCAATATTCAGGACACATGGAAGATACAATATGGTCCTCAGGGGAGATTAAACACACACATACCGTTTTGGATTGGCAGCTTTGGGTATGGTTTGACAGGGGGCTCTGACGGTGTGTATGTTTATCCTGTATTGATTATTGATTGATCCGTGTTCAACCAGTATGCCTCCCGCCACACCCCCTCTCACCCCTCCCCCTCTGTTTTGTTAACCCATTGCCACAACGACGCTGGTTATGTCTTGAAATATACATATATATAGTAAGAAAAACAATCTCTCTCTTTCAAGGTATCAAAGCACAAGTCATTGTATAATATTTACAAAAAGGACAAAAAAAATCTTCTCATATAAAAAGGGTAATTTTTGTGACGGTGTTACGTGGAATAAAAAAATACAAAATATCATATATTACCCACATTTTTAACAAGAAATCACAGTAGAAGTGGGAAAATATGGATTGTTGTTTTCAAATAAATATGATGATAATATAAATAACTTGTCTATGACTCTTGTTTGGCTCATGGGCCTATTTGCTTCAAGAGTCATTGCTATGTATTGAAGCCTATTCTGGGAGACAAGATTTAGTTTAGTTTTGGCAGAACTTCTGGGGGGACAGTACAGCCTGGGCAGGAAACCAAAACTGCAAGAGTGGAGTTCCACCTTGTTTCCTGTTTTAAGTGATTGGTTGAGGTTTTCAGAAAGGGATTGACTTAAGTGCCAGTCTACAAGGTTTTGTTTCCATCTTCAAAAAAACTTTTTCAGTTTACTACACCGGGCCAAGTTTGTGTTTGTCAGTCGCTGCCCCGCCTCCAGCAACATGATTGGTGGAAAGAAATATTAAGCAACAGAAAGTGAAATGGTACGTTGACCCAGATTTGAATGTTTACCCTTCTGTTGGCAGGAACCCAACTTAACCACATGTTGTAGCCGTATCGGTCAGAAAATAGAATGAAATGGTACGAGTAGTCGTTTAGCTAAAAAACAAACTATTGAACAATATGTATAAATCTAATTTTATTAACATGAAGAATCAAAGATTCACACACACGTGAATGTCTACAATTAATTTCCTTAATCTCTAATAAAAATAATAACAGGGAAGGAAAGGCAATACAATTATTTACCAAATCCTAGACAATTCACATGTGTTTTTATCTTTGATTATTAATGTTGATAATTTGTTAGATATTGTTCAGTAGTTTTGTTTATTTTGGAGATGTCATTGGTAGCGTATGAACTCCAATAGCGGGAAACAGAACTTGACCCATCACAGGTACCACTGTTTCTCACTGTGGGTGAGGGCTTAGCATTTGTGGGTGTGTTCCCGGGGAACTTACGATTTTGGTGAAGGGGACTATTGGCGGAGACCTGAAGTATGCAGAATAACATTATGAACTTTGAACTTGTTCACGTGTAGATAAAATTTCCATATGTTGAAATATAATATATAATGTATTACTTAAGTATTTCCTTCCTTTGAATTGGTTATTCAAAGTACCCTAATCACTTGCCCTATAGCTTATTGGCAAGTCTAACAAACATAAGTGTTCTGAATTGCATTGACTCGTATCTACTCACAGCCAATCAGATCGCACAGATTTTCAAACCGATTCGCACCAAATTGTTTCAAACAATAAGTATCGTTGCTCTACCGGTTTCGGTAAGTATCGGTTAGTATCGCGATGCGTATTAAATTGTACTTCAAAGCAGAGATGCACATCCCAAATGTTTTAGGTTTATTTTAACTTCTAAAGCATTAAAGTCTTCGTTGTAAATAACAAGCTGCCCCGGCTGTTTGTTTTTTTCCATCTGAGGTAAAGCAAAGTGGAGGGAATGGGAATGATGTAGGCTAAAACAAATGCTTAAGGGCTCTCATCTTGCAGCTCATCCTGCCTTGCATAACATAGGTAAAGTTTTACCTTCGATATTCGAAAAAATATTCAAAAGTAAATAAGTATAACCTATGAACCATAAGAGATAATGACATCAAATAAAATCTAAATGATTTATTATCACCTCAAAATCCAGACTTTTGAATGGTTTGCGAATGCCCAACTTATGACTAACTTGACCCATCTCCTTGCATATTCCTCTGAATAGAGAGTAGGCCTACCTGTTTCCTCATTATAACTATTTTTGACAATGGCATAGCTTCACTAAATCAGTTGTTGTTGTGGATGTCTGAACAATTGTCTTTGTTTAAGCGCTTTTACACACACACACACACACACACACACACACGCACTCTCTCTCTCTCTAAATCTAATTTTAATATGGACCCTGTCACTATGCGCGACCCACATATGTCTGCGTGTCTTTTTAGGGTGTTTGTTGTCATGTTGTTTGACGTAACTGGGTTGCGTTAGCTGGTGTTCAGATGGTCGGCCCACGACGCTTCGTTTTTCGTCTTTTGATAGTTTGTGATCAAACATAGTTATTTTTAATCATTGGAAGTGTTTTTGGAATCTCTTTTGACTTTTGTTTCTAAGGCAAAAGTGTGTGTGTGTGTGTGTGTGTGTGTGTGTGTGTGTGTGTGTGTGTGTGTGTGTGTGTGTGTGTGTGTGTGTGTTAAGTGTGTGTGTAATATGGCGGCATCTGCCCAATGGAATAAACAACTTTCCAGCTTTGACTGCCAGGAAAAATAGAACAAATTAGCAAAAACATTAACTCCCTGCTTTTTCTACTCCATTGTGTCCGTTTAAGGGGGAGTGACAGAGAAACCTAAGAGTGGAAAGGGATTCGGCTGAAAAAGTTAGGTTTTTCATTCAACAAGGAACATAATGAATATTACCTGCCAAAATATTGTTTAAAAACATAATTTTCATAGCTACACACTGACCCCTATAGTATGTTCCCGGAACTGCAACCAAAGGGGAAACCAGTTTCATAGTTGAGTTCCAGGAACAGTAAAAACAAATCAAACCACGCCTCGTAAAATCCTCACATAATTTGGACTCTTGATTAAAAAAAGTTCTGCTACTTCATTGGTAACAGACTACGCCGCAAATATAACCTTCATTCAGATTAAGACAAAACCAATCAGAGCCACGACCTCTTGAAGTATGTTTTTCATCATGACAGTCGAATCATTCGATTATGACCTCGGTTCCCTTTAGATCCGTTTTAAAAATAGGGGCACAATATTCCTTGGTTTGTGAAAAAAGTGTTTTTTTCATCATTAGTTTGGTTGCTAATTAATGTTTATGTATATATTTATATGTACATATATCAATATGTATGTTTGTGTGTGTGTGCTTTTATTGTTGCCAGTAGGTTTGCATGTCTCTAAGGTGCTTGTGTATGTGTGTGTGTGTGTGTGTGTGTGCTTGTGTGTGTATATGTGTGTGTGTGTGTGTGTGTGTGCTCGCGAGTGTGTCTGTGTGTGTGTGTGCTTGTGTGTATATGTGTGTGTGTGTGTGTGTGTGTGTGTGTGTGCTCGCTCCATAAGTGAAGTCAGGCCTTTCTGTAACCAGCTCCAGATGTAGCAGCAGATCGCTCGTTGTTTACTGCTTGGTGTTTTCCACTTGTTTACCGCTTTTCCACTGTGTGTGGTGTGTCAAAAACACACGCACACACATCTACATTCCCCAGCCGCACAATCCCATGTGTGTGTGTCTGTGTGCGTCTAAGATGACTGTTCCCGGGTCTTCCTCATGGTAAACCCCAGCACGCTTTTAAGCTACGGAAACGTTGTCACTGCACTTGGATCCATACTGCTAAGTCCTTATCCGCATGGAGAAACTCTTTCAATTGACTGGCTACACAGTACACACACTCAAATTTTTTTTTATAAGCTGTTATATAATAAAGGATAAGGATAAAGAGTCATCCGAACGTATAACAATAAGTCTAATTTATTTTAGTAATAAACATACAACAAACGTTTAATCTGAGGCCTCAAGGAGAAGTCCAATGCATTAACAAAAGCAAGGACTTCTTATACAGTGGCAGGCAGGTCTCAGGATGCTGAGAACAGCTCTGCTCCCCAATAAAACGATAGTATTGGTTAACCAGATGGTAGTAAACTATAGATGAAACTCTGTGATCCGTAGTTCCATTGTTACCTTTTTATCATCTAAGCTCTGTCTCCTATTCCTTGTATTGTCCAGCCATACCTGTCCCCAGGGTTATCTAACGTTCCCCTTTGTGCCTGGCATACACCGTTCCTTTAGGAAAACACTATGTGATTTAATCGTTGACCATTGCATTGTGGGGAAATGTAGCGGTGCCTTATAAGCTGGAACCCCCGATCCCCGACCTACCCAAGGGGGTCAGGGAAAAGGCACGCCCAACAAATGGCAGTGAGAGAAAAATAATGTGAAAAAATAATAATTCCCATTACAACTCCCAGTCTAAAGGTTCAGGGTTCTTCTGTATCACAATACATTCTGTATCCCACTCTGAGACATATGTTGGTCGTCTCGACCAAAACCCCAGAGAAAGAAACATTCTGCACATTTGGATGTAAAATAATTTCATCCGATTAAATACTATATGGTCATACATACACAACTCTTAAAAGGTCTAAGATACATATAAAGCTGGTACTTCCCTCCCAGGACAGGAAGGTGGAAGAGAAACAGAGGTTGTTGGCTAGAGCAGGAGTTTTATTAGAAAGCAAAATTAAGCAGTGTAACCTACTATTTTTATGTCCAATCAAATCGCACCAATCACTAATCTGTGCGAACGGCCCTCATTGACCAAATTGCGAAGTCGTTCATTGGAAGAGGACGCCACAGCCCCCTGTGGTCACATTAATGGGTTAAGTCTCTCGGCCAAGAGAGGGGGAGAGCAGGAGTGACGGAAGGAGAGAGAGAGAGAGAGAGAGAGAGAGAGAGAGAGAGAGAGAGGTGGGTGAGAGGCACTTGTAATCTCCGTGACGCATTTCTGGGCTGTGTGTGTGTGTGTGTGTGTGTGTGTGTGTGTGTGTGTGTGTGTGTGTGTGTGTGTGTGTGTGTGTGTGTGTGTGTGTGTGTTTGTGTTTGTGTGTGAGTGTGTTTGTGTGAGTGTGTGTCTGTCTGTGTGTATGTATGTTTGCTTGCGTGTGCGTGCGTGTGTGTCATCTTGCGGCCCACTGCTTTTTCTGAAAGTCACCAGTCAGACTAAGAACCAATTACACCCACACAAGGTTTGCACTGTGTGAGTGACTGTGTGTGTGTGTGTGTGTGTGTGTGTGTGTGTGTGTGTGTGTGTGTGTTAAACAAAAAGCCCATTGATGTAAGGGTTTTTATTTTCCTTTACAAAATCTAGAAGTTGTACTACTAGGCAGTCTAGTGGTGGCAAGGGGTGTTCGTTCAACAGAGGAAAGGTGCTGGGTTTATACCCCATGTCTGAAGAAAATGGCATGTCCCTTGAGCGAGAGATCCCCTACCCCTACCGGCTCCTTCATGACATATATCTGAAGTCATTGTATGACACTTTGAATTAAACACTTACACTTTTAGTGTAAATTACTAAGGCCCAATCCCATTTCTAGCCCTTACCCCTCCCCCTTGCCCCTCAAAACAGAGGGGTAAAACGTTCCCCTAAGAAATGGGACGCCCCTCCATTACGTGGCTTCATCGTCGCTGACTGCTATGTCAACAGAAGCCACGAGTAGGCATGTTTCAGATCAAGCATACGTTGCGTTGCGTTGCCTCACATAACATAATGAATTACTGGATAAAAACATCAGAAATGCTGGCGTTAACTTCCCTATGTGATGCGACGCGTCACATGGCTTTAAAAACTCGCTGGATCTCCATTGTAACTCTGTCCGTCTGCTTTTCTGTGCATATGCTCTTTCAAATAAATGCAGACATAAGACACTCCCCTCAACATATCAAAACATTGCCATAGGATAGGATAGGATAGGATTTTATTTGTTGTCATTGCACATACACACAGGTACACACAGGTACACACAGGTACACACAGGTGCACACAGGTGCACACAGGTGCAACGCCAAACCACTCCCCAGGGAAAGAAAAGGCATGCCATAGGGAACAACGAAACCAACTTACTTAGGAACCAATATTTGGTGGAGTTCACATAAAAAAAGGTATGAACAATGATAAAAAATAAAACAAAATCAAATTAAATTTAGCTCGGCTACACACACACACACACACACACACACACACACACACACACCAAAATACTAAATTACAACAAAAACAATGGTCTCGTTTGGTTGATACATTCATTAGGCAATTGGTATAATGACACAGACATTCAGTGGGCTATTGAGCTCAACACAGAAATACCAAAGTAGAAAACAGACGCAAGAATGAAAAGATTGAACAACGTAAGACTCACTCCCACTGTTTTCTGGCGATCATTTTCGATTTTAGGAACTCATTGTCCCTGGTCCCCCTGAAATTAATGAGCCGTCTGGTCTCCTGTGGTGTCCCTGAGGTAAAGGTGGAAAGGAAATCTTCAGTTTGACAGGCGAGCGACGCAGCCTAGGTGGCAGCTTTACCGATATCAAAGCAGTGCGCCGGTATAATCAACCAAGGAATAGTAGTAGTAAGCATATCCACTGCACACAAATGTTACTTGAAACCTTAACATGTCATGTCAAGGGATATCGGATATCTATCTCAACAAATAGCGATAGCGGAACACATTAGCATCGGCTTCTAGTGATTCAAAACAAACTTGACTAGTGAATCAAAACAAACTTGACTAGTGATTCAAAACTAGCTTCACAATTAAAAACCGCTCGAAAATAGTATTATTACACCAGTCTGCCGTAATTAAAGTGCTGAAAATACTTACATTTGTGCGTGTCCTTCGCTTGAACCATCGCTGCTGTTTGTTTATTTGGCGATTTCGGTTGGCCACTAGAGAGCGCTAAAATCTTGTATAGTTCAACGGTTATTTACCGTTATGTCATGTTTTATATCGAGCTCAGAGATCGCATTGTCCGTGTATGACTTCGAGCTGAATATACAGTCAACTTTACATCATGAGTCCAAATGATAACAACTAGTAAAAATGCATTTTCGGCCGGATTTTCCTCGAAGCCCTCCCTTTGAAGTGTGGTCCTTGGATAGCTTCGTTTCAAGCTACGTTTTCGCTTCGTTTCAAGGGCTACGTAGCCTTTTGTCTTCGCCCTACCCCTTAACCAAAATGAGAATTGGGACACCCTTACCCCTTCAAACCAAGGGGGAGGGGTAAGGGGTAGAAATGGGACGCACCCAAGTCATAGTGTTGAGTTACCATTTGAATAATTAATATACAACGATTTTGTGTGAACAGGGTAAGTGTGTGTGTGTGTGTGTGTGTGT
The DNA here is from genome assembly GCF_031168955.1 of Gadus macrocephalus. Classification (NCBI taxonomy): domain Eukaryota; kingdom Metazoa; phylum Chordata; class Actinopteri; order Gadiformes; family Gadidae; genus Gadus; species Gadus macrocephalus. The sequence goes on along the minus strand of NC_082402.1, from coordinate 14,246,720 downwards.
GTGTGTGTGTGTGTGTGTGTGTGTGTGTGTGTGTGTGTGTGTGTGTGAGCAGCAGCAATGCTGCTGCTCACGTAAAGTTGTGTGCTTAGAGTTAATAAAGTGTAACCAACCATATTGGAACAGAATGTTCCAGAATAACTTTGGCAGAACGGAACATTCCAGAACATAACAGAACATAGCATATAACACAGGAAAGATGGTCTGGGGGGCGTGGCGTCCAGCAGGGAGAATTTATGGTATATGTTGTCCTGCAAACCACAGGTGAACGGAGCCACCCTCCTGACATTGTCAAACACTAAACACACAAGAAATCCCGGAACCACCTTGTCTTTGTAATTATAATACTAGATTTAGGCAGACTAAAAAAACAGGTTTGGTTGCGTGATGAAAGGAAGGCTATTGGCAGGTGCAACCAGAGCTCCGTTGATGTATTCCAAACTTTTCCCATGCTCTGACACACCTATGGAAGCCAAGGATACACCAAATATTTATCACAGCACAATAAGCGCTACCTTTTCATTAGCATGCTAACAAAGTAAGCATATCTTTTCTTGAATACAGTATTCCCCTTTTTTTGTGTTTGAGATATACGACAAATTAAATGAGACTCCTGGCATATACATATAGCTTTGGTTATGTTTTGTGATATTTTGTTATTGTAATTACTGTGCCAGACCCACGACCAAATTGGTCCCCTGCTGCCAGCCACTTATGGACCCCGACCCACAGTTTGAAAACCACGACCCTAATGGATTCATAAACAGCTTTATGTGCGGTGGATGTGTTAAGACATGTCTACCGCACATAAAGTAGACAGGGAAAAGCACTGTGTACACATGTGGTGATGTTGCATAATAGCTGCTATTTAAACCTTCATTTTTTGTGTATTCTGTTGTGGCTTAAAAACTGGAAAATCAAAATCAGGGTTTAGACTATCGCCTGGCCCTTTTTGGCTGCTTGAGGGTGGGACGTTTATCAAACATGAATTAATCAATCAAACCGCTGGAGGTATTTTATAATGAATCATTCTAAAACCTGCATCATTAGAAAAAGTTTAAAAAGTTTAAAGTAAAACAGTTGTCATGGTAACAGCTCTACTCTACTTGAACCTAGTTATCGTTTGTTGTCAAGGAAGGGAAGTCGGCCCATATGTCAATAAAACTCATTCATGAAGAGACTTGTCATGTCATGTCGGCGAACCCGAGAGCGGTCTAACCGCCTCGTGGGATGGATTTACGGGACAGTGATGGATGGAGGTGGGCGTGGGGGAGGAGGAGGGCTGGGCTCGGGCGGGACACCGTGGTTTGGCAGCAGGCACCGAGGTTTGGATCTGGAACTTGTTTGTAAATATTGTGGCACTAAAATGCGAAGATGCTAGCAATCCGATACACTTACACACACACACACTCAGATGCACGTGCGCGCACACACACACACACACACACACACACACACACACACACACACACACACACACACACACACACACACACACACACACACACACACACACACACACACACACACACACACACACACCAACCATAAAGTGTCTGTTTACACCCAAATTGAGGAACAACCAAGTAATATTAGACTTTTTCAGTTTCTCTCATGCTTCATATTGATGGTATTGAAGGAACAATTTCCCTTCTTCCCTAACCAAATCCTGGTGCGGAGAAATTGAAAGCATATTAAGGTGACTATTTTGAGCAGTGAAAATTATAGAACGTTAACCATTTTTAAGTAAATTTCACGCAAATGTTTCTGTATGGACTTCTTCATGGCCCTTTCATCTCAATAGGAACGAACGAGCAAAGTTTTTAAACACAGTGACTCAGTATGCCCACTGAGCGGCGCTGTCTTCAAGGCGATGGGTCCCGATGAGGGTCGTCTGGTTGCGATTTATCACATCGGTGAACTTTGATTACCATGCAAACGCGCCGCAGGTGTATAATAAAATCCATATACCCCACTAACCAATTCACGATTTCAGTTTGTCTAAGCCTTAGAGTTTTCTGTCGAGGCTTCCACTCTCCACTAAGGTCAACCAACAATATTTGTTAAAGGAATAGTTCATGATGAATTGATTAAAAGGTCGGGTCCCTGTCTCCTGTTGAAGTGTACACAATTAAATTCATTGTTAGCTAGTAGTTTATTATGTTTGAGCAATCAAAATAATCTGTTATTCATGATAAATATAAATATTTTCAGAAAACACCACTAGATTAAATCAATAATAATGAACCCTGTGCAAAACATTTTTCTTTCGATTAAAATGTATTTTAAAGATGTTTAAAGTAATTTATAGATGAACAAAACCATTTAATTAGTAATTATCTTTTTTATCTACAACTTTCATCATGATTTACTGCATTGTACAATTTGATCGAATATCAACTGCTCATGAGTATGCAACATAATGTAAATTGTAAATGACTACATGAGTAAGTGCACAGATTACATGCTGTGTAATTGCACAGTACGTACATCAAAGAGAAGATACATACTTTATAAATGCTTAAACATTATGCATTGTATCCACTAAAAACAAATCTAGATATAATTTGTCCTTGTAACGCAGTACATCTACATTGAAGAAGCAGGACAGAAGTTAGATTAGTTTGCTTACAGTGATTTGTGTCTCAATACGAGACACAGGTCATTTTATTTTATACATGAAAAATACAGTTTAACTTGGTGAGTTTCATAGGGCTAATGTTGTGTTTCAATATGCTGACAATCTTTTACATGAATAATATTACAAAATATATTATGAGCTTAATTAAGCTCATATTATGTTAATCATATCGTTTAGTAGGGCTACCAGACCTAGGCCCTTTAAAAGGACAGACCTCATTGGGCAGATTGTTGGTGCTTGACATTTCCTTCCTGTACCGACAGCGATATATTGTTGTTTCTCCTTCTTCTGACAAATGTACATATTGTAAGTCGCTTTGAAAAAAAAAATAGTCTGCTGAATACCGTGAATGCAAATGTAAATGGTGCAGCATGATGCATGCCTGGCCGTCCGGACAGGGGCGTCCATGTGTCTGCCGTGTGAGTTTAAAGACATGCGTATGGGACAAACACAACGCGGTGTTATTCTTACTATATGTGTCCATTCTCCAGGCCGGAGGAGTCGTAAAGCAGCCCGTCCACGGTCCACCCTTTCTCACTGTTTTGACGCGCGGTTTAGTCCCGCATTTAAACTGTTTGTCGTTCTTCCGTGATCCGCGTCCGCCGCCGCAGGGTGGTCCGGTCTGGACTCAGCCTCAGGCCACAGAGTTCCGTTCTGTGAGTGTCCTTTTTAAGTAAGTTTATATATACTTTGGGTCCATTTTGGTCATTCATCCATTAAGTCCAGTCAATCATCCCGTCCTCTAAATGCTTGGAATGTCAGCTTATGTGGATAGAGATAACACATGTTTGAGAATAAGTTGGTTGATTTATTTCGGCTCTGTCCACGTGTCGGTGAAACCAGACGTTTGTTACTTCCAAACCATCGTCTGGGAAACGAAGAGAGGGACACTCGACAGCTGACCGTCCGTTGGTTGCATCAAGTGGCCCTCTGAGCTACCGGCGTTTCTCCTTCCCGCCGCTCTTCCTTGGGTCGCGCGATTCCGGTTCTGTTGTTTCTCTCCCACAATGCCTTGCGCCGGTTCTGTTGTTTGGAGGTCTGTTTCTTGACTTCAGATGTTTTCCAACTGAAAAGTTGCAAAATCCATAGTTAGTGAAGTGTGTGTGTGTGTGTGTGTGTGTGTGTGTGTGTGTGTGTGTATGTGTGTGTGTGTGTGTGTTTGTGTGCGTGCGTGCGTGTGTCATACACATGTATTTTTCAGTATGTTAAAAAATACATAACTTCCTTACTCTGAGCGCTTTCGATTGGCCGAGCAGTATCGAAGACAGCCATCGTCGTGGTGATCGGTACAGAGGCAGCGGTCCAGGTCTCTCCTGAGCCGAACAGAACCGTAGGAGACCACCTGACTGAAGGACAGAACCACGACACCGTCAGAACCACACACACACACACAGGAGACCACCTGACTGAAGGACAGAACCAGGAGACCGTCAGAACCACACACACACACGCTAGGAGACCACCTGACTGAAGGACAGAACCAGAACACCGTCAGAACCACACACACACAGGAGACCACCTGACTGAAGGACAGAACGAGGACAACGTCAGAACCACACACACACTAGGAGACCACCTGACTGAAGGACAGAACCACGACACCGTCAGAACCACACACACACACACACAGGAGACCACCTGACTGAAGGACAGAACCACGACACCGTCAGAACCACACACACACACACTAGGAGACCACCTGACTGATTTTCTTTGATAAATATTTAAACCATTAAAGTGATTATTATAAACACCAACAATAGGGATTAAGAATCTGTCAATATATTTTGTTCCAAATTGTAGTAGCCCCACTAAAACCCCCAAACAAGCATCAAATAAGTGGGCAATGTAATTAGGAATAAATTATATGATACAGGCACATTTGAATCTGCTTATGACGCAATTACCATCAATGATACGATTTTAGTTACTTTAATCTATACTGTTATGTTTTTTTATCAACTTTAATCGGCTGAAATTAAATAATTCGACAATGGCGTCATTTCTGCGCTGATAAGGAACCAGCTTGCCGATAGCTCTATTCAACCGTTGTTTTGGACGTGTAGCTGTGTAGCGCACTGATTTGAAACTCAAAAGGCATGGGTTTAACGTTATTGAAAAATAATGCACTCCCTTGAGAAGGCAATGACCGATCAGAATCAGTTATTCAACAACACTGTGGTATAATTACAAATAAATCCCACAACCCAATATATAAAACACCCGCATTACAGATGTTACAACCCAAGGTCATATCTAATAAAACATACTTTAGAGAGCACATGTTTTGTGTTAGGTGGCCACTAGACAGCATAGCAGAACATCAGTGGGACATACTGCCAGACTCTCTAAACACAAAGGGTCACAAGGAAGCAGCCGACAGGGAATTACTTCCTCCTCCTGCCCTACTAGAGGTTCCACAGTCTCTGGTAATCTCCCTGCTGACGCTAACTGGGTCCGCTGAGACGGCCATGATGGCTCCCAGCCAGCCTTCCGCTGGGCTGCAGGTTAAAAGAGGGAGACACCACTGGGTTTGTGGGAAGTGTTTACCACCGTATCCCGGGTCCAACCGTTAGCAGATGTTAGTGGCCGAGGAGAAGCGTGCAAAACGAGAATAGGCCTCCACTCAGAGCTGCTGGGTAATATAAAGTCAGTTGGCGGAAGGCATGTCAAGACTTTGGAATGAAGACGTTTCAGTCTTTAGACATAACATTTTCAATAATTCGAATTAGTTTAGAATGGTACATCGTTCTGTTTAGAGCCCGATTGCTTATTTGGTTCTCATTTTATGTTTTTCATCCTATTACAGACTCTTTACATTTTTGTTCTTTACAGATTGTTCACAAACTATAGTCTGACTTAGTGTGTACAACTTGTAGTCATGTGAAAAAAAGCAAAACTAAAAAAGGTTATCCCTGGTTGAACAGGGAATCAGAATAGATAGCCTACGGTTGGGAACTCCTGCTAATAGACCACTTTCGTTGCTGGTCGTGTGACATCTGGGCTTATAAATTGGCGCTAATATAATTGTTCATATTTTCAAAAGTTCCCCAAGCACTTTCATTTTTCTCCTATGTAGTCTAGCTTTATAATAATAATAATTTTGACTTTACAAAAGTTCAGAATTTCCTTTGAGCTGAAGTAAATGCAAGGCTTTATTTGCTGATAACTGATGTGTCCCAAATGTGGGCGTCAATCATGAATTAAGTCATTTGTCAGACTATCCCAGCCCGTGTTTTCCAAATGTTTTTGCAGTTGTTCTCCAGCTTTGCTTAGTGTCGCTCTCTGTCCATGTGGTCGCATGGGTTGTTGGCTTGTATCTGCTCAGAAAATAAAAAAGCTTCCGCTTGTAACAACGGCTACTGGCTCGGCAACAACGCCTGTCCACCGCAGATTGCTGGAGGAGCCAATTCGAGTTGAGAAACGGTTGGAAAATAGGACGATGTGGAACGCTACCCTTGTCACTGAACTTCAGGTTCCTGTTGCAGCCTGAGCCAACTCAAATCTGAGTTGTGCGTTGGCTGTAAACCATATCAGTTTATTTTCTGAGCAATGCAAACAGTTGAGATTTGGACTGCTTATATGGCTCTATATCTGACCACTATCCAACAGAACAGACCAACGATTAGATATTATACTAAATGATTGGTGTTAGAAGCTGAATGCCTGAGAGTTAGTACTTTGTAAGGCTTAGGCTTACTACCCGAGTGGGATTTGTTAGGCTTAGGCTAACTACCGACAGCCATATGTTTAACTTAGGCTAACAACCTGACGGGGATATGTTAGGCTTAGACTAACTACCTGACGGGGATATGTTAGGCTTACTGTCCGTCCACACCAGAAGCGAATTGAGCGACCAAATCGCCGGAAGTCATTCACTTTCTATGGGCAAGAGCGACCAGAGCGACCAAAGCGACCAACGCTACCAGCGGCCAAAGTTGAGCGACCAGAGCGTCAAAAAGAAGTTGAAAACTTTTTAACTTTATGCAAATGACTATTATTCGCTTCAGCGACCAAACACTGACAGCCAATCGGAATGTAGACGCTCTTCGCTTGCGTGGATCCCAGGGAACATCGGCAGGCACTTTGGTTCCTACCTACCTTTATTCACTCACTGAACAAAATGTCGGCTGAAGTATAATCGCGGCTGTAACTGGGCACCCGGTGTTGTACGAACCCACCCTTTTTCAGTTCAGAGATCGAAACGCCATAGTGGTTTGGATATCAAGTGATGATAAGCGGGAGTATTTATAGGCTACATCTAGAACGTTCGTATTTAAGCGGGAATCATTATAATTTGCTCTACATGCCACCAATCTAACCAACCAATCGCGTGTAGCATGCTTTAAACAAAACCAAAAAAGTATTTGAAATCGTCACATAAACAAACTAATCGACAAGACGAGGGATAAATGACAAGGGATATATCTCTTGTCTTTTATCCCTCTATTCCCCACTATTCACGGAGCCTGAGGTGAATATTTTTTAATTAAATAGTCTAGATAGATAGATAGTCAAGTCTTTATTAATACCAAACGACACAAATCGTCGGGAATCCATTTAGGTGGTTCGTCCCACACAGGACAGTAGCCTACAATACCACACAGAACAAGTCTGACTGGGTAATACACACAATACATCACATGAAAACTAGACACGCGTTGATAGATAGACAGAAAGGCCTAGATAGATAGATAGATAGATATGTTCCATTATTTGCCTTGCGGAGCCAACCAGACCTGTGCACGTATGCAAATTAGCCATGTGTCCCAATGTCTATTTGTTTTGAATGCGACGAATGAGTGCAGATCATGATTTGCAGATCCAGATCAGTGAAACATATTTTAACTACTACAGCACGCAGGGTTTTTTGTTCTCGGTTGTAATTAGCCTACATTTTAGGATTTTTTTTATATTGGGGGGAATCACTGTCCTACTTGTTGTCGAAGCACTTTATCGAACAAGCAAAACCGTCTCGGCAATATGGCCAAGGTGTATGGGAGAGTTCACTATTTGATATGGCTGTCTGTAGGGCCTACTAAACGCATGGCTCCTTTAAATGCGTCTGCATAATTGAATTGTACGTCATGAGCGACTTGAGCGACCAAAGCGAACAGAAAAATTCGCAGCGAAACTTTGTGAGCGACCAGAGCGTCTTTGACGCTTTGGTCGCTCCTGGTGTGGACGTACAGTTAGGCTAACGACCGACAGTGACATAGGCTAACTGCCTGACAGTGAGAGCTATGTTTAGCTGAAGCTAACTTCCTGTCAGTTAGCACAATAGGCCTAAGCTAATGCCTGGCAGTATGTACAATGTTTAGCTGAAACTAGATGGCTGACACTAAAGCTAAATATAATTCAGAGAGAGAACTGCCCTGTTTGGGAGAGATGTTAGTAATGAGAGAGTGAAGGAGCAAGAGAGTGTGAGAGAGGGAGAACAGACCGTTTCTTAATTAGTTCAGAGATGAGAGTATGTGAACCGCAGAGGGTTTGAGTTTGATTCCTTCGTGGTCTCGTTTGAGGGACTTTGCGTTGGGCAGTAAAAAAAAAAGTTATTTAAGAACCTCAGGAGGAAGCCAGACAGAAATTACCCTTCGTTAGGAAAGGTGGGCTTTCTTATTAGCCAAGCCACATCTGAGCGCCTGCAACTCGGCCAGGAACACACAAACCGAAACACGTTAATTGGCAACAATTGTGGCGTGGGGGGGGGGGGGGGGGGGGCTGGGAGCTTTTGTGCTGATTTCCGATGTCAGAGCAAAAATTCAAAACATACTGGGCGTGTTAAATGTGAAACTAAATATATATTGTCTGTTAAGCAATCAGCGGCTGTACTGCTAAAATTCAAATTGTTTGAAAAATTATTAGTGTCGGTTCTTGCCGAATATATTTAGCTGTGAATGTATTTTTAGACGGATGCAAATGTAATGTACTCGCATGTGTATCTTTGTTTGTTTCTAAGCATCTCCAATTCTCATTGAGAAAATGGTGCAATTTACACGTAAATATTTTATTTCTGCAATTATCTTTGTAGACTCAAGAAACCAAGACAAATATATCTTAGATCTAATAGATTTTCAGATTTCGATCTCTCAGACGCTCCATGGTTGCTTCCACCCCTCCACCCATGGTACATGCGCACCCTGTCAGACAGAGACCCACCTGGGGGTGTTGATCCAGAGGATGCCCACGTGGCAGAAGTACACACACTCCTTGTCCCTGGGGTTCTCACACGAGCACCGCTTCTCCCTCCGGTGAGCCTTGTGGACGAGCTGCGTCGGGAGGCCCTCCTCCGTTGTGGGGCCCGGTTTTGAGCTAGGATAGGCTGCAGATATAAAGAGAATAAACAGAATCTGAGTTTTCAGCTTTTAAACTCTTCTTCTGTGCATCCAACATGTCCTCAACATGTTGTTCAGCATTGCTTGACACAGACCTCAGATCGGTGAGTTAGGGCTAGCTGTGTGTTCCTGTAGTGGAGTGGTTAGGGCTAGCTGTGTGTTCCTGTAGTAGCTCTGGTTAGGGCTAGCTGTGTGTTCCTGTAGTGGAGTGGTTAGGGCTAGCTGTGTGTTCCTGTAGTAGCTCTGGTTAGGGCTAGCTGTGTGTTCCTGTAGTGGAGTGTTTAGGGCTAGCTGTGTGTTCCTGTAGTAGCTCTGGTTAGGGCTAGCTGTGTGTTCCTGTAGTAGCTCTGGTTAGGGCTAGCTGTGTGTTCCTGTAGTAGCTCTTGTTAGGGTGAGCTGTGTGTTCCTGTAGTGGAGTGGTTAGGGTTAGCTGTGTGTTCCTGTAGAGGCTCTGGGTTAGGTTTAGCTATGCGGGATAGATGATTCATGTATGGATGAAGTCAGCTGGAGTTGAGAGTGTAATGGATACCATGAAAACAACATACATTCCATGTGTTGATGTGCACCATTAAGTTTATGTTTTTTTTAACAAAGCATATATTATAAGGCGGGGTCCTCAGGAGATGTTGAACAGCTCAAACCATGAATAACAATCAGACCTGAGTTAATAGTCTAAAACCCATAGAGGATATGAGAAGGGCAGTTTTTAATACTACTGCTGCACATGCTATGATACAACATGTGACATTACATCAGGTCAGGCTTTAAACATCTGCTTGTACTTTCCCTAGAACCTATGTCTGGCCAGCACCTGGATGTACACACACACACACACACACACACACACACACACACACACACACACACACACACACACACACACACACACACAGACACACACCCTCACAGACACACACGTACACAGACACACACACACACACACACACACACACACACACACACACACACACACACCCTCACAGACACACACGTACACAGACACACACGTACACAGACACACACACACACACACACACACAAATAAACATACACGCACACATGCACGCACACACACACAGGCTTTGTTCAAGCCTCCCAGGCGCAGAATAAACACGAGAGATACCCACAGAGGTTTGTCCTGAAGGTCAAAACGTTTAAGAGGCTCCTGGGCGAGGTGAGGTTGTCCAGCAAAGCTCTAGTTGACGACAGCTGTCTGTCTGCCGTTGGATTGGAGATTCATTTGTGATACACCCAATCGGAATGAGCCGGAGATGTTTTCAGATAAACACTCCTCATTCATCTCAATGAACTAGCTCCTCCATCTCCAAATCCTTTAGGGTAGCCGTGAGGTGACCGAGAATGTGTGGCAGATGGATTGGTTATGCCTTGAGAGGTTCAGTTCCGTTCTATTCTACATACGGTGCTAAGCCAAGTCATCATCCGACCGGCCAAAACCAACTCTCTGAACTGATGTACTTCTGAGTTGATAGAATGTTGTTTTCATAAAATCCCCCAAGTCTAAGGTAACGTGTAATGAAATAATTGTATTTAAAATACAGCTATTGAATAACAACCATGCCATGTTGACAGTATGTAATTAAATATGCATTGTTCTACAGCCTAAAAACTCTGGCTCTGCTTGTGGTGTGACTTTGAAGGAAAACAGTACAGTATGTGTGACCACACTGTAGGTGTAAATAAACACTTGTGTCTGTGTGTGTGTTTGACCACTCTTCTATTGTGTGTGTGTGTGTGTGTGTGTGTGTGTGCGTGTGTGTGTGTGTGTGTGTGTGTGTGTGTGTGTGTGTGTGTGTGTGTGTGTGTGTGTGTGTGTGTGTGTGTGTGTGTGTGTGTGTGTGTGTGTGTTTGCATCTAAAACCACAGCACATGCTTCCGTTGGGGGGGCTTTACAAGTTGTCATGAAAGCGGGAACCACCATACACACACACACACACACACACACACACACACACACACACACACACACACACTCACAAAAATAGAGCAATTTAACCAAGTTGCCACTTACCCAGCCAGGAAGTGGAAGAACCCTGTCATTAATAGACATAATAAATAGGGAGTACAGTTACCTGTACTCTAAACAATACCAAGACCTGCGTGTCAATATTTACCCAGTGGTGCTCTGAAATCTATGGGTAGGGTACTGTATCTGCATTACAATACGGTTTCCAGGAACCGTGGCATGTGTGGAATATGGTTAAGTCAAAGAAGATCTCATAGTTCCCCTAAGAGATGCATACATTTCCTCCAGTATCACGTTTAACCTAGCAGATTTCAGTTACAAATGTTTTTTCATAGATGTGTATTTGTCTGCTTTCTGTCCTCATAATTATCCCGACAGGCCCTAACTCATTCCCCTCCTCTCCACCCCTTGAAGGAGCAGTCCCTCCTGGGTGTTCCTCCACATTGTTTCCTTCATTTCCCACTGGGATTCAGGGAGTTTCTCATTCCCGTTTCAGGATATACCGTTAAGGGATATCGTTAATTCGTCAACGCCAATTAGAAGTCTATTACGGTGGCTGCCGCGGCGGACTTGGCCCGTGGGTTCAGCCAAGGAAAACGTAAAAAAACACTATTGGCATTTTATTTGGAGGGATAGGGGATATAGGGTGAAACCAGGAGGTAGAAACTGTTCACAGCGATTGGCTAACTCCTAGTGTGCTGGGAGAATCCTAGTAGACAATGAAGAAAGAGACAAATAGCTTAGAAAGGTGTGTTTGGCACAAATGTTATTCTGTGGAAATTGTTGTGGAATAGTATTCTCAAACAGTTTCACAACGCAAACCTCACCCTGCAAAGAAGAGCACAAAACCTTGTATCTATGTATGTGTTGCTATAAAGATGCATGCATCTGAAGAATAGGTTGAGGAAAATTTGGTTGAAGGGCAGGTTAGGTCTTGCAGTAGTCTCCTAGAGATGGCCCTGGTTAAACACCTGGTTATAGTTAAACACCTGCTAAAAAACTGTGCTGGAGTGAGTGAGGGCTAGCTCTTGATGTTTTGTGCAATCTGTCAACGCTCTGGTTCTTTTGGAAAGATGCTCTTTTGTTATTGTCTTGTCTATCTTGCCTACAGCTCGGACAGAGAGATTCTTCTTCTATTATCATTCTGCTCTAATTTCCGGAGACCACCTTGGTCTGGGTTTACAAACCTGGACCCTGTTCATCCCGGCCCAAAGTGGAACATGGTGGAAACGGTGCTGTCACGGTGATCGTGTATCTGAGCTGGAAGGGTTTAGTTCTGTTGTTTTATCACAGAGATAGCATGGAACCTGCCACCTCAGCTCTGGCACTGACCACTTGTTTTGACTACTGGACAGTGTGTGTGTGTGTGTGTGTGTGTGTGTGTGTGTGTGTGTGTGTGTGTGTGTGTGTGTGTGTGTGTGTGTGTGGGGGTGTGTGTGTGTGGGTGTGTGTGTGTGTGTGTGTGTGTGTGTGTGTGTGTATGTGTGTGTGTGTGCGTGTGTGTGCGTGTGTGTGTGCGCGCGCGCGCGCGGGTATGTATCTGTGTGTGTGAGTGTGTGCATTTGTGTGTTGGATTGCGCTCCACCGACTTTAAATCCAGACCGCTGTCTAGAATAATGCCCGGTCAAATGTTTTAATTTCTTGGCTTGTTATGAGAAGAAATGCTTGTTGCACGGCACCGCATCGGACAACATACAGAGACGGACTGGCCCCATGGCCCCTGATGGGTCTGTGTGCCTTGGCTCTGAGCCCATGCCTTGGTTAAGTTAGAATAACCCTTAGAAAACCAAGCAATCCCATAAGGCCTGGATTCCAGCATAACGGTGTGCACTTCTACCACAGGGAAAATTATTAAAATCCTGAGCTGGGGATGTTGTGTCCTGAGCAGCTATTGTTGAATCACGATGGAAGCAATTCCAGTAGATAATGTACTCTCAACACCATCGGGATGGGAAAACATTGCTCCAGCTGAAGCGCTACTACTATTGTATGTTGTTGCAATCAGAGGTTGATTTATTTCACATGAAAGAGTCACATTCTCACCACCGCTTTTAAAATAATACGGAGGGATCTGATGGATTTGAGCTCTTCACCATAGCATCAGTATCAGTTGTCAATCTAAATGTAGGGAATGTAGTAGGAATCAAGGCTGGCACTCCAGACTTATAGGAGGCCGACGTTCCAGCTACACTGGGTGACCGCTTCACTTTTACAACTGCTTCAATTATAATAACATGGCCCTGGTTAAACACCTGCAAAAAAAACTACGTGCTGGAGGAGTGAGGGCTAGCTCTTGATGTTTTGTGCAATCTGTCAACGCTCTGGTTCTTTTGGAAAGAAGCTCTTTTGTTATTGCCTTGTCTATCTTGCCTACGGCTCGGACATGCTAAGTATCAAGCCCTATGACCTGCCCGATGCGAAAAGGCTAAGGACCGAGAGAGGAGTAAGAGAGAGAGAAAGAAAGAAAGAAAGAAAGAAAGAAAGAAAGAAAGAAAGAAAGAAAGAAAGAAAGAAAGAAAGAAAGAAAGAAAGAAAGAAAGAAAGAAAGAAAAAAAGAAAGAAAGAGAGAGAGAGAGAGAGAGAGAGAGAGAGAGAGAGAGAGAGAGAGAGAGAGAGAGAGAGAGAGAGAATCCAAATGAGACGCATATGTAACCAAAGGGAGGGGGTCCAACATTGATAAGATTGTATAGATTGGACAGTCCTTATTGTCCCATGAGGTGCAATTTGGTTTGCAAACGGAGAAGGAAACCGAGGGGGGAAAGTCTGACAGGGTGGAGCAGAAAGGCTGCTGAAAACATGGAAGGTCAAAACCAAAAGAACCACTGAGTTGAAACACATGAGCGATGAACAGACTAATCAACACGCAGGTCTCAGGAGATGGGGAGCTGTATTAGTGGTGTAAGGAGCAGGAGTGTGAGGAGACTGAGAGACCTCACAGAACAGTCCTTCCTCACAGGAGTTGAACACATTGATATGTCCATTCTCGACCTGTGATGATCTCTCAACCCTTCACTGAGTGAGATGTCCACACTCGACCTGTGATGATCTCTCAACCCTTCACCGATTGAGATGTCCACGCTCGACCTGTGATGATCTCTCAACCCTTCACTGATTGAGATGTCCACGCTCGAACTGTGATGATCTCTCAACCCTTTGCTGATTGATATGTCCATTCTTGAACTGCGATGATCTCTCAACCCTTCACTGAGTGAGATGTCCGACTTCGACCTGTAATGATCTCTCAACCCTTCACTAGGGATGGGAATCGAGAACCGGTTCTTGTTCAGAACCGGTTCCGAGTCAACCGATTCCTTGGAATCGTTAGCAAGCCTGCTTAACGATTCCGCTTATCGGTTCCGGTCGCGGCAAATGCGTCGTGACGTCACACACACGCTGCTTTGATTTGGTTCAGAACGCAGCAAACATGTCGCCGCCGAGGAAGAATCGCATTGTGCGTTCAAACCAAACGCGACGGGGCGACAAGATCCCATACAAAGTGAACGTAGAGACGCGTATAAGGGCGAGTTTGTCGCGGGAGAAAACCGGCGACAAGTTTTTGTCGTGATGACAGCCAATCAGCCTTCAACATCGTGATAACTGAGTGACATGTGTAACGTAACAGCCAATCAGCGTTCAGCCGTCAAACTCAGTGCAGTGCAGTCCGGGTGAACCGCGGAATGGAGGAGAAAGTGATTGTTGCAGTTTGCGACTCCCGGATCTCTATATATAATAGTATATAATATATTATATACTATATTATAATTGTATATATAATATCACGGCCAACAGCTCTGTCGCCTCCGGATGGCCGTAGCGTGGGGAGCTCTCATAGGGATTGGGCTTCTCGGGGTTTGTTTACCGGCATTGCTATGGTTTCCGGTCTTGTGTGTTCCAACGGTTTATTAGGTAGGCCCATCTAATAAATCTCTGTCTAATCAATGCTTCATTTTGTTTATGTCAGTTTAATTTTGTTACAAGTTGAATGAGCACTGTTAGAATTCCAAAAGGCACAAGCTCTTACTTGGCTGTTTTCAGTCTGTGTTTTTAGTTGTATGGCACATAATGATGGCATTTGGGCTTAAAAAGCGATATATTTTTTCGTCTAGACCAATTGATTTGAAAATGTACAATTTCCTAATACTAGAAGCACTTCTGATCAGATATTAAAGAGATGTAATGCAAACAAACACATTTATACTTATTTTCTCACCCAATGAGAATCGATAAGAGAATCGATAAGGAATCGGATCGATAAGCAGAATCGGAATCGGAATCGTGAAATTCTTATCAATTCCCATCCCTACCCTTCACTGAGTGCTGCTCAGTGATCTTAAAGAGCCTTGCAGAGCTCAAACAAATGGGGATGCGTTGCTACAGAGGTAGACCTTGGTGATCCGTGAACAGTCCCTGTTCATTATCTTCGGACACTACGTAATGCCGTAGAGGAAGTATCCTCGGCCAAGTCCGTCTACCGTGGGGTTTTACAGGATTGGTCCACAAGGCCCAGAGAACAGCCCCAAGAGTTATAGTTTGGTGACGTTATCTATCTTTTAAACAACGCAACATTTTGACAGAGAGAAAATTGATTAATGTTGCTTTCGGGACCCTATGACAATATTCTGAATTGAATTTTTTTGGACATCCCATTATGGATTATTGATGTAACGTTATACTTGGAGCCCCGCCCCCTTATCTTGGGAACCAGACATATCGTATCTTCCGATTAGGTCTGGCCCTCCCATACAAAAAGATTTCTGCCCGATACGAGATAGTCCGACCAATCAGAACCGTTCATCTAATAAGAGCGGCGATAAATACGACGGCTTCCGCTGATGTAGAATCATCGAAGGCAGTATTAAACCAACTAGACGGTATATTATCACTAAAATAAGATTTTTTTTCTGATATGATTGGTTGTAGGCCTGGAAAATTGCACCCCTTGGAAAATGAAAATGAACAGAGAGGTTCCAGACATTGCATTTGTCGGGTAATGCCAGGCTACTAAACACTGCCCCCCACCTCCCTAGTCACATTAAGGTCGCAGCAAGAAGGGCTCAACTGTGGAAATATGAACTTAAATTGTTCGGTGGCAGTTACAATGACCATGTCAACTCCCATCACAATGATCTTGGGGTCGACAGGATTCTTGTTTTGGGTTTTAATCTTGTTAGGTTTTCTATTTTCTGATGCCTATTCCCATTCTCTGCATGTTAAGTATAACATTGAAATCATTGTTTTTCTTGATATTCAAGTTATGCAAAGTTATGCAGCAAACACAGAGGAGTTTTACATTACGCTTGCCAACACTGGACGTTGTTACCAACATCATCCAACAGCTTGGCAACTGTGTCTATATTTGTGGGTTTTCTTGCTGAACTATCCGGAAGTTCGGAAATAAAGTGAACAACAATGGCGTCCTCCATGTCGCGTTCGAAAATAAGGGGTTTCTGAAATGCAATGGGCCACCTTTAGAGCAGTTCAATCCACAAAGTTATGGAAAGTCATGGCTTGCCCAGAGAAGAAGATCTGCAGATGAAACAGCATGTGATGCTCCTCATCATTCAAGCAAAGCTGACCCCGAGACCTGTTGGACCCTTTTTTAAGTAGGTTAATTGTCTTATAATATTTAGTCTGTACACAATCTTTTTAATTGTTTTGAATCAAGATTGACATTCAATATTTCTGTTAAAGCTACATTTTTTGTTTACTTATGTCTTTGGCTGTGAATATTTGTCAACTCTGCTGACGTGTTACACTAAAGTACAATTGTTGACAAGTTATGGTTTATTCATTGACCATTTATAGATTACCTCACTGAATTCATTACCAAATTCACTGATACAGTAATTTATTGTCTACCTCTGATCCCTTTCAGCCTCTCCCTGCAAAGGCAAGGTAAGATGGGGATGGAGCAGCAGCCCCAGAACCTGAATTTAACCACAGAGCCTATGGTGCCATTTCTGTAAGTATGTGAACATCTTATTTATTAAGTTTGTGCTTGCTGAATTTATGCTACAATCAAACAGACAATACAACCAAATCTTTTACTTCCTCTGTTTCTTTAAAATAGCCAATGAGATTAATCTCACAACGCATTTTATATTTTGACTACATTGATTGCAAGCTGCATAGCTAACTACTCTAATTTTCTTTTTTGTCTAACTCTGTCTTCTATCTGTGTCTGTCTCTGTTGTGTGTGTTCACAGTTTGCCTCCTCTCATAGATGTGGAGTCACCTTGTTTTCATCGCTTCCACCAGAGTTCTACATTTTAGGCCTGAAGAATTCAATGCACCACACACTAAATCCTTGTGTAATTGGCACAAAGCATGGTGATGCGGGTTTGCTCACTAAAGCAAGTGTACTCCACAATTGAAATAGTTGTCCCTTTGATTAGTTGCTGTTGAGAGGAGGTGTGTTTTTGTCAAGCATATTTTCATTTGATCTTGTTAAGACATGGATCATGAAGCTGCATTAATACATTTTTGGTCACTTTGGGGCACACAAACAACCAAACATTACAGATGCACAGCCCTGTCATTATAACTATTACTCAAATTCTTATGGCAGGCATGTTAGCATAACAATTGTTATGTATCCATGATTTTTATATAATATCTGACATATTATATTTACTTACCTTTTAGATCTGGACTGGTTTAGTTTACATCAATTCCTAGGATTTAAGGACATCCCAGCCTAAAAACTTCATTTCATTACACACTAAAGTGAGTGTACTCCAATAATTGAAATGGTTGTCCCTTTGATTAAATAGTTTATGAAGCTCAGCATTACCTCTTACTTTTTTTTTTTTACTCTAAAAATTCAGAATTTTACAATGGTTTACTGATTTGCACGCGTTGCTTATGTTATAAGTGAAGAAGGGAGTACTGGCACTTATTTTTTTCCACTCCAAGCACTGCTTTGCTACCTTACGCTGAAGACAAATTGGTTCAGCAGCTCAGAGCGCACTTAGTTTGATTCTGACTCTGGGGAGTCCCACATTTGGTTTTGAATCTATCTGTCTATTTATTTGAGTTAGGTCAAGTTTAGTTGGGTTGAATTGATAGTAGTTTGGTTGTTTATCTTTTTGGAACTTTCTGAATTCAGGCAGTAATGAAACGTTATGCTACTCAACAGTCTGGTAGTGGTGTTAACACAGTTAGTTCACACCACTTGTTAGAAAACGGCATGACTTTCAGTCTGAGCAGCATGAGGGATGCTGCGTTAAGGACGGGTTTTCACTGAACCTCCCACGTGTGGCATCAAGGGAATTGGCCTTTAAATGTCTTTATTGAATAGGTTCTGCCTTCTCAAAAGCCCAGGTTGTTTAGTTTACTATCGGATTTCAGGAATATCTCGGTGTGACCACCGAGGTCTCAGGGCTATAAACCAGGTTTATGTTACAATGAATCTCCCCTCTGGGATCTAGAAGCCTCCTTTATCTTATAAGATCAACACACAGAGAGACATTTCCCCATTGCTCAGGGGAATCTCCGGTGTTCGCCATGACAGTCACCTATTGGCCCCAAAAAAACGTTGGAGGCTGACAATCCTGGGAAGAAAAGAAAGGGAAAGAAACATCTGGTTTTCTATACAAATGTTTCCCAATGTACACTTTGAATGTGCAGGTGTAGCTTCCTGTGGTTCCAGGTGTTTTGTTCACATGCAATGCATTCCCTACAGATGTGCAGGTATTTCCTGGCGTGCACAGACACTATGGAATGAGGTGGACTAGATCCAGACGCACATAACAATGTTGAAGTTTCAACAGAAATATGTTTGATTTGGAAACGCAGGTGCACAAAATACAGAGGATCCTCGAGTGGCGGCGGAGCACAAATGTCTTCAATCAGGCGGGTAATCACTAGAGGGCATTTTACCAACATCATCTTCCACATCCTAGGTGCAGATGATTACCAAATACTGGGAGATAAACTCACAAAAAGCCAAATAACAGAAATAGCCATCATTATCACCCTTATTTGAAGCTAAAACATTTTTACAAAGCAATTTAGTTAGGTTTGACATCCCACATTATTAATTTAGTTTGCATTGGCACATTCTTTGTATCATAATTGAATTATTCCCCCCCCCCCCCCCCTCCCACACACACACACACACACACACACACAAACACACACACAGACACACACAGACACACACACACCCTCAACCCAATTGGGTCTTACCTTGGTGCTGTTGGATGAGAAACAGGGACAGAAAACAGCAGTACAGGGTGATTTCCATTCTCCTGTCAGTCCAGAGAGAGAAGGCAGCCTTAACTCCAGATGTCACTCAGTCCCCTCTTCTGAAGCGTTTCGCTGGGATGCCCACAGGGACGATAGTCCTCTCAAACACACTCAGCACCCTGGGGAAGATGGCAGGGGCCTGCAGGGATGGTGGACATTTGAGGAGGCAGAAGAAGGTCCAGCCGATTCATACACCTCACCTCTTGACGGTTCCCATGGAAACACCTTCTCAGGTAAACCTCCCTGTACATAGAGAGTTTTTGTCTGGACAGGGGAGCGAGTGTGAACAAGCCTCAGAAAGGGAACCAAAAATGATAATCAATAAGACATCAGCATCGGCTCCTCTCCAGCCCGAAGTCCATCAGGTCTTCCTCAGCAGAAGCTACTGCTACCTCAAGAGACGGATGAGCAACAGCATGGGGCGGACCGGGTGGTGGCAGGTTGAGACTGTCTGGCTGGCCGGCTGGCTGACTGGCACTGAGAGAGACGTAGCTTATGTATGTCGAATGGAACAGGAATGCACTCCAGGCAAGGAGAGGAGAGGGGGGGAGGAGGGGAGAGGGGGAGGAGGGAGGCGGTGTGTGTGGGGGGGGAGAGAGGAAGGGGTGAGGAGGAGAGGTGGGGGTTGCTATAGCTGCGATACCAGACCTCCCAACAGTCCTGGATCTTTGTGGTGGTTGAAATCCTCCTTTTTCATGTCCTCTTGACTCTGTTCCTTCTGTTTTGTGCTCTCTTTATCTTTCTTTGATTTTCTCTCTGAGGCTACTCTGTTTTTTTAGCCTCAGAGAGATTTGTGTTCTTTTTCTTTCTGTTCTCTCTCTCTTTCTCTATGTCCTGCTCTGTCCCCAACTCTCCCATTCCCCATCACACTCTTTCCCTCTGGCTTGCTTTTCTGAGATTATTTTGCCTTGTTTCTAGCTTGTTGTAAAGCGTAATGTAGGTTCTCTCTTACTGTCTTTCTCTCACTCTCTCTTTCTCCCTCCAACACATTCAGATGTGTGTGTGTGTGTGTGTGTGTGTGTGTGCATGCGAGCGCCCGTGTGTGTTTCTCTGTGTGTGTGTGTGCGAGTGTGTATGTGTGTGTGTGTGTGTGTGCATACATGTGTGGTATGCATGTGTGTGTGTGTGTGTGTGTGTGTGTGTGTGTGTGTGTGTGTGTGTGTGTATGCACTGTTTGTGTGTACCCCTGTGAGCCCACAAGGGAAAACATGTACGAATTTCTCTTACACTAAGTGCAGCTTGTTGTGTAGCAGAATTTCCCCTAAAACCATAAACAGTGGTTTTAAATAAAATAATGCTTAACTTTGTAAGTCAGAAAGCCGAAGAGAAGTATATTCATCCAACCACATCCCAACCCAGTGGATGATTCAGAGGTCAAAAGAGAGGCTTCCCTAAAGTAAATCACTTTGTTCGAGCTCTGTTCTCCCCCATGTTTTCAATTATTGTATTTCTGATGAAACTGGGTTGAGAAGGGTGTAAATCACATACACATTTATTTACATTTTACATTGAGGGCATTTAGCAGACCCTTTCATCCAAAGCGACTTACAATAAGTACATCCGTCAGAAGAAGGAGAAACAACAATATACCGCAGTTGGAACAGTTCCAAGCACCCACAATCGCTAGGTTAACGCATTCCCCGTATACAACAAAGATAGCCAGGATAAGATGCTACACCATGCTAATTTATACTTCTAATAGTAGTATAGTTGTACATACAATGTATATCCTCCATGGCCGCCCGTTCTTGGTGATGGGGTTGGACCTTCCCTCCTCCTTACACCTTCACAACTGGTGTCGTGTCCAGAGGTACTGGTTGTCCGCATCCTACCTGTGGGCACCCTTGAGAAAGAGATCATGAGGTGTGTGATACTGTTGGACCTTTTGAAAAAAAGGTAATATGTTCAAACCCTTGGGAGTCTGACCTTCCCCTGCCGAGCAAGGCACTTCATCTACAACCACTTTTAACTGAACACAGAGGAGTCGTTTGAAGTGTGAATGTATGTGAGTATAGCAGTAAAGTTGGCCAAACATTACCATTAGTCGATGCATTATAATTAGTCCCCTCAAATGAGGATAATGAAAGTCTAAACCCGTCTACAACGAGTGTTAAAAGATACTATTTTGGGTCAGATGGCCAAAATAGCTTGAATAAAAGATGAAAGGGGAAGCCATGCAAAGTTAAGGCCTGTTCCTGTATTTGATCTCGTTCAGACCTTAACAACGGGTCGGTTGGTGGCTCCCAGGTTTACCCTTAACCCAGGAGAGACCCGCTCTAGTTGGTTGGTGCTTAATGTGACTGATGTTTCATCAAAGTGCCCCCCAAAACACACATCTGGGTCACAGATCTACTTCTGAAGGGTTTATAAGTTGGGTTTCCACCAAAACACATCGGGACTTCCCTTAACCTCATGGGAAGCCTACATAGCCTACATTAACAAGGCTGTTTCATAACACGTTTATATTAGCTTATTTTGGCGTAGCCTTGCACGGAATTATTGTCTCACTTATATTAGCAGAGAATAGGCAATGGCAGTGATGGGAGTATGTAGCAAGGCCCAAACAGAGTCGCAACGTGCTACACGGTACCACAGTGTCTTAGGAATGTGCGGAAGGCATCCACACGAGTCTGCGGCCGTCTGCGTGCGGCGGACACCCCCGTGCAGCCAACCGTGGGTGACAGTTTGGCCAATTATAGAGCAGAGTAAAACTCCAAACGGCAGCCTGTTGGCTCGCAGGGGCCTTGTAGCAACTGAGAGCTGGGAAGGCGAGGGGAGGACGATGATGATGATGATGATGATGATGATGATGGGGGAGGGGCCGTGAGACAGGTCAAATGTGTTAAAAACACAAGGAGAGAGAGGGCTGGAGGGTACAGGGCAAGAGGAGGAGGCGGAAAAGATGAAAGAGTGGGGGATAGAGAATGGATAAATCTGCCACAGGTGTTTTTGTTATTAAAAAGTCCCCGTGTGGTGCTGTCTTGAGAGTATAACTCAACAAAGTGAGGTCAGAGAAAGTAATTAAACCGGTTTAGCATGGACTCAAACCCGGACTTAAACATGACAACGTGAAACATGTCATGACATAAATCCCACGGCCATGACCCCGTACACCTCGAGGACGCTGAGGTGGACAGAGACCTTCAGGTCCCTCGCTGTGTTCGTCGAGGTGACCTCTCCTGCTCAGCGGTGAGAATGGCCCAGAAGCGTCTGTGCTCCCTGAGGAGGCTCTATAGGTGTGTGTGGTGCCAAAACCCTCAGAGATTACAGGGGCACCACCAAAAGCATCCTCTCTGGCTGCATCACCGCTAGTTGCCTGGTGTGGCAGCTGCTCCACTGCTGACCTTAACGCCTCGTGCCCACTGCCTCCGTCCGTTGACTGATCCCCATTGACTTTGAATGGGGGCGGACGCGCAATGCATTGTGAATCCGTGCGCTGAAGGCTCCGTCAAAAAGTTGAAACATTTTCAACTTTTTCGGCAGCGATGGATCCGTCATCCAATCAGATCGCGTATGCAAATTTAAGCACTGTGACACTACTCGGGGTCTGACGACCCTGGAAAGCTCCCCCATCCGTCAGCCACGCCTTCCGACGCCCTTTGACGGACGGTGCAGTGGGCACGAGGCGTTAGGCAAATCCCATAAAGGGGGGGTGATCAGAGCGCATCATCAGGCTATAGACCAGAGCCCAGCAGGCTCTGGACCAGAGCCCCCCACCCCAGGCCCGGGACCCGGGCTCCCCCAGGCTGTGGACCAGAGCCCCCCCAGGCTATAGACCAGAGCCCCCCAGGCTGTAGACCAGAGCCCCCTCCCCCCCAGGCTGTGGACTCCACATTGCGGCCGGCTGGTAGATGTGTCCCGAGAATTTGAGTACGGACTACCTGACTCAGAAACATTCTTACTCAGGTCATTAGGCCTCTCAATAATTTCACTCATTTATTATGTAGATTAATTAAACCTAAAGTCAAATATTTCAAGCATTCTTTGGGGGATTATTATGGCTTCCAACTCATGAAATTCCGATTTTCAGAAAATTTGAATATTGCGCAAAAGTTCAGTAATGTAGACTCAAGGTGTGACACTCTAATCAGCCAATTAACTCAAAGCACCTGCAAAGATTTCCTGAGCCTTTAAATGGATTTCAGGACTCGATTGTCAAGCAAAGGCCATTCAAAAAGAGGAAGCCTCAGTCCAGAAAGAGTGGACTGAGGCAGGAGTCAGTGCATCAAGAGCCACAACACACAGACGTATCCAGGACATGGGCTACAACTGAGACATTCCCTGTGTCAAGCCACACCTGGACCAGAGACAACGTCAGAAGTGACTTTCCTTTGTTATGATCCAGCTCTGCGATCATAACATTTAAGGAAATCTCTCATGAGGGATTAAACAAATGATAGGTATTTTATAGGGATGTCCGATATTGGCTTTTTTGCCGATATCCGATATGCGATATTGTCCAACTCTAAATTTTCGATTCCGATATCAGCCGATACGATGTCGATATTTGGGTTATTTTTCCTCAAACCTAATTTAGGTAACATTACATATCTCCTGTTGTGGAATTAACACAACATGCTTAATGTTATTGTGATGCCCCACTGGATGCATTCTTGAATGCAACAAGGCTTTCCAAATGTTAACATTGTCTGTGAAAAATAAGAAAAATACTTCAACTTAATTTAAGGGAAAAGTGCCATGTTTATTATTATTTTTTTAATGGTCTCAGACAACAGTTTGGATTACACTCTCCCTGAGATAATCTTGACAATGCCCACAACAAATAGGGCAAACTTGACTTCACAAATGATAAAACATTGTACCTGAACAACTATGTGCAACATAGCAGTATGTTTCTTTAACTAAAACTCAATAACCTTAATTGAATAAACAAATAACAAATATGAGTCAATTACAATGTGCACTGTACTGCACAATTTTGAAAACATTTATTTGAGCTATAAATAAAAAAATAAATAAAAATAAATAAATATTTTATCGGTTTTAAGGCAAAAAAAATCCGATACCGATATTGACCGATATTACATTTTTATTCTAATATCGGGCCGATAATATCGGTGGGCCGATAATATCGGACATCTCTAGTATTTTACTTGACAAACAGAACTCAATATCAAGATGTAACCACAAGATCAACATATAATGGAAGCTAGACCTAACTGGGCTCCCAACATAACACGGGAGCCAGGACCAAGCCAACATTGACTGTCTAGGTGGACAGCTTTATGCAATCCTGGAGACCAGAGCTGCTCCCAATTCCCTAATTGCCGAGCTCGAACCAGGCAGGAACCAGGACACTGAAGAACAACAATAAAACACACATACACCCTGGCAAAGGCCCCTGGCCGTCACACCTGGGCTAAGGAGATAAATAACTCATCTGACTCTCGGTGATCTAGAGTCCTCTTTCGGATGAAAGTAAATGCTGCATTTTATTTGGAAATCAAGGTCAGAGAGTCTTGTGGAAGAATGGAGAGGCTAAGAATCCAGGTTGCTTGAAGTCCAGTGCGAAGTTTCCACAGCAGTCAGTGATGATTTGGGGAGAACTGTCATCTTCTGGTGTTGGTGTGTTTTATCAAGTCTAATGTTAATGTGACCGTACCAGGATAAGATTTAAGGATTTTAGAGCACTTCTGAGATGCTGATTTCATTTTCCAGAAGGACTTAACACCTGCCCACAGTGCCAAAAGTAGCAATACCTGGTTTAATGACCTAGGACTACTATGCTT
This sequence comes from Gadus macrocephalus, assembly GCF_031168955.1. Lineage (NCBI taxonomy): Eukaryota > Metazoa > Chordata > Actinopteri > Gadiformes > Gadidae > Gadus > Gadus macrocephalus. The sequence goes on along the minus strand of NC_082402.1, from coordinate 14,221,763 downwards.
GATTGGCCAGCAATCTCGCCTGACCTGAACTCCATAGAAAATGAATCAGGCATTGTCAAGAGGATAATGAGACTAAATGAGACCTAACAATGCAGACGAGCTGAAGGACGCTAATGAAGCAACCGTAGGCTTCCATAACACCTCAGCAGGGCCACAGGCTCCCCCCCCCTCCCCCCATTGTGTATGGTCATTTTCCAATGATCACCTCATTACCTGGGTTTCCCTCCCCACAGGGTTAAATAGACGAAACCAACATTCTGACACGTGCAAGGAATTCCTCCCGCCCTCCCCTCCATCCCTCCCCTCCCTCCCTCCCTCCCTCCCTCCCTCCCCTTGCGCCCTCCCTGAAAACGCCTGCAGGATGAGACACAGCTACTAGGGCACTTGATGATGATGAGTACATCAGTAGTGAACTGGGAAAAGGGGCTTTGAAGCCCCCTGTTTAATTACGGACTAGACCATCTTACAAGAGATTTAGATCTCTGTTTGTCAGCAATTGTAGTAGAATAAGAAACAGCCTTGGAAGTGGATGGAGTCCAAGAAGACAGATGGACGTAATCGCTTGTAAGGGGAATTTCTGAAAACAAGTGTGTCTGAAAACAATCATCGTCAGAGCTTTGATACCGTTGGAACTAACTACAGACACTTCAAGTGCTGCATTACCACATTTCGAAGAAACTAAACAAAAAATTGAGTAAAATGCAGCTATTGAGGAGAAAGAAAAAATAATAATAATATTGGAATTACATAAGTCTATAAGTCACCAGTGCATAAGTCAGGGTATAGAGTAGATGCGTACCGTAGATTGTTTTTTAGGTCTGGCTCACACGCTCCAGGGAGGAGCTGGTCCAGCCTGGAGGCCCCGGGGCTGGGTGGAGCTGGTCCAGCCTGGAGGCCCCCGGGGCTGGGAGGTGATGGTCCAGCCTGGAGGCCCCGGGGCTGGGAGGTGATGGTCCAGCCTGGAGGCCCCGGGGCTGGGAGGAGTGGCTGAATGAGGTCAGAATGCCGGCTCCTTTGTTTCCATCTTAAAGTGGGGGGCTATAACCATGCTAATAAAAGGCTACAGCGGCTGGTTGGGGTGGCGTTGATACTGGAAGTGTTCTCGTCCAAACTCCCCTGTCTGTTTCTCCTGCTCACGCTCCCTCTATTGAAAACAAGCTAGCTTTCTTCATGGAATTATAGAAATGGTTTGTTTATCTATTTTCTACATGAATTGCAATCTTCATATTTCTGATTTAAAGTTATCTTTATGTTCTTTGAATATTTTGCCTAGAAAATAATTTTCTATGAAACTGTCAGAATTAAGTTTATTTTCCAGAGGGGCAATTTACATTAAAACGTGCTGTGTTAAAGAGAGCTACAATAGCTTCAGAAAGGCTCTGAATTTAAACAATAACAAAATGTTGCCTTAGTAGTTCCCTTATTAGACTTTGTGCTGCCAAATCATATCGGAGGTGTGGTAAGGAGGATGAAGTGGTATTGACATCACACACTAGATATAAAGGTAATGGGAGTGCTTAGGAATGCTGTTTCCCTTGGCCAGGGAGAGTCTGTCCCTGGCTGGCAGCGACCAGCATGATAGAACTCACTCCATCAATCCATCTGTCCACGATACATCATGTCAACACGTTTATGGTGGGAGGGTACTGGGTTTCGATCCTAAGAGGGTATCGTCTAATCGTGAGCAAGAGTTGTAATTCCTACCTGAATTACACACAGACAGTCGGTCACTTTGGATAACAGCATCTGCCGAACGATAAATATACTTAAAAATGAAATACAATCCTCATTCGTCCGTTCCCCAGCGGTGCCTCAGTAGTGGCAGGGCACGGCAGACGACTACCTTCTGCGCGGCAGACGTGCAGAAGGTCGTGGCTGCAGTGAGTTGCAGTGAGTTCGGGTCTGGTCATCAGCCACTGGACAAAAGCGAACAAAAAAACCCAAACATCGGGCCTGCACGCACTGGCGTCAACCTGAGACCGCCGTGTTTGTGTACGCGCACACAGCGCCAGATCGCCGGCAGCAACGGGCCGACATCAGAAGCCTAAACATAAAGACCCGGGGGAAAAACACCCAAAAGATATTCGACCCCTTCTGATCTCTGAGGAGGGACCAGAACACTGTTCTCTCGACCCCTCATGTTCCCTGTATTCTACATGTGTGCGATTACGAGTCCTCCCATGAATGATCTGAAACCAAACCTGCTGGGGCTGGAATGTCCCAGGGGCTCCCTGCTGCTCCAAGGAGCGCCAAGGTCAGCAGGGAGCGGAGGGAACCCCACAACGGACACACACACACACACACACACACACACACACACACACACACACACACACACACACACACACACACACACACACACACACACACACACACAAACATATACACACACACTCTTAAAGCGCACCTATCATGTTTTTTCGACTTTTATGACTTATAAACGTTGTTATAATGATTTATAGTCATGTTTAACCATGCTAAAGTGTCAAATGATGACGAACATGCATTTAGACGTATTCCCTGCTGACCGGGTGGCTGTGCAGAGCGCTCAACACTAGGGATGCCGGTCGCCATTCACTTGTTCAAATTAACGGGATTTATCTACATAGAACAATCCGGATTTTCCATGTATGGTAATGCTGCAACATGCTCTTCCGGAAGGTAACCAATCACAACGGAGTGGGGTTGGCAGGAGGGGGGTGAGGGACGGAGTTGGACGAAGCCGAGATGCTGAAAGCGCCCAGATGAGAGGAAGAGTTTCCCGAAAATCTACATAGTTTTTGTGCTGTGATTCGTGTCAGGTTGCTCTATAGGAGTCATTACTAAGAAATTAAGAACAGAAAAGTAGTATAATAGGAGGTCTTTAACAAACCCCTCTGCTGTGATTTCCTCTGAAAGAACCCAAACACACCTTAACATGTCGGGATGTGTGGTGGCCATGTGGGACTGTGTATCTCTCTGTCTGTGTGTGCCCATTTGAAAACTGAATGTATGCATGTGTTCGGGCCTGCATACACATACGATGTGCCCCCGACCGTGTAGAAGGGGCGGGGGGGAGGGGTGGCTAACCTGTACCAGAGAGCTTTGTGAGATGTTCCGCAGATGTCTGCGTGGTGCCGGATGATTTTGAACGGTTAACCAACAGTTTTGGTTTTGATTCATCTGGGGCGCTGGGGTCGACGGTGGGCTGTGAAGATGGCCGCGCATCAGGCCACAGGTACAACCAGGTGGCTAAGGCAGGACCAGCTGGGTACTGATGGTAGCCATCTGTCCTACCTGGCAGCTCAAAGGAACCGTACACACACCAGCGATGATGCACTGTGACATGGCATGGGCCATGTGGATAACACATGTGATCATTACTATTAATGTATGCTATTATCGAAGTGCCCCGGGATTGCAGATTAGAATAGTATTTCTGTCTGTTTCTGTCTTTCTTTCCATTTTTCTCATGTGTTTCTGTCAAATGAACTTACCGGGTTCAACTCTACAGCTCTCTCTCCATCACTGTCTTTCTTCATCTTTAGTTAACCATCTCTCTATCTATCCATCCCTCCCTCTTTGTCCCTCTCTCCCTCTATCTCCATCCCTCCCTCTCTCTCTGTCGCTCCCTCTTTCTCCATCTATTTTTTTATCTTCCTCTCTCTCTCTCTTTCTATATCTCTCTACCTTCTTCCCCCGTCTCTATCTCACACACACTGTCTCTCTGCCTTTCTTTTGGAATCCTTGTGCATCAGCCAGTATGAAATGTGTGCAAAAGGCCAAGCGCTCTGAGAAGGGGATCGCTCAGAGGAGCACTCGGTCAGCCATCGCTAACACAGAGGGCCTTTGGTGGGCCCGGGGTCTCCCGCTCCCTCTGCTCTGCAGGAAACAGATAGTATTGCTTTGGTGTAGCATTCCCACTTTCACGTTCCAATCAGGATAGAGAACCCCATGAATAATGCTCCCTGCGCTCCCTGCGTTCTCCCTACAGACAGGCAGCAGGATTTCAGTGTTGACAGATATTTGCGGTGAAATGCAAAGATATCAATTCAAGCGCTCCTAGGAACGGCTTATACAACCAAACAAGAAAAGTGAATTAGCACGGCTTGAGAAAGAAAGCTGCTAGGAAGGAGACACACATATAATGGTGTGGCGATTGGTGGAAAAACATGTGGTGACATTGGGAGAAGGGAGAGGGGGCTAACCTGTTAAACAGACATTAATTATAGCCAAATAAGGACATTACTTACAGTACCTATAATGAATGCAGCATGACCTGTGTGAAGGTGCTGTTGAGCACCTTGCATGACACAACCACCTGTTAACTAAGGCCTTACAAGGTTATTTGAGGAGTTTGATTCTGCCTTCAATCCAACATAAAAAATTATATATATAGGATACACAACCCCAATAGACCTTTGCTTAAAATATAAATTAAATGTTTTGCAGTTTTGCACTTTCTCAAAAGATTTTATCCTTAGAGTTGTTTTTGATTCAACACTTTGTGTATCTATAATAATCTAGGCCCGTAATCCTGTGTGAACTATTTAAAAGTTCCTTAAAGGTCACATGATATGCGGAAACAAGCTAGACTGTAGATGTATTTTCTACTTCTCAAGGGCATACAAATACAGGCACAGGGACTATAGCTATTTTGAAGGATTTCCTGTTCTGTAGACACATCTGCCGGTCAGACAGTTTAACGGATCCCAGGTCAAGCTGTTTTACTAGCTGTTGGCAGCTAACCGTCCAAAAAAGTTAATAATAAATCACAGTAAATGTAGGGTGATTCTTGCTCGCTGTCCCATTTGACCTAAATTTGTGGCATTTAAACATTGATTACGCTATTACCGTTGCATTTCCTGGTACAGAAAGGCATTTAGATTGGACTAATCATTGCCTCCACTTCTGAAGTTAAAAGGTGATGCATTTTAAAACAGATGTTATTCCTATATGACCTGCTCATCGTACAAGAGCTGTGTTTCGTAGATATATGTTTGTGTGCAGAAAAAACATAACGACACACACACACACACACACACACACACACACAGACACACACACACACAGACACACACACACACACACACACACACACACACACACACACACACACACACACACACACACACACACACACACACACACACACACACACACGCGCGCGCGCACAGACATACACACACACGCACACACCCTACTACTCTTAGTGTATGAGCTTATGCGGTCTTGGGTTGAGTCCTGATCTTCTCAAGACACAGTAGGCCAACATCTACAATGTTCGGGATTTGTTTTGACAATCTACAAGAGACATCGTGTTAACACTGGTCTTAAATCTTCACCCAAACACTATGACAAGCCATTCCTACCTCGCGTGTGTGCCAACGTCTACCATACTGTCCTCTCAGGCCGCAGAAGTCCACAAAAAGGAAACATTGATGAGTTGAGATTACACATTTTGTGTTATGGGCTCGGGGGAGCCCTAAGAGGCCTTATATGCAACATCAGTTCAAGACCATTCATCAGAGGAATGTCTCATAACATAGGCCCAGACCCCGGTTGGTCTTCCTCCAGCAGCCTCCTGTTCCGCCGGGTCACCCCAGGGCCCCATCGCCTTCCATGGGATGTCTTCCCCCGGCCCTGTCATCCTGGACGGAGAGGTGATTCTCTTTGGTGACGCTGGGGATGTTCCCATTGACACATTGATTTATCAACCTCTCCGGTGGCTGGTTGAATTGGAAAACAACGTTGATGAATCAATTCCGGATGAGCAACTCTGCAGCTGAAATTCAGTCCGCTTAACTACAGTATTCTGTCAAGAGTCCGGAAACATAAGAACCATTACCGTTCACTCAGCCCAATGCATCCCTGACATGATCCAGGCATGTGCAGATAATAACAAACTTGATGCCAACATAACATTTGATTGGTGGAATAGGGTCAATTTGAGTATGGAGTTTGGAAGGGGATGGACCGTCTCATTGATTTATGGAGAAGATTTTATGCATCCGGGACCTGTGGAAGCACATAAAAGATCCCTATGTAGCATCATGCCTATCGGAAACGGGTATAGAGAGCTGTTTCATGCATTGTGGCACTTGGATGCAGAGATTTAAGTATTTGCTCATTTAACTGGCTTCACCATTTCTTCTTGAACCCCTCTCCATACCTTTACCAAACTGCAGCTTAATGGATTCATTTTTTTTACAACATAAGACCCACTATAAAGGACCCCTAACAGAGGCTTTGAATGATTTTAACTGGGCTGATATGGATGAGGTCATCACTATTCTGAGCAGTCACAACTACACGTCTCTCTACCAACAGAGCAGAACTTGTGCAAACTGTTAGAGGAAATTGCGGATAAGGAGTTGGTACAAGAACCAGCTTTAGTAATAATGTGTTGGAAGCCAATCCTGAAAAGTATTGCAGTATTTGAATAGTGAGATGCTGGAAAAGATCCTTGCTGAACTTCAGCCAAAAGCAAAAAGCCTCACAAAATCCATCCTGTTGAAAACTTCTCCTCATCCTCTGAGATTTGTCAGAGACATGGATCAGCATGAGATTGGACCTTTTCCCATCAAAGACTATCCAGGTTACCCTTACAAACATTTCTGACTGCGCTAGACGGCTAGCGGCCTACACCTGCTCTTGTGCACTTGAAATGGCATGCAACTACTGCAATCTTTATGAATTCAGGTCTGAATTTCTGTCAGTGATAGAAAGTGGAATATGCTCGATTGATATGGCCTAAAATGGATATGCAAGAACAATATTAGGAAGAGGTAGTTGAAAAAGTGATCTTAGATTGTGATGCCTTCAAGATCATTGCGGTGCACTGGTGTTCAAATTAAAGTTGCAAGTTGACTAGAGGTTAAGTCAAGAAACAGCTGCTGCAAGTAGGGTCACACTTCTGAAATATATTTTCATGTTTCAATATGCTTCAGAAGTCTGTAGTGACACGGAAGTGTTTCAATTTTGTTTTGTATGTTTTAATTTTATTTTTTAATCGTGATTTTTCTTTTCTTATTTTTTTTACATTGAAAACGTTGAACAACTTAAGTCTTTCACGTGTTTATTCCTAAAATGTAAGTTGATAAAGAATTGTTAATTTTGACTAAACATTCATTGCACTTTTACCTTAGGTTATTCTTTGTACTCATCTAACAGCTGTTCTCTGATAGATGGCCTCAGTTGTCTGAAGACAAAGCTCATATAGGTCTGGGTCACAAGGAATGTCAGTTTTCCAAAGGCCAGTTTATCACTGTCACTGGATCATAAAGCTCTTGTGCATTGTACATGATGAATGGTTTGCAATGATACAAATCAAGTCCATTCCTATTTGGCCGGATCCGAAGGTTATTCCCTACTTGCACAGCAACGTCTAGCTCCTCCTGTAAAACGAAACGCATGCACAAACACAGCTCTCACATCTTCAAATTAGCTTTTATCTGTGTTCCACATCAGCCTAACCTTTCCATACATTGCAAAAAGCGTGAAAACACACACTTGATGTAGAGTTTGTGCAGGAGAGAGTGGGAGAGTGTGTGAGAGGAGAGTGTGTGTGTGGGGGAGAGGTAACCTGAATGACATTAAGGAAGCAGAATTGAACGAGACCCATGTCAACCATATCGCCATTGAATTCACCAACTGACGGAAACTCCAGGAACAGGTCTCTCGAATAGTCGACGTTCTGTGTCTGTAAATATCCCCACCATCGTTCAATCTGCTGATTTCTAGCACTTTGCCCATGGAGAACACATGAGTCCATTGACCACAGGAAGTTATCCTGGGAAAATGATCATGTCTGCGTCTTTGTCCCCTACTTCATCTCTGTTGTATGCCAACTGGATACAGAAAGGAGTGCACTTCATACACCAGGGCTCAAGGAACCAGCAACCCTGCAGAACGGCTTCTCTCGTCATCATTCTGAATCCATTGGTTCTCCGCTGGCCTAGTGTCTGATCAGCAATGTCGTCCACCACAACAGCAATCTCACTTACATTGCACCGCCAATAGAGCTGGATTTTTTGCCAACTTTCATCCAAGGTGGTGCACACTTATACACACTGTGTATATGTTCCCCAGCAAGGCATAATACTATTTTAGCAGCCGGCAAACTGATCAACATGACCCTGCTTCTCAGACATTGTTGCCATCCAGATAATGACAGAAAGAAGTGGAGATCTGAAGTGAAGATGTAAACTGATGGCATCTTAGGGCTTCCATACTGAAGAACTATACTTTTTATGTTTTTTCATTCTTCTTTCTTATCCCTCTAAAGGTCTCATTGTCTACATGCAATCATTTATGTTTGGTATCCATACCTACCTAGGAATGACTGTTAAACGAGTACATATTGGAGAAAAGGTTACATCAATTTAGATATTGCCTTGCCTTGCCTTGCCTTGCTTGTACTATACTATGTTGCAATGAAACAATGTGTGATGCATGGACAACAAACAATAGAAAAGTTTCATACATACATAAACAGTAAACATACATAAACAACCTCCATACATAAATTAAAGATGTTCAAGAATATTTTAAATGAAATGAACTATTAACCACTTAAGGTGCGGCCACACTGAAGTGCGTTAGAGGCGTTGAAAATCTGCATTTTTCCATAGGGAACCATTGGTAAAGGCGCGTAGATGCATTACACGTGCTAAAGCAGCGCGTTAGGCGCGTTAGACGCGTTTTACGCACCTAAATAACGCGCCCGACGCACCAACGCGCAGAGTTATTTTTTTTTTACTTTTGACGCGCCTACGCGTGACGCTTAACCACGATAACCAATCAGCGTTGAGCTTGACCCGATGTCACTGGCAGAGAGACGGAGGACGCACAGAAGCAGAAAGAACATGGACGACCAAGTCATCGTTTCAGTGTGTGCTGAAACGATGGTTGGTGGTTGGTGATGGTTGGTGAAACTCACCCAGAGTTTAGATTCTCTGCCCGAGCCCGAGCCGAGCGGGCCGGGTCGGGCCGATATTTCCCACAACTATCCTCGGGCCGGGTCGGGCCGGGCCTTTGATCGAACGTTTGTGGTTGTTTTTTTAATCATTGCTTTATTGACCTTATCTGAGGAGAAATCTATGCCATTAACAGAAATATTATTGGCCTTTATTGCACGGGTCTTCTCAATGCCGTGGAACGCTCCGTTCACTTGCATTGGTAGTACTCCGGTAACTTGTGAACCCCAGCGTCTTTGGTTGCTAAGCGACGTCAACGTCTTTGGCGGACTATTTCACTACTAATCAACACTACTACTGCTTACGAATAAATTGTAAAAAGACACACCATGTGAAGTTATTTTTTCGTTTTGGCAAGTAGCCGTGTAACAAGCGGAGTGTTATAGAACGTATAGAACGTCACCGGTCATTATCGAAAATGATCCCCTTCAGGGCGAAGTGAGACACCTCCGCTGGGCGGGCTCATCTAGCTGCGTAGGCCTGTTGAGACAGGCATAATCACACAATTAGCTATTCCGCCTATGCAATTTTGACAAAAAAAATATCAAACAAATTGTTTTGGCAATTATTTGTTTGGCATTGTTTTGGCAATTATATACCATTGCAAACTGCAATGGTATAAAACACCAAAACTGAAATAGTAAAAATACTATAAATAACTATGTAGAAATAAACAAAAGTAAGTAAAATTACAATAACTATGTACAAATAAACAAAAATAACTATTTACATGATTCCCTCCCTCCCGCCATCTTTCAAAATGTTCTTAAAACCACACGCTAAAAAAACAAAAAAAAAACACACCCGAGCACGCAAATACGCCACCTGCTACTTTACGCACACCCCTTGCGCATCTGTTTTCTCACCCACACGTGAGACGGTGTTTGGCCCGTCCCCGACACTTGCCGTCTGCTGGTGTAGAGGTCAATCAAAATATACATGCCCCGTTTTGATAGTGATCGCCTCATTGGCTTGTAAGGCTGGTTTTGGTCTTACAGACATGTGTGAGGGCTCTACGTCATCGTGAGACCCTGGCTAACACAGTGGATACCATAAATCAGATAGCGGAATTCTAACCCTAAATCGCAGTAGGATGAACATTGCAACATTTTTGGTTTTCTATAATTAGGCTGCTTTGTATGAGATAGCTTGTGCATATATAATTTGACTAAATAATATTTATATCCAATTTCTGTGGACTCTCTATTCAAGACCCAAAATGAAGTACCAACTCATTGCTAAGGATATCCACATCGACGATAAAGTAATATTAGAATGCAATTAGAATGCACCAAGGGAGGGGGAGGGTGAGGGGGGCAATTTTGACCTAAGACACTAGGATATATTTGATCCATATTTGCTAAACATATTTATTCCACCGAATGGTTGACATTGGTGGACATTCCTGAGATTCTAAGCTTTCAAACGTGTATGACATGACTATCACTCAACCTTATGATGCCGAAAATTGACCCAGCATGTTGGGGGGGAAGGGGTGGTGTAACTAAGGCTTGCCAGCCTTCGGGATTTGACGATTGGATCAAGTCTAATAAATTACACATACAAAAATGCTACAAAGAATGTTAAAGTATATTTAGCAAATTATGACAATAGATGAACTCCATAAACTGCAAAAGCTCTTAAGCACAAAGTAAGGACACTTTTATGTGTGCAATTTATGGCCCATATACTGGATTAACTATACACTCAAACTACAAAAAAAAGTGCTATTATGGATACTGTACTACAAAATTAAACAAGAGAAGTTCTTTGCCTTTCTCAAATTATAGTTGAACAGTTGTATCCGGAATTTCTAGGTCTAGACTTCCTAATGCCAAAAACCGCAACTAGATGTACTTACAAAGTTCAGAGAGAGGTGAACATGAAGGATCAGGTGTCTTTTCTCCAACTAACTCCAGTGGACGGTTAACCTGAAAATCACAAAATGTATATCATTGTTATCACAAAATAAGCATGGATGTTGTTTACAAGTATTCAGTAAAATGAAAGGCTTAGTACATACATAGATTGGCATATATTCTGGCTCCTTTTTAATGGAGAGCCTGGTGTATTGGCATTTAGCACACTGTGAAACCTGATGGTTCAAAAGCAGGCATGGGAAATGCAGTCCAGGAAGCAAGACAATCTACGCTCAATATATTATACACTCCAATCAAATAATTCCATTCAATTCATCCAAGTCAACTCCCATTCAAGGCAAGTAAAACCTTGCGGTGACTGAATATTTGTTTTTTTGGGTTCCACAGTGGTCTCCATGGGCACTGGCATGGAAGTCCCAAAATATCTGATTGGCCTCCTCCGCGCCAACCACAACTTTCTTGCGCACCTCCAGTTCGTTTTTCAAAGATATGTAATACATTGTATCACCTATTGAAACAAGGTTGTTGTCAGTAGCCTGCAAGAAACACGTCCTTTATTCTGATGAGCTATTGATAGAGCAGGAGATCAGGGAATTATTTTGGAGGTAGGCATAGCGTTACCATGGCTTATCATCCAGAAGGAAACGGGCGGAGCACCTTCGAATGATATATTTCTGCTCCTTAGAAATACCTGGGGGATATAAGCCATCACTTTTGTAGTATAGCAGCTCGGTATACATGAGTTTTTCCATTTCCACGAATCCAACATAAATTCATGTGATAAACACGTTTCCCAGATCATGTACAGCCTTGCCACCATAATTTACACACTTCGCACCCATCGGAATTGGTTAGACGCCCTCTTCAATTAGGCTAAAATTACAGTATACGCACTACAATTATATTATTATATTGCCTCGATCGGACAAACAGACAAGAGCAGAGTCCAACCAAGATTTCAGAGTCATTTCTTTATTAGTTCCTTATGATTTATACAATTTTAAAAGAACTAAGCAGCACAAAATGCCTATTCTTTCATGATTTTACACAAATCAATGATCCATTCACTGAACACAAAACATTGTTTCCTGAAAGCTGAGGTAGGCCTACCCATTACTTATTATCTGTTGCGCGACATGCCCATAAAATAAGCTATAGGCCTACATGATTGTCATTGTGATGATCGACAATTTGAACTGTTGCATAGACACAATAACAATTCAACAACAGGTTTTTATTCATTCAATATTATAAACAAATCAACAGATCCTCAGATCTGATACATTTCAACTGCAATTAACTAATTTACATTAAAAATAATGACTAACAACAATGAATTAAAGAACAGACGATCAAAACAATAGGGAAATCTCGTTTTCGCGTGCAATCTCACGCAACTCGTCAATCATTCTGTACCACTTGGCTTTCCGTAGATCCAGTTGTTCTGGGTTGGTCCTGTGGGCGGAGTGATTCAACGTTTCGAGGGGGAACGGGATTTCCAATGGGGAACCAAATCGGGTGTCTCACCGGCCCTGGATATATTAGCCTGGTCTTACCAGACTCTTGTACTTCATTTCAATTGCACAGAGTCTGGACTTACTCAATTGAAAAACGTTACCTCACTTGAAGGCGGGTGTCTGTTGAAGTTTTAAACTATTGGATCTGCCCAGTGCCACAGTCACTCTGGATCAAACCAATTGCTAATGTTTGGCCGGGAATCACGTTGCGCGCAGGCTGTAAGCAAACCAAACACTGTGCGTGAAGATGTCTGTCAACGAGAGCTGGCTTTAATAGGCTTGTTTTTGATAAGGCATGCGGCTTCGTTTGCAATGCGTCAGAATGCATTCTGGGATGAAAAACGCCAGAAATACCTGTGATAACTTCCGATGCAACGAGTCACCTTGCTTCCAAAACTCACGGCGGTTTTAGGAAAACAACTTATCCTGCTTTTCTGGGTATTTGCTTTCGAATAAGTTCGGACATAAGACACTTCCCTCAACATATCAAAACGTTGCCCTGGTTGGTTGGAATTATCACCACCATTTCAAAGAGGCGTGCCCTCTCCAAAACAATGCTTGTTCAAACAACGAGAAGTGCACCTGTGTCCGACTTGACGTTGTGGGAACTTGACATATTTCTGAATAGCTCCGGCGGATGTTCTCAAGTCTCGTGCATGCATGCGCGCAAATGCAGACGATCTGAAACACGAACACGCCTATTATCATTGTTGTCAGCCGCTGAATAGTTCATTCTTTTTAAAAGGGTTGGATGCAGAAAAATTGGAAGGAGAAAACCAACTAACATAGAGTGGCGAAGTCATGCCCCTTTCGGTAGAGCCCATGGGACCTATGAGAACGAAAAATATGATTGGGTTTCAATTCTTCGTTTGCAACTGACGTCACAGCTAATTCGTAACCAAACCGGAAGTCGGCCATCTTGGTAGGTAAGCAATCACAACATTGCGCCCCGCTACACTTGTTTCAGTCACATTAGAGTGGAGGTCATTCAATCGCAAAGCGCGTATCTAACCCCAATTGTTTCGCTATTATATTATTTTGTTTGGCTAATAATGCCTACCAGTTGTGCTGTGCACGGTTGTGCGAATAATTTCTTACGGGAGAACGGGAATTGCGTTTTTTTTAGGATTCCAAAAGTGCGCCTGCAGTTCTATATTTGTTTTACCAGGAAACCCTTAAACCGTAATCTACGCTCGGTAAAAGGGCCTGATCCTCGCTAAAATCAGACTTTTTCAGCTTGTAGGGATCGAAACCTAAGAGGTTAACTTTCTGCTGGTATCTTCCCCTGGCGGGACCGCTTAAATTTGAGAAATATTCAGACATTTGTATCGCACTATTGCTATTGCGCTTGTGTTTTCCTACCAAGAGGGCCGCCGTCGTGACGTAAGCACTTTTGACTTCATTTTGATCACATGGTTGCAAACGAAGAATGGAGAGAAAGTAATTATTTTCTGGTCCCAGTCGTTTTATGCCCTGGATTACACATATGTTGTTTGTGGATTTAAATGATATTTTTTCATCCAAAGAAAACGAAAAATAATTGATAATGTTAGGTTGTGTGAGAGGCCGCTTTGTGAACGACAGCTCTTCTCTGCTCTCGACACGAATGATATAGGCCTACGTCACCACCACCCGCACTCGGAACTTCGGTACAGACATGGTGATCTCTCTGCTCCACTTCACCGCTTTTCCCAGGGGAGGATAAAAGCATCGAAAGAGGTGAAAACCATTATAAGTCGGGGCATGTGGAGAGTTTCAGTTATGCCGATGGGAAGATTGTCGGTCTTGTCCACGCCAGTCACAGGGAGTGTGACGTCACATACGAGACGTGTAGTCTTTCTCATTGTGTTTTCTCTACAGCCTTTAACTGAACAATTACACAATAAACAGACAAACTCTTGAAATGAAAAATTATCATTTAAATCCACATACAACATATGTGTCATCCGGGGCATATAAAGACTGGGACAAGAAGATAATTACTTTCTCTCCATTGAAACCCATTCATATTTTTCGATCTCATGGGTCCCATTGGCTCTACCGGCAGAGACGTGACTTCGCCACTCTGTACCGCAGACCCAGAACGAGTACTGATGGGGAATCAAAATTGAGCGGAAGTACTTAGGTGGGGGAGCCCGCCTAAGTACGTGAATATTCAACAACAACTATGAAGCAACGGTAAAGGTAAATTATATTATTATAAATAACACTCAAATGATCTTCAAATGATGTGATGTTTCATCGTTGAAACAAGCAAAGCATACCTTAATGGCAGCTATCCAAACCATTAGAATGTCCACCCTATCGTTTGCTCAATGTGGCCTTAAACTCAGTCTCAGTCTCTATGTAACAGTCAATCTGGACAAAGCCCCCTAGTATGCGGAGAGTACCGTTGTCCTAAGCCATACCAATTGAGCCTCTTTCCAAGCCACAAAGCCCGACCGGACAGCCGGCCTTCAGGCACGGCTCCACCCAGGTGTGACCGGTTTGTTCTGCGTTGTGTTTCTTTCTATTTAATGAATGACGTGACCCACGATGTGTCTGGACTCGGGCACTCCGACGTCCATTTATTCGATCTGAATACACACATACACAAATAGCTTCCTTAGCCCTTGTGCCCTTACTCCAACTCTCTTCCCAAGGGTATCGCAACAAAGGGCCACTACATACAATATTACCACAGAAATGATTGAAATAAAAGGAATAAAAGACATACCTGAATACACACATACACAAATAGCTTCCTTAGCCCTTGTGCCCTTACTCCAACTCTACGAAACACACAGGGGGGGAAGGGGAACTAGCATGACTACACGAGGGTCAGTTATATGCTAGTACATCACACAAAACACAAAGTTCCCCATAACACAGAAATCTATCTAATAACTATGGATGATTATAAACCCCAGACTTCCAATTAAACAATATATAATCAAAATAACTAATATAAATAATGATAAATTATAAGATGGTCAAAGATTTGATTACAATATAAATGTACACACCTCTTCCCAAGGGTATCGCAACAAAGGGAAGAGGGCAGGGGGTGCGGGAAACTTATCGGGTTCTCTGGAATGTGGGCGGGAGTATAGAAGGAGGTGGAGCCAAATCAAAAAAATAAATAAAATAGAGCTTAAGGCGGCATGGAAAGCTAAACTTCAGGTAATACAGAAAAACAAAGGCAATTGTGTAATTATAATTTAAAGGATATAACACACCCTGTTACACTCACCCCCCAGAATTACACAAACATTTGAACCATAAATAAAACTTGCCCAGACCGGACTGTAAACCGACCACAAGAAAACCACGACTTCGGCAATAGGTGCCACCCAATAAAGAGTTAAGAGCACCCAGAGGTTAGCTAAGCCCCTGGGAACACTATAGACAACGTGAAGTGCCATTTACACCACACATACATAGGCCATACTCGGACCGGGCAAATAATAACAAATAAAACAAATAAACAAATAAATAAAAACACTAATAATTCACTCGCCATGAGTAATACCAGGAGACACCTGTCACATAAGCTCAAACATGGATCACAGTGGATACTGGCCGAACACCCAGAATCGTTTCCAGTTGTGCCATGGACTCTATCAACCTAAAGACCGGCTTGATAACTCTCCCAAATCTTGAAGTGAGGCGATCACTTGTCTGAGAACCCTGAGGATGAGCATCAATTACCGGAGACACATGGGGCTCAGAGGAGGGGGACGACAATGGGGTAACACTAACAGCACCAGCAAGCCCATCCAATGCAGGAGGGACCATCAGAATGGTTAAGTCACGACTGCCATTGTCATCCTCATTCCTGACTGGGGACTGTTCACGGACCCACGAAGCTGTACGGTCATCACTACCGTCACTGACCCAAGAGAGCGAATCAGCCATAGTGGGATCAGCTGCACCACAGTCCGTCTCAATTGCTGATTCCTTACACTCAGGTAAGTCTGACTTGGGGCAGCCATCATTCAGACTGCCGACGCCCAGGGCATCCAGACTCTCATCCAAGGGGAGGAAGCTGACCTGGAGCAGGAGATTCCGGTGCACCACCCTCTCATGTCCGACTCGATCCCTGATCTTATAGACGTGGAGAGAAGGCTTGGAGGCCACAACCGTGTGAACAACCGGCTCCCATTTGTCAGCGAGCTTACGCTTCCCTCTGCCACCCTTGTTTGCTACAAGAACCTGGTCACCGACGGAGAGAGGCAGACCCTTAACCTTTTTGTTATACTGGTCAGACTGGTGTTTCTGCTCAATAGCAGAGTTCTTCTGAGCCAGGAGTATAGCAGAGTGGAGGTCGCTCGCCAGAGACTTCACATAGGCATCATAGTCACAGACTGTCTCGTCACGGAGGACATTCTTGAACAGGAGGTCAACCGGCAGCCGAGGGACCCTCCCAAACATCAAATAGAATGGCGCAAAGCCAGTTGTCTCATGTGCTGTGCAATTATAGACAAACGTCATCGTCTGGACCATTTGGGGCCACTTCTGTTTGGATCTGGGAGGGAGAGACCGTAGCATGTTGCCCAGAGTGCGGTTGAACCTCTCTGTGCCGCCGTTCCCCATGGGATGGTATGGGGAGGTCCGAGACTTGTTGACACCAGCCAGCTCCAGAAGCTCAGCGATGAGCTCGCTCTCAAAGTTCGCACCCTGGTCAGAGTGGAGACGCTGAGGGAAGCCGTAGACACAGAAGAAGTTGTCCCAGAGCTTCTTCGCCACTTTCCTCGCCGTCTGGTCCTTGCAGGGGAAAGCATGTGCTAATTTGGTGAAATGGTCAGTGACCACTAGCACATCCACAGACTTGTTGTTACTGTCCTCGGCTGACCAGAAGTCAATGCAAACAAGCTCTAGAGGGGCAGTGGTCTTAATGCTCTCCAGAGGGGCTCTTGCTGCGGGCTCCGGGGTTTTGCTGAGAACACATCTGTGGCAGTTACGGACATGATCGCGTACATCCTTCTCCATATCACCCCAGAAGAACCTTTGACGGGCGAGAGAGAGAGAACGAGGCTGACCCTGGTGACCAGCCAGGTCATGAACACCAGACAATGCCTGTGACTTCAGGGACTCAGGCAGGATGTATTGGAACCTCTTGTGTTTTGTCAGTGGATCCCTGGTAACCCTGTAGAGGACTCCATGCAGTATAGTGAGCTTTTCCCACTGTTTCAGAACCCTCAGAGTACACTGGCTCTCGTTGCAGCGCTCACGCCTGGAGGGTCTCTGCTTCCTATCTACATAGCTGAATACTCTCGAAACGACCGAATCCTGCTGCTGATGGTTTTGCAGGTCTGCCAGTGAGAGAGAGGAGAACAAATCCTGGCCAGGAGGGATCAATGAGCTCAAGCGGTCACTCATAGAAGCAGCCCTCTGCCTCGGTGCTGAGTCCCAGTCACCACAAGAGGAGAGGAGAGAGGAGACGTCATCCTCTGACATGGACACATCGACGGCCGCACAAGGAGCAACGCTCCCTAATGATTGAGGCTGACATGTCAGGCGGAATGAGTCCTGCACACATCCCTCCTCCACTTCACACACCTGTTCCAGCAGCCCGGAGTATGGCTCAGACAGAAAACGTTGGCTCAGAGGCTTCACAAAGGGGTCCCTGCTGAGGGCATCAGCCACCACATTCAGTCTCCCTGGAATATGTTTGATCTCGAAAGAGTATGGTGCAAGCTTAGAGACCCAGCGCTGCTCGCAGGCGTCTAGCTTCAGTTTGGTCATGATGTACGTGAGAGGATTGTTATCAGTCCAGACAGTGAACTTGTGACCTTTGAGCCAGTGGCTGAACTTGTCACACACAGACCACTTCAGAGCCAAGAATTCTAGTCAATGGGCAGGATAATTTGCTTGGCTGCGACTGAGGGACTTGCTGGCAAACGCTATGGGCCTGGCCTTCTCCTCGCCAGCAGGAACTTGCGAAAGGACTGCACCTAGGCCATCCAATGAAGCATCGGTGGAGAGGATGAATGGCCTATCGAAATCTGGGTGAGCCAACACCACACAATCGAGGAGCACCCTCTTCAAATCATCAAACGCCTTCTCACAGACAGGGGTCCAGTCCTGTGGAGTCAGCTCACGGAAGGTGCCAGCTCTCCTGGTACCACCAGTGCCTCTCCCCTTGCGTTTCTGGCCCGCTGTCAGGGCAAAGAGGGGCTTTGCGATGGAGGAACACCCAGGGATGAAGTGTTGGTAGTACAAGACCATTCCGAGGAAAGATCTCACCCTCTTCTGTGATGGTGTGCAGCCATCAGCTTTCATCAGATCTTCCCTACTGAAACCAGAGATAACTCTGACTTTCTCCTGGTCAACTGAGACGCCACTACTGTCCACCATATGGCCAAGAAATTTCACAGACTTCCTTAGAAAGTGACACTTCTTTTGAGCCAGCTTCAGATTGTTGGCCCTCAGCCGGGAGAAGACCTCCCCCAGACGACTCAGGGCCTCGCCTTCAGAGGGAGCAACGACTAACAGGTCATCCAGGTAACAAAGGAGGCTGGAGAAGTTCAGGTCCCCGAAGATGCTAAGCATCATCCGCATGAAGGACGCTGGACTGTTGCACAGGCCCTGGGGGAGCCTATTGTATTCATACAAGCCCAGAGGTGTCGTAAAGGCTGTGAATCTCCTGTCAGACTCATGGAGAGGGACGTTATAGAACCCTGATGTCAGATCCATGGTACTGAAAAAGGCATTTCCCCCAAGGGCGGCAAGGCAGTCACCCTGATGGGGCAGTGGGTGGGCGTCCTTGACGGTCTTTGCATTGAGCAAGCGAAAGTCAGTGCAGATTCTCAGGTCCCCGTTCTTCTTCCACACCATGACTAGTGGAGAGGCGTACTCATTCAGAGACTTGCTGATGATACCTTTCATCTCCATCTCAGACAGTACTTCTCTCAGGTGGTGGTAATGAGCAGGAGGGACTCTACGGTAGGGCAGTCGGAAGGGACGGTCGTCAGAAAGGTGGATACGGTGGACGAAGTCTTTTGCCTCCCCACAGTCTAGCTTGCCCTTGGAAAAGACATCCTGAAATTTTAACAACAGCTCAGCCAGCTCCTTTTTCCAATCAGCAGACACTTCACAGCCACCAATGTCTATGTCTGCTAACCCATGATCCTTCAGCTACCCTGCTGCACAGGATCAAGCATGGACTTCGAAGGAGTAGGAAAACCAGAAACATCAGACTGTGTCTCGCACAGACCTTGAGTGATGGGCAGGTCCTCAACAGCCAGACAGGGAGAGACGTCAGCCAGCTTGGCATTGCGGCGGAGTGTCACAGGGCTGTGTGTGGGGTTCAGGACCTTGACAGGAATCCAACGATCCCCCCACATGGGTGTCACGAGACGCCCCACCAGAATATTCTTTGGGGTTGACCGCGCCGAGGTGGGCTCCACGATCACAGTGCTCCCTGGGGACACAGGAGCGTTGCTCGGCAACTTCCCCCAGACCACATATTCCTGCTGAGGAAGGAGAGTGACGGCCTGCCTCAGCCTCACTGTGCCTATCTTACTCGGCAGCTCAGGGCCCGACCACCGTGAAACGCAGCTCAGGAGCTGGAGGAATTGCTCACACTCTGGGTCACTGCTACTGGAGGAGATGAGCTCCCAGTACCTCTCAGTGGACTTCATCTCCTGTATGATAGGTCTGATTACATTGCTCCCAATTATGAACTCATCTCTCTGTCCAGGAACAACGAATGTCGGCACAATGAACTTAAATCCATAGACATCAACATCCAGATCGTAGATACACTTTGGCCGTGTAGTGAGGCCACCACAACCAATCAGCACCACATTACCAGGCACAGGATGAGGACAAGGGAGAACACCGGCAGCTCTCAATTTGGATTCTGCCTCCTCATTAAGCGTGCATGACATGCTGCCCGAATCTAACATTCCTTTCAATATAGACTGGCCACCGACTGACACTGGAGCATAAAACAACTCACTAGCTCTGTCCACTCTCTGCGACCCCACCATTATGACCGTCTTGTCTTCAGAAAGCTGGCTGCAACTATTTACATAGACAGATTGCAAATCTCGTTCTCCAATGAGGGTTACTCCATCACTGCCCACGCTATCCCTCTCTCTACGTGGGCTGGCTAGTTTAAAGGTGCGCTGAAAGGACGGCTTGTCGACACAGCTGGAGATTGGGAGGCATTGGGGCATTCATGCCTGAAGTGACCCGGTCTGAAGCAGTTGAGACACAGCCTATGAAACCTGCAGTGCGCATTGGTTGTGTGATCCCCAGAGCTACATACTCTACACAGAGAACTCTGCTGATTCTGTGGCCGGGCGTTCTGACGAGGACCCCTCTGACCAGTGGCAAGAGAAGCAGTACACATAGAGAGGACTCTGTCAAACATAGCGACCACCTGCTGAGGACCAAGCTCAACACCAGAGGAACTGGCAGTGACGGGAACAGGGACAGTAGCTGGAGCAGGATAGAGGGGGGACACAGGAGGGGCCTGGGGCGGGTTCATTATCATGTGGGCTGACTGAGGCTGGCAATAGGCAGAGACAGGAGCGATAGAGACAGGATGAGGCAGTGATTGGTGTATCACCGAAGGGGCCTGATGTGGTTCACTATGCTGGGGACGATGAGAAGACACAGCCACAGGACTCTGGCTGCACACCGACACATTCACTGCATTTTGGGCATGAGCTGTATTTCTTCTCAGACTCGTCATGTGATCATCCAGTCTCTCCTGAACCTCCGCTGCGGTCCACAGTTCAGGGGACTTCAACTTAAACGACATGGCGAGACCGGGGTCAGAGCAGTGGGTAATGAACATCATGACCACCTCAGTACTAGGGTCCTCAACGCCCTTTCCACGCCTACGGAGGCACTCATCAGCGACATCAACAGCCTTGTTAAGGCGGATCCAGTAATCCATCATGTCCTCACCAGCCCTCGGTGCAGTGCTGTAAAAGTCTTTCATAGGGAGGCTTGAGAACGTAAGCTCACTGAAGTTGCGCTTTAGAATGTCAAATACAGCTGTCGGGAATTCACTAGAATCTAACTCAGGGTGGCTGCGAAGAGATACCTTCACCACGTCTCTCGCTTTACCAGTCAGTCTCGCCATAATCAAATCAACCACCTCAGTGCGCGTATTGCACTTCATCCTACCCAGATAACACTTCATCATGTCTTCCCATTCATGAATGGAGAATGTATCCGTGTGGTCACCCCTGAAGTATGGTGGAGCTCTAGGGTCTGACTGAACAATCACCTTCAGCTGTGATGGATCAGTAATGCCAAGGGATTGGTGGCCCGGGGACTGGGGCAGAGTACTACTGGGCTGGTGCATGGTGTTGAGGCTGGCTATAATGCTATCGCCTATCTGTTTGGCCAAATCCGCTACTAGGCCACCCAATGACTTTACGGTAACAACCTGGGTAGGCTGAGGGGCTATGGGTGCCATGGGTGTAGAGCTGGCGGCGGGACTTACTGGTAAACTAAACTCTGACTGGTCAACAGAGTACTCCTGATTACCAGGGGCTACCGGCCTACCCCTCCCAAACCCAAATGGAGTGACCCTCTGGCCCCTCCCCAACCCAAAAGTGACGTTACACCCAACAGGGCCCTGACCAGCCAAAATATCTGCACTGAAAGAATCCCCACTGGACATCTTACAAAACGAGATATTTGACCCTCTGACAAAAAAAATAAAATAAAATAAATCTAACAGAAAATAATAGTCTTGGTGACTAAAACAACTGCACAAAACACACAACAAAATAAAAATAAAATAAAAACCTCTACAATCAATACCCTTCCCCAATACACACAGTAAGAGAGACTAAACACGACAATACACTTCCAAAGAATAACCCCAATGTAAAACAGAAGACAGAAAAAATATATATATATAAAAAAAACATATATAATTATTTATTTCTTACGCACCCAACTATAGCAAAATAGCGCAGTATTTTCTTCCCCTTTAAGCACTCTTAACGACTACCGTGTACCTCACGCGCACTCAGCGCTTATAATACCAGGGGCAGGGGCAGGGCCGACAGCGGCGAGGAGACGATGGAGATAGGGCCGAGCAGCAGAGCAGGGCAGGCAGCGGCGGGCGCACCCCGACGACCAGGCAGGCGATGATGGTCGGCGATCCGACGGGTCAAACGGCACCAAGTGTGACCGGTTCGTTCTGCGTTGTGTTTCTTTCTATTTAATGAATGACGTGACCCACGATGTGTCTGGACTCGGGCACTCCGACGTTCATTTATTCGATCTGAATACACACATACACAAATAGCTTCCTTAGCCCTTGTGCCCTTACTCCAACTCTCTTCCCAAGGGTATCGCAACAAAGGGCCACTACATACAATATTACCACAGAAATGATTGAAATAAAAGGAATAAAAGACATACCTGAATACACACATACACAAATAGCTTCCTTAGCCCTTGTGCCCTTACTCCAACTCTACGAAACACACAGGGGGGGAAGGGGAACTAGCATGACTACACGAGGGTCAGTTATATGCTAGTACATCACACAAAACACAAAGTTCCCCATAACACAGAAATCTATCTAATAACTATGGATGATTATAAACCCCAGACTTCCAATTAAACAATATATAATCAAAATAACTAATATAAATAATGATAAATTATAAGATGGTCAAAGATTTGATTACAATATAAATGTACACATCTCTTCCCAAGGGTATCGCAACAAAGGGAAGAGGGCAGGGGGCGCGGGAAACTTATCGGGTTCTCTGGAATGTGGGCGGGAGTATAGAAGGAGGTGGAGCCAAATCAAAAAAATAAATAAAATAGAGCTTAAGGCGGCATGGAAAGCTAAACTTCAGGTAATACAGAAAAACAAAGGCAATTGTGTAATTATAATTTAAAGGATATAACACACCCTGTTACACAGGGTCAACAGAGGCTGAGACCAGACAGTGGACACCTGAGACGCTGATCAGAGTGCTGGCACGTGGACCAGCCTCGAACGCACGCTCTAACCACCACCACATCTCCGGCATTGTGTTTGACGAGTGTGAGGAACTACTCAGACGGAGGAATGGGAGGATTAGGTGGAGTCTTCTGTCAATCTCTTAGTGAGAACACCTGGCCTGTTCAGGGAATGTCAGAGTAGACGTTGAAGGAAGGGAGACAGAGAGGTAGAAGGGGAAGGTTGTCCATTTTACCATAGATTTGATTTTGACACCTCAATGGGCCGGAGAACAGAGGGGGAACTTATTGAGTGGGAGCAGGGCACCCAGTCTGACTGGAGATGAACCGGAGCATCCAGACTCCAGTCCAAATTCCTTCTCCGTAGAAGGAATACTTGTCGAAATACAGTTTGTCCTCCAGAGTTGGAGTACAAAAACCCCATCCAAGCCTAATCCCATTGTAAGATTTAGAAGCCAGATAACGATCCAACAATATGTTGATCCAGCTCCAGGCTGCTGACGAGAACATCTGCGGTTGTCTTAGGCCGGCGCCTGAGACAGAGTGAAGTCGTGCGTATCAACGTGAGGTATTTCTTGGGGTCCTTATAGTTGTCAGCGGGAATGGGGAGATGGGGTGGAGGGGGGCCAAGGGGTCCCGTAGAGTGTAAATCCGTCCATGGAAGCGTGGCTCACAGATTAAATAATAATTTCCCAGTGAGTTTCCTACTAACTCTTTTTTTTAAATACGGTTTGGATTCGCAGATGCTTATCGCAGTCCACACATCTTGTGCTGCCAAATGCTCAGTTAAATTAAAATTGAGATGTTGCATCGGCATTAATACAATCATCTCATGACACTCTGGTAAAACAAAATAAACAAAACTGCTTTCAAAATACTTGCTCACGAAAAGACCACTACAGTTTTCTTTTAGTTTCAATCATTCAATCTTGGTTTGTATCCATCATGTCAATATCCCATGAAAGGCCCATTCCTCTTCCTATGATTTATCATAGGAAGAGAAAGTTAATCATATGGTCTCCAGATGACAGCGTCAGTCCAAAACAATGCATGTCCAAATACAGACATGTCAAAGACAGTGGAGAGCCCCGGTGTGATGTCACGTGTAAACAAACAAACCATGATGTCACTTTATTGGGGAGTCAATGAACATGATCGTTTGAACTCACACACACACACACACACACACACACACACACACACACACACACACACACACACACACACACACACACACACACACACACACACACACACACACACACACACACACACACACACACACACACACACACACACACACACACACACACACTCTGATGAAGGGTGGTTTCTGATGATTGCCTCTGGTATGGTGATGTCCGGGCTAGGTATGTCTTGCAGAGTGGTAAAGGTTCAACACGTGGTTTATTTTTGCAATGGCTAATTAGTTTGTGGCTGAATTGTAGCCTCCTAGTGAATTCAGTATGTAAACTCAATTCGGTAAAAAAGTTAAATCAGCCCCCAATTGACCTGATGCACTGGATTCACATCCCCATGATTGTAATGGAAGCAATGTAATGTGTGGGCAGATTCAAAGAAGAACCAAAGATGAATTTTTTTTTGCCTGCTCCCCTGTAAACGCCCCCTTCAAATCAGTGGGTGACCGGTTAACCATCACAGCCAATGCAAGGTTAAGCTTGCCATAGCACTGGTTTAAGCTATACAGGGAGCCGTCTAATACAAACCAGTGTACATCTGGGGTTTGGGTTTGGTTCTCCTTAAAGAAAAGTAAGCATTCCTTCAACCTTCTGGGCCACAGGGAGGGGGTACACAGTGTTCTGTGTTGTGCTGTTGCCTGGAGGATCTCCGGTGTTTATCCATTGTTGCTCATCGTGAGGATGACAAGTGAACCCAGGCCAAGCCAGAGTGGGTCTGGTGAGCTGTACGAATACCCTGAGCTCTGCACAACAGAGCCTCCATGACGGCTGACAGGTGGTTCTCCGTCCAAGTACCTCATTTAGAGGATTACTTTATAAATGTCCTGGCATTTAACGTAATAGTATATTAAATTCATATTTATAATCCCCATATGAATAGGAACAGACTCTGTTTTTTTTAAACTGTGGGTCGCGAGCAGCAAGTGGGTGGCCGGACGGCAACATAAACAAACATTAAAAAACTTTCACTCATCAAAAGAGGTTGTTTTCTCTTTCCAAAAATATAAATGCATCGCTTCATGCTTTCAATTTAACTGTTATACTAAGATACTTTTTTTGAAGTCTCAAAAGGGGAAGAAGGTGTCCTAACTCACTTTATTAACTTAGTAATAATAATGTATAACATATTTTCTGCACAATATAATTGGCATGCAATGGGAGTCTGGTATAAATCAGTCCCTCTGCCCGTCTGATCTGGGTCCGTGTAACAAGCTTGATGGCTTTCCCTCTGGCTTAGCTCAGTCTTTAGTTATTAGATCATTGATATTCAAAACAAAAACAAGTCAATAAAAAGGAGAGCACAGCAACCATGACATGACTCCTTTATAGCTTCCAAAAACAGTTTCACAAACATATCAAGATTTTTACGGTAAAGAAAGAAAGCACTTTTCGGATATCATTTTTACAGAGTATAGCATATAAAGCAAATAACTGATGAACATTTGTTAAAAAAAGGAGCCTTTTTCAAATAATTATAATTATTGTCCCTGTTTTATGAAGCAACAAAACAAACAACAAAACACATTTAATTAAACACTGAAGATATACATTTATTTTCTCCATCTACAATTGTGATTCATAGAGCGGGAAACTGTGAATGACGAATGATTTGCTTCAAAATATTTGAATCAATGAAAAATACCTTATATCTTATGTAACAGAGTGATATTGTGATGGACAAAACAGAAACATTAACAACAAAGAAAGTAAAGTTGGACCAAAGAACGACATCGTGTTTCTACAAAGATTATCAGTAGTCATGTGTATGGAAATCTGTAGGACAGTCAAGTATGTTTGAGAAATAAAATAAAAAAGTATAATATTACTTCCCTTTGTGAAAAAAATACTAGCTACAATGGATGTGTATAATAGAGCAGAATGCACTTGCTAGCAAAAAAAAACACAAACCACAAAATACCAAAAATGGCGGTGCTAGGGACATACATTTGGCTAGCAGTGAACCTTTGGGCTCGCTCTAAAGCTGGCAGAAGACCCATCCACTGCTCTACTGCATCACATTGTATTATAAATGGAAATGTAAAAAAACGGCAGCAACCATCCAGGCACATATAAGGTAATGAAGAAAGAAGACACTTAAAATAAGATATTTACACAAATTGTGGCTTTGCACATGACCAGTTTTGACATTAAACCTCACAGTATTTAGATAGAGGGAAAATAATGAAAAACATTTGAGTGATTAGCAAACTACTTATCTATCTTATCTGTCATTTATTTCCCCGCTGGTTTCTTCTCTGAAAGCAGCCTGAACAGCGCCCCGCCCCAACTGACCACCAATGGGGATAATAGAGAACAACAGTGGATTCCAAGAAAAACTTTATGCGATCGGAAATACTTTTTAAATATCCTTTACCGACAAACATAACATTAACTTTATGGTCCGTTTAAATCCCAGGTAAGTCACTTAAAGTCTGGGAAGGATTGCATCAACAGATTGTGCTTGATATATAAGGCTCATTTTTACATAACAATGACACTGTATTGAGATAGTCTGTCGGGGGTTACGTTTAGCGCTGTTAAATGGCATGGGTGGCAACTATTGCATTATTCAATGAAGGAAGTAATTCAAATGTAAAATAAATTAATAATGTTGAACTGCATCCAATCTGATGACCCTCACTAAGAGCTGGTGACTAGGAAGGTCAAATCTGAAAGTTGCTCAAGAAATTCCTCTGTGAGGTGAAGCCTGGGTAAAGCTGAGGTTCAGGGTAAGGCTGAAGTATTCATGACAACCTCCAGTTGTGAGAAATCACTACAGGGGTTCCGAACCAGAGTTTCAGGGAGAATTGGTTGGAGAACATCAGAGAGATGAGGCCATGGGCTGTCCACGTCTGAGGTTTTTCCGTAGTGAATATGTTTATTCACCGCACAACTATGTTCCCACCACTTAAAGTTACAGAATATGTATGTTTCAAATATAATTCTTTGTATTCTCTAAATTGACACATATGAACATATTGGAAGTCGTGTTACATTGTCCCTAGTCTCTCAAATCAGATTTTAGATTAATGTTAAGTCTGATGGCAGAAAAGGTCATATCTGTGACTACGGGCGTGTCACTTTCTGTACTTTATATACTATATATATATACTTTATATTTGTATCGACCAATCATGTTGCTGCAATCTGAGTTTTCTTCAATAGAATATTTCGGTTATGAAACAGGAAAAAAGGTGTATCTTTGCCCCTTGATTTGGCCCAGGCTCTGTGCCTTCTCCCCCAGAAGTTCTGCTATAACACAATAGGACTGCCACTGATCTGAGATTATGTTGTCCGTATTCACTACAACTAAAGATAGATGCTTGCCGAAATAATACATATTTGAAGCAGGGCCAGGTCCAAATACAACTTTATATGCCTAATGTTTAGTTTTGGTATTTTTTCTTGGATTCAGGTGAACTCAGTAAGTCAAAACGTAAGACATTTTGATTGTCACACCGCAAAAAACTACCAGGGCCGGAGTCTGAACTGTAGGGGAAAAATATAAAAACATGGCAAATATCAAATATATCAAAATTGCTTGCTGGCTGTGTCAGCCAATGGGAAGCAAGAGGTGCTTGACATTCCAGAACTTTCATGAATATGCCGCCAACAAAACGGTTGATGAAAAAAACAAAACAATTTGAGCTGCACATTCTGAGACTGTTTTGCGGAACCTCAGGATTGGTACACAGGATTAAACAAGGTCAGAGAATGAGAGAGAGAGAGAGAGAGAGAGAGAGAGAGAGAGAGAGAGAGAGGGAGAGGGAGAGGGAGAGAGAGAGAGAGAGAGAGAGAGAGGGAGAGGGAGAGGGAGAGGGAGAGAGTCTTGCAAAAGCTTCAGAACTTGGTGCTGTTGCTGAAGCTGTCAGACAGGATGATGTTCTTGTAGAAGTTGTCTGAGCGAGTAGAGCAGTAACCTTTGACCTTGTCTATCATCTGGCTGACGGGCAGGATGGAGTTGGAGGAGGACGAGGGGGATGTCTCCGGCTCGGAGGATGAGGAGCAGGAGGACGCACACTTGGGGCTAGCCTGGTTGTAGAAACCTTTACCTGGTAGTCCGCAAGAGAGGAGACAGGAGAGACAGAGAGAGAAGGAGAGAAGCGGAGAGAGAGAGAGAGAGAGAGAGAGAGAGAGAGAGAGAGAGGGAGAGGGAGAGGGAGAGGGAGAGGGAGAGAGAGAGACGCGTTATACTCTACAACTTGCAATATAAAAACATGGCAACTTTTAAATGACAAGCTGAAAAATCACCTCATGCAGAAATACCAACACACAAAAAACATCTCACTTTAGATTTTGTGCCGACGTGTGCAATCCGCCTTCGGTACCAAATCAGGTACAAGGCTCCTTTGTGTGACTTTGTGCGTGACTTTGCATGGATGCATAAGGGTTGTCTTGTTTCTTTCAATCGAAAAAACAACAACAAAACAATGAGGTGAGACCTTCTAATGGTGTGTTTGGATCTTCTTGAACGAAAATCTGAAAGTGCTTCTTTGTACAAGATATTATAGTAGTGGTAGCTTAGCATGCAGCCTCGTCAGAAACATAAAACAGCAACTCCCACAATCCTCTTCTTTCTGGGAACTCTACACTTCAAAAATAACACATTTCCTGGTGTTCATGTTAGGAAAATAGTCTTTACTTTAACGGAATGCATCAACAATATTTTCAGGACTTCAGCCCAAGAAAAATACTGTTTTGTGCCACCAGATATTCCATAGCAAGTGTGATTTATAGTATTTTGTACAGTTTGGACCGCACCATTTCTAATGAATACAGCGACTTGGGTTTTAGCATGCTATGATAATGTTGGATTTATTTTCGGGCAAATATTATGGCTTCTACCTTTTTATGTTTCCTTGTTTTTCTGGAACGTTTCATTGTTTTGCAGAATTTTCTAAGCTTTGGTCATTTTTTTCAAATAAATGAAAAACACTTTCAAAGATCTGTTGTGGATTTCGTCCACATAGTACTACTACCTGAATAATAATAATAATAATACAACGTGCCAAACAATTTTTTACTAGCTCCTTACTGTAATGGTGTCATTGGGGTAGAGGTTATTGAAGCCGGAATGTATAATCAAGATTAGAGAAATGGTTTCCTTTTATAGACATCCTGTCCCTACACCTTCTCTGACTTCACCTTCTGACCTCTGACCCTTGACCCCTGATGTGGAGAATGAACGGAGGTCTCATCCCACAGAATTCCACGGTAACATGACCACTTTTCTGAAATGAAAAACTGGGATAGTTGTAGTTTGGTGGTCCAAATTTTATCAAAATATCTGATGTTTTTTCTGAAATGAAAAAAATAGAACATATTTAAGTTTTTACTTATCATGGTAAATATAGTCATGTAGCCAAATATTGGCACAATGGATAGCTATGAGGTACTTCAAGCTTTGGTTAACAAGCCAAAAACAAGCCAAAATCGAGTACTTTCTATTTTCATTGATAGCCTGTTGCTTGGGATTGATCACAGCTGCTTATGGCATAAAGTCAATGGATAGTGAGCGGACACGTAGTGAGGCCGCGTCAAAGCCTGTGACTTAGACACACAAGACCTATTACCGATCGTCTCGACATGAAAATTCCTCAACAGATGAGAACCTCAAATCAATTCATATATTTAGTAATCCTATTTTTACAGGGACAGTTGGTGTGGTACCCTCTTTCCACAGGCACTAGCCTCGCCATGCCTGGGCCAAGCCAAACCCAGACAATACGGGCCAGGCCAAAAACAAAGATGAATTGCAAAAAGAAGTCGTGTTTGGATTTAATTTTCCACATGATCCAAAGATCAAGTTTGTTCAAAAATGCGCATTCCAGATTCGCTAAGACAACGGTGAGGCTGTTCCAATTATTGCGTGCTTGGCTGCCAAGGGATTGCAGCTCAAGATGTTTTCCCCTCAGCTCGACAACGGGAGAGGCTAGACGCTACACGCTAGGTGCATGACGCTAGATGTTAGCGCTAGCATTAGAATGTGAGTTTCGCCCTTATCGCCCAATAATAATGATAATATTGATTGATATTTTGGTTGATATTATTTTGTTGTTCCGTTTTAAGGGTTTCTGACCAATGTTAACTAGTATTGGTTGCCAATAGAAACCAATACTAGCTTTGATTCAACAAGGTATTCCATAATATCACATTGTGTAAATAAGTAATAGCAATAATTAAATGTTTTAATTGTATTGTTGTAGCATAAAATAAATAAATATATTTTTTGTCTGTACAGTACAGGATTGTAGATTTATTATTTCTAGGAATTCAGTAGCTGCAAGTAAGGTAAGCATTAAGATAACAACATTTATAAAAGACAAAATGAAAAGCAGACATGTTTTACATTATAATGCAAAAAGGCCTTATATTGCATATATATAGGTGGGAAGAAGGGATCCATATCCCTTCAATATTGAGTAACCAATTTGTCACGTGCTGTCATGCTGTAATGCATGACAGCCGTATTAACTTCTGCACATGCATCTAGCAGCTAGATAGTACAGTTTTAGCATTAACTGGCAGTCAATGCTGTAATATTACCTTTACTTTTCCCCAAATAAACTCTGCAACCTCTACCAGCCGAAACCATAATTTAAAAGCAAACCAAAACTTAATTTGATGTAAAAAGAAAATGAAAGGTAACGTGAGGATTGATTTTCAGTTATACAAACATATATTTAAATATAAATACAGGTTGTGGTTCCAAAATAAATGTACAGTTTGTAGTAGCCTATACCCACTAGAGCAGAGGTCTTCAACAGGGGGTCCGCGGAGGTACTGCAGGGGGGTCGCGAAAGTTTTGGTTGATTAGAATTTTTTTTTATATTCCCATGCTGCAATTTTTTCCACATATCGAAATGTTTTGAATACACATTAACATGAATCCAAACCACTAGCCATGTTTACATTGACACTTCTGATCCGATTTCTAATCAGAATAGATCTATTCGAATCATGCGATCCGAATGTACTGTATATATGGCATTTACAAAAGTGGTAAGAGTACGTTCGTATGTCTCTCGCGCACAGCTGACACATCTGGACCGGCGGCGACATTTTTATGTATTTGATTTTAATGAAAGCCCAGCAGGAGAGAGCTTTTCTCTGCCTGCTCCTTCAATTAAGGACAGCACAACGTCAGTTTCTCGTCCGGTCTTTATGTCTACCCCCTCCTCCGCCGCAAACAATACCTATTTGGATGAGAGTGCGCAGCCAAGACTGTTGGGAGAGAGAGAGTGCTGTTATGTAAGGGATAATGTACAGAACGCCGGTTATTATTGGGAAAATAAGCGATCAGCAGAGAAATAGTCCGCCAATGACGTTGAGGTCGCTGAGCAACCTGACATGCTGGGGTTGATAAGTTACCGGACTACTTGCAGAGTGCTATGAAAGACGTGAATCAGGCAAAAAAATTACACTAACAAGCATCACAAATTTTAGTTTACACATTTATGTTTTAAAAATGTCAATTTGAATAGCTTTTATGCCTGATTACATGCAATTGACAGACATTGTTGATCTTGGCAGGTATCCGTTTATTATGTTAGGAATGGCAGTGGCATGGCCACCCTTCTCACTGTACCTTGCACAGGTTTAAAATAAAAACATGAATATATGAACCTGTGAATTATTTGAATATCTTAGTATTGAATGCAAAATAACAAGGTACATTTATACATGGCATGATAGGACCAGTTTAATATAAAACACAATTTTATACAATATATAAGTAGGGGGTCCCCACTCCATCTCTCCATCAGTTTGGGTGTCCTCGGCCTGGAAAACGTTGAAGACCCCTGCACTAGAGAGTATAGCCAACTCTCTGGTGGGTAGAGAGTTGATTCATTTTATCTATGCCTGTTTTTTCTTTATGC
Organism: Gadus macrocephalus; assembly: GCF_031168955.1. Lineage (NCBI taxonomy): Eukaryota > Metazoa > Chordata > Actinopteri > Gadiformes > Gadidae > Gadus > Gadus macrocephalus. Next base: position 14,189,398 of record NC_082402.1, on the reverse strand, counting down.
TTCATACGTCAGTTATGAAGGGTTCAAGGGTTAAAGGGTAATAGTAAACAATAGCATAAAATACAGTTTTTACCTAATAGCCAATGGCTATAATGTAGTTTTCTGTGATTAAGATGGCAGGAAATAAAGTTTTCTTTCTTTTTTATACGCAATAACTCTCAAAAAATTGCCATGTGATGCAATAAAATACGCCAATCGATTGACAATTTAAGCAATAAATTGTATCCATCTCCGTCTCTCAATTCATCAGCCTACAGTACAAATTGTATTGCTTTGAGATTATTATTTCTCAAGCCATTGGTCAGAGGTACTATTTTATAGCCTAAAGATTACTATTCAAAGGTTTTGTTATTTCCTCAAGGATTATTTAGTCTGTTATCTTGGTGAAATGTTTATTGTCCCACTATTTCATCCAAGTACCTTTTAATAGTTTGCTCTTTATTGTAAAATGGGGTATCTATACACTCAGGCTCGATGCTGTAAAAAGTTGAGCCAAATCAATAGTATCCGTCTGCAGGGTCTTGAGGCCAGCCCTGGGCCTTGGGTGTTTGCAGACCCCCTCGCTAATGATCAAACTAAAATTGTGCACATCGTCCAAAACCAAGGAACAAATGATCAAACTCCCTCCCCTGATATGACCTGAGGACACATTCATACTCCTCCCAGTAACTTAAGCTTTACTACTGTATCTTAAGTAACTTAAGTTATTGGTTGAATGTTTCGGAAACAATCTATAAAACATTCTAAAATGTTATTTTAGTCTTTTTGTTCAAGATTTATCTAGGTACACCTTGTACTTTAGATAAAATGATTGAATGATTCCTTTTGGTAAGTTAGGCAGGGAAACCTTCCAAATCTTTGGAGAAAACATGACCACTCAATTGAAATGCACTCTCAACCCTACCTGTAGGGAAAATTCAATGTTCTTGGTAACTAAAAGGTACTCTCTTCTGCGGCCCTCTCACCTGGGAAACAGGTCACCTTTGAGCTCGTCCAGGAAATTACAACTCTGAAAGCACAACATCAAAACAATTTCTTTGTTTTGATACTATCATTTGTATATTAAAGTGATTAAAAGTGATTATTTTTTTTTTCATAAGGAACATTTTATTGTACTAGTCTCGTGACTTAGTGCTGTTTCTGAGGAAACAATGTGTTCATAATCGTAACACGACAATGAAACCCATTGATTAAAGCACGATGGGAACACCAGACCCATTTAAACCCCTTTCCAGGTGACACATGGAAAAATACATTAAAGACAGACAGCTCTTTACCAAAGCGGCCTATAAAATTGAGAATTGAATGAGGAGCAAATAAGTTCTTTCTGGCGGGCCAAGGAAAAGATGCAACTTTTTTTTAAGGCCCTATGTACCACGTGTCATTTGGAGGACAGGTGACATTGGCATGGCGACGTTAATGTTCACTGTAAACCAATTAACTTCCAGGCATTACGTTTAAAGCATCAATCATGTCCACTGCTTTTTCTATCGATTACAATCCGAATCAAGATGTGGATTACAACCATAGAAGTGTCTGGATTTAGATCAAGTCTCACTCTGCTTGAAGATGGTCAGATAGTAGTCAGCTTGTTTACAACACAGTGGTGCTCACCAATTGTGTTAATTCCAATAGGCACACAGTTGTTATCGTTTTGATTCAAGTCAAATTTCAAACAAGACATTAGGGCTGTTATGTTGTGTTTAAGGACGATTAAATAAAAGTCACAGGTTAAGGATGAACTATTCAGCCATTCTTAGCTTATGTGCGTCTGGTGGGGGGTGGTGCTGTGCTGGGCAACCCAGAGTCGCCTGGGCGGGCGGAGCCAGTAGTTATTATAAAACCAATGAGAGTAAATGGGACTCCTCCCACCCAGAGTACCCCAGGTTGGCAGCATAGTGGTATGTGACATCACAGCAACCAGCCAATCACATCACTCAGATCATAACTTGCTTTCCCAAACAGTTGTTTGCCGCCCATGTCAACAAAGTTGGAAATCCGACTACTTTTAAACCACTTTTCGAAGTGACTTGCACAGTTAAGTTGAATTGTTGATCATACGATTGGCTGAGACCATACGTGTTTGGGGAAACAGGGCCAGATCAAATGGCGTCGGAAGCAAGAAGTCAATCGGCCAATCAGCTTTACCTCTTGTGGACCTCCGCTCCTGCTATTGGATGGAAGAGCTCTCTACACACCAAACAGAGGTAGATACATAGAGAAACCGTGAGATAGAAGGTAGAGAGGCTGAGTTGTATATACGAAAGGAATGCGCATCAACACTTTACATCTGCACCCTGTTCATGCAGCATGTTTTAACGATATGTGTGTGAGTGTGGTTGTGTGTGCATGCATGTGTTTCTTGTTCTGTTGTTGACGGGGTACAGGGTCTGTGTGTGTGTGTGTGTGTGTGTGTGTGTGTTTTATACCTGTGTTATTGTGTCTCTTGTTAAAGGGCTAAGGGTGTGTGTTGTGTTTGTATGTCTGTGTGTGCGTGTTATACGTGTGTTGCTGTGTCATTTGTTGAAGTGTTATTTGTGTGTGTCTGTCTGTGTATGGTGTTTGTGTGTTATACCTGTGTTGCTGTGTCATTTGTTAAAGTGTTATTTGTGTGTGTCTGTCTGTGTTAGGTGTTTGTGTGCTATACCTGTGCTGCGTGTCTCTTTTTAAGGGTTAAGAGTGTGTGTGTGTGTGTGTGTGTGTGTGTGTGTGTGTGTGTGTGTGTGTGTGTGTCTCTGTGTGTGTTTGTGTGTGTGTGTGTGTGTGTGTGTGTACCTGTGTTGCTGTGTCTCTTGTTGAAGGGGTAGAGGGTTGCCTTGGCCTTGGAGGTCCAGGTGGCAGTGGTGGAGCTGAAGGAGCTGGAGGACAGAGACTTCCCCAGGTTCTCCGAGCTCACTTTCTTTGTGTTGTTAGTGGGCGTCTTACTCCAGTCTGGAGGAGCACATACACACACAAAGGCAGAGACACACACACACACGCACGCACACACACACACACAGAAATACACACACACACAGGCATAGAAACACATAAATATAAACACACACAATCATATTAATGGTAACAGTTACAGTTACACCATTTATATATTATATTTATTTAGAAAATACATACAGTGGAATTTAGAGTATAATGTATGCTGACTGTATGCGGAAGTTCAAACACAGTGTCCTACTGGTAGACACTGGGAGCTATCCAGTACAACCACAGCCTCCTACGGAGGTCCCCAGGATCTGCCCCAGTCCAGGTGCTTTGGTAAAGAGACTCGAGCCTGATAAAGTACATTTGATTCCACTGTGATTATTCAAGATGGTAAATAACCCGAGGCAGCCTGGGATTTGAACTTCTGACCTTCCTGTTGAGAGATCTTTCAGAGGCCCTGCAGGAGGTAAGTGTGTGTGCGCGGGTGTGCGTGTGTGTGTTCTTCCCACACTAAAGCAAGCTCAGAGAGGGTCTCCTGTTCTCCTCCCACCTCCTCCCTCCATCCTTTACCGTCTATCCTTTCTTCTACCCATCGGCTGCTATCCCACTCTCAAACTTAATCCTTCATTCCTTTCATTTTTCTCCTTCTTTCTTTATTTTACCCTTCGTTCTTTATTTTATCCTAATCGCTTTCAGTTTCCTCTCCCCTTTCTTCCTTTCTTCCTTTCTTTCCCTCTATCCTCCTTTCCATCCTTTCCTATCTCCTTCCTACCTTCCTTCCCTCCAAACTTATGTTACGCACTCCTCCCTGCTTCCTTCCAGTAGTCATCCTGCCTACTTTCGAACAGTTTAAAATAGTACAAATATTTAATAATAATCTAAATGTTTCTCCCTGGCTCCCTACAATGGGTAAAGCCTGTTCCTGCCCGCAGCCCGGCTCAGTGTGTGTGGATTACCCATCATTCCTCATTCCTATCTCTAATAACATATTTATCTGGCTGAAGGTTAACCTCCAGGTTCAGTATTGTTACAGTATTGTATCGGGCCCGGTTCTTTATATCTCCATATTCCTTTGTCTTATCCGCCTGACAGTAAAGAGAAACGTGTACCTTTGATGAGAGAGGTAGGGAACGACACGTAGCATAGTGCCAACGGTGGGAATCAAACCTTGGTTGCTAGGCGTATTGGCGTAACAGGGTTAGCGTGCTAGTGGGTTGATCCAACAATCCAATTCTCTTTTGGACAGCGTTCATCTTGAATCCTGGTGATGTCTTGAAAAACAGTTCAGAGCAGCAGACGAGCTTCAGGAGCATTCGGAGGGATCGGCGTGGGGTGGGCTGGGTTCTTATGAATTGGCCGCGGTACAACTCATATGCTGGCTAATCAGACCCGGACAAGCAGCTAACCGCAGTCTTTCATTAGTTGCAGAGCTAGCAAGAATGCTTTGGTCTTACTTTTTAATAAATGTTTGGTATTTTATTTGCGTGTTATGTGTGTTGTTATGTGTTTGTTCCTGTTGTTTCACATTCCGATGGGAGGAACTGATGGTGAGAAACGCTTGTGAAAGAACAGTTCACCTGCAATGTCAGACGGACAAACAGACAGATGGACGAACAGACAGATAGACAGACAGATTACCTGAGTTGTCTGCCAGTCTGAGTTTGCCACAGCAGAGGTATCTTCTCCATTGCTTCTGGACGTTTTCTTTGAGTGCGCAGTGGAACACAAAGATGAACAGACCTGAAAGAGAGAGACAGCAGAGACACGGTAGAATTGAGAAAGATGGAAGAGGTACGAGGAAAAGAGTGCGAGAGAAGGAGATGGAAGAGCGTGGGGGGTGACATAACGAGAAAGAATTAAATCCAAGAAGAAAGTAACTCAATTATCTTTAACACTACAAAGATAGATAGATAGATAATAACTTGAAATTATTTTGTCAGCCCAGAAGCAGTGGAAAACACAGGATAAAATACAATACAATGAAAATACAAAGTACTAATGATAACCAAAATAGACTTAAGTAACTGCTAAAGTAAATGCTAAAGTAAAGACAAACAGATAAAACAGGGCAAACAAAACAGACGGTATAAACAATATAAATAATAGATTATAAAGTGTTAAGTATAAATTACAAAGTAGCTATAAGTGAATAAATACAAATGTAAACAACACAAACTGCCTGTCAAGTTAGTCAGCTTGCAAACTAATTAAGATAATTTGTTAAATGAACAAGTAACTAATTATCTCCATGTCCCTGCGCTCCAAAGCCAGCCAGCAGCAGCTGCTGTTACCTTGTAGAGAGTTGAAGATGGCGAAAAGGTACATGAAGGCCACGTTGACGGGGCCCCAGGCGAACAGCGCGAAGCCCCAGGTCATACCAAGCAGGAAGGTCAGGCTGATGACGCTCCGCAGGTTACGCAGAACCTGGGACAACACCACCAAGAAGACAAGGGAGGAACACACACACACACACACACCTTCACTGAACGCTCACTTCAAAATGTCTGCGCTGCTTCAAGGCAAGTCCCCCATGATGGCCCTCGCCTCACTGATAGCCCTGAGCTAATGCTGAGCCCAGATAATCACAACAGCTGTTCAATTGGATTCCAATGGGCAAGCACTCAGGAAATGCGTGTGCGATGCTATCTGTGGTGTGTTGTGAGCCCGGATGGTGCAGGAGACGTGGTAAATAACCAGGTGTGTGTTGGGAACCAGGTGATGGTGTGTTGTGAACCAGGTGACGGTGTGTTGGGAACCAGGTGACGGTGCGTTGTGAACCAGGTGACCGTGTGTTGGGAACCAGGTGACGGTGTGTTGTGAACCAGGTGACGTGCGCTGTGAACCAGGTGACAGTGTGTTTTGAACCAGGGGATGGTGTGTTGTGAACCAGGTGACGGTGCCGCCTACCTCCTCCCTCAGCGTGCGGTTGCTGCGCTTGCCGTTGCGGCCGCAGATCTGCTGCATGACGACCACAAACATGGCCACGTTCATCAGGAACACCAGGCAGAAGTAGCCCACGCACGTGATGTAGAACACCACCGGGCTCTGGATCCAGCAGCTACACACACACACACACGGACGAAAACGTCAAATACACACACACAAACACACACATACACACACACACACACACACACACATCAGACACACACACACACAAACACATACGTCAGACACACACACACACACACATCAGACAGACACACACACAGAGAGCAGACACAAGCAGAAGTATACAACCGCATAAAAGCCGATGCACGCACACACATCAAATATACACCCATTCATATACACACAGAAGACAGCGCACACATTCATCAATACAGTGGAACAAACACACATATCCAAACGAAGGCAAACGTGAACATTTCCATTAACAAACTTGTAACAATGATTACATATCGTTAGCCTCATAGCATAATTGCCTAATTCATGTTTTAAGATTCATAATTTGATATCATAATTTGGGCAAAATACAACAGAATATGTTATCAATACAGTGTTCAGCTGATGACGTACAACTCTGAGGACCCCTGCGTCTCCTCTCCTGGACTTCCTCTGCCGTACTCCTGCCTGCCGTACGACTTCCTGTCCACTGCCACCACCACGCTCACCAGCACCGCCGGAAGACCTGGGGCCCGCCCGCCCACACACACACACACACACACACACACACACACACACACACACACACACACACACACACACACACACACACACACACACACACACACACACACACACACACACACACACACACACAGTCTCAGTATAACCTTCCCAACAGGTCCACCATCTGAGGCCGAGGCCTCCACTGCAGTGCACCACCCACTTTGGTTTGCTTTTCTTTTGTGCAGTGTGCGCTAAACTAGCTTTCATACAACGGATCTACATCAAACAGACTTCCCTCCCAATAAATAGAGATTTCTTTCTCATATGTCTTCGATCTATTAGTCACGCGGTGTTGTGGTTCCTTGTTTGCGTTCTAGATGATTATTTCTATCCTGAACAGAAGCTGACACTGTGATGAATCTGTTGGTGATTCTGAACACTCACCCCATCCCACGAGGCAGAACTTGAGGATGTATCGGCGTATGTACGTGTTGAACACCTTCACCAGAGCGATGTACATGTGGATGGACTCCAGGCCCATCCAGGTGAAGGTGGTCAGCAGGAAGTAGTGCAGGAACACGGCCACCGAGACGCACAGCCAATCGGCGTCCATGCTGGCGAGCCAGCCGTCCAATAGGAACACCATGTTGAGGAACAACAGGGAAGTGCTGAGGTTCATCAGGATCTTGGAAGGGTAGTCGCGACGCAGCTTCCTAGAGGGGAGAGAGAGTGAGAGAGAGAGAGAGAGAGAGGGAGGAAGAGAGAGAGAGAGAGAGAGAGACACAGACACAGACAGAGACAGAGAGAGAGAGAGAGAGAGAGAGAGAGAGAGACAGAGACAGAGACAGAGACAGAGACAGAGACAGAGACAGAGAGACAGAGACAAAGACAGCCAGAGACAGAGAGAGACAGAGAGGGAGGAAGGAAGGAGAAACTTTCAGAATTCCAATACTCAAGAACAATGTTCTGTCCGCTTTTACTGGCATAGAGCTATGGCGCATGATCTAGCGTAGCTCTTCTGGCTGGGTGGTGTGAGTGGAGTGGTTCTGGGAGTGTCGATAGTAAGATATTTTTAAAGAAAGGGAGAGGTTCGGGCTGGCAAGCATTTTTTATTGGTATTTATTAACGTATCAGTTCTACGATTTTATTTTATGATGACATTATCGATATTACTGTTGACGTTGTGTAAAACGTAAAAAAAACAGAACAATTACAATTATTTGCAAATCATTGTATTCTTTTTTTTATCTACGCTTTACACAACGTCTCAACTGCATTGATGATTTGCAAATCATTGTATTCTGTTATTTACGTTTTACACAACATCCCAACTTTATTGAAATTGGGGTTGTATGCAACATGTCATTGATGAGTAGGTAGGGTTAGGGCATCTTGCTAAGGAGGCCTACGGGTAAACAGCAGACATCGGGATTTGAACCCAAACCCTTTTGGCTGCCCCTCTCATTACATTTCTTCCAGGTTGGTCTCATTAGGGATTTAACTCCTCCTACACAGGCGGAACCTTGTTTCCCCCCAAGGGGATTGATAAAGTTGTGTCCGTCTATTATGAATGGATTCTCACTCGAAGGCGAGGTAGGTGAGCAGGGTGGCCGCTGAGAAGATGGCCGACACGCCGCAGCCGATGTAGGTGATGAAGGTCAGGATCTTGGTGTTCCTCTGGTCGATCTGGGGTGCGGCTCCGGAGATGTCCTGTCCCCGAGAACAGAGGGGAGAGAGAGAGACCACAGGGAGAAGGGACGAGAGGAACCCAGAAAGAAAGAGAGTCATGGAAAGATAATAATGGATGTTGATTGACTGACTGATTGATGACTGTAGGATTTATTGGCGGACGTTGGTTGGTGCACAGATTGAGAGAAGCTTATAGTCCCATCTTCAACCATGGCTGGCTGTACTGTCTTGCATTGTCTAGGTTCTATAGTTTGATTTGAACATAATTGAAAAATAATTAACTTGTATCTGGATATTGGTGATTCCAGCCCCATTGCTACGGGCAACGGAATAATTAAAAGGATATGTACAATTTGGATGCTCTCA
>NC_082402.1:14158309-14178309 GCF_031168955.1 Gadus macrocephalus | reverse complement strand
TGGATTTAAATATACAACTCTATTAGACTAGGGAATTGGTTAGGTTTGAACACTGACTGGTGCTATAGTGGTACCTGGGGTACCACTATATGACTGGTGTCCCGTGTACCTGGGGGTCTGTGTTGTTGGGGGGGATGGAGGCGCTGAAGGAGGTCCCATTGAAGCTGCTGGCGTTCAGAGCTGAGACTGCCACCGCCAGGTGTCTGGAGGAGATCATGACAGACGGACCCTCAAACTCTATCTTCTGGACCAGGTCATCCACTGTCCTCAGCACCCTGTGAGACAGAGGAGAGGGGGGGGGACGGGGGGAGAGAGACAAAGAAATATTGAGGCAGACAGACAGACAGACAGACAGAGACACAGGCGGCAGACAGACAGAAAGGGCAGACAGAAATAGAGCTTGATATCAGATCTCTCGCACGGCAATACAAACCTTCTGTGCAAAAAAGAACAGCATTGCAATTTAGTATGTTAATCAGACTCTACGCTGTACCTATGTGTACGTTGGTGCGGCCTCGTGCTGTCTCGAGGTGTAAAACCCGCAGGCGATGGCCGCGACCAGTATGTCGAAATCTCGCTATTTCCCTGGCAGCTTCAGAGATGAGTGTTAACCGGACTCCCTCTGAAAATAATATAATGGAAGCACTCTCTTGATCCAGGATCTAATTGTTGATAATAAGATACTGGGCCTTTGTGAAACATGGTTAAAACCAGATGAGTTTCTAGCCCTAAATGAAGCTACTCCTCTCAATTACGTTAGCGCACGAGTATCTAGAGAGGTAAAGAAAGGTGGTGGAGTAGCCCGGATATCTAATTCTAAGCTTAATTTAAAGCCTAAGAATAGATATATATATTCAGATCCTTTGAGGTGCTCGCGTTCGGCTCCTCAGTCCCCCGACAAGCGAAACGAGTTCCAGACTCTTTCCTTTTAGCTGTAGTACAGTCCCCCACGACCGTTTTCACTTTTTGTTGATGAGTTTTCTGATTTTGCAGCTGATCTGGCTACATATTCAGCCAATATTTTGCGTATTGGGGATTTCAACATTCATGTGAATAACCCATCTGATGCCCTCGCAAGGGCTTTTCTGTCCGTTACATATATGCTTGGCTTCAAACAGTTTGTCCAGCACCCAACCCACATCGGTGGAAACAGGCTGGACCTCGTTTTGACCCGTGGTGTAGACATTTCAGACCTAGTGGCCTCTCCCGACAATTTTTTGCTCACTTTCCAGTTGGTGGTATCCTGTGCCTGCGACGATCAGCAGGCTACTTTTGGCTGTCGTCGCATCACCCCTGGAACCATTACAGCTATGGCAGATAAGTTACCCTGTTCACTTGCTCCTCTTTGCAACTATAGTGGTTCTTTGAAGTGCCTTACTGATTACCTCAACAATGCCTTGTCTTCTGCCATTGATTCAGTTGCTCCACTCGTAATTAAAAAACGATCGTTGAAAAAAACAGCTCCCTGGTTTAATGAAGAAACGCACACCCTGAAGCAAAGCTGCAGAATCCTTGAACGAAAATGGCGCTCGACTAAACTTGAGGTCTTTCATCTTGCATGGCACAACAGTCTGCTCCCCTATAAGGGTGCACTGACTACTGTCAGGAACGCCTACTTTTCCAGTATCATCAACTTGAATAGAAACAATCTCAAGTTTATTTTCGATACAGTGAAGAGTCTGACTCAAAAACAGACTCAGAGCGTAGGCTCCTCCCTCTTGGCAGGTCAATTCATGGATTTCTTTGGAAATTAGATTCAATCGATTAGAGGCGAAATTGATGCTTGCCGTGCAACTTGTCCTACACATCCTACTGGGCAGGATGGGGTCCTGCCCAGTAGGATGGGGACCTCTGAGGCAACTCTCCGGGAGTCCAAGGCAATTCCTCTGGTTGAACTTGAAAAGGTGATCAAGGCGTCAAACCAACAACTTGTATGTTGGACTCTCTCCCTTCCAAGGTTCTCAAGGAACTTCTTCCACGGTGGGGCCTGCAATCCTCTCGCTTATGTATCTCTCGCTTTCCACAGGAATTGTTCCCTTTAATTTCAAGGCTGCGTTGATAGAACTGCTACCCAAAAAGCCTGGCTTAGATCCTGCATTAGTCAGCAACTATCGGCCTATATCGAACCTGCCCTTCCTGTCCAAGATACAGGAAAGGATTGTAGCAAAGCAAATCGTCGACTATCTGACAAGGAACAATCTCTTCGAACCTTTCCAGTCGGGGTTCAGGAAATTCCACTCAACTGAAACTGCTGTGACAAGAGTTGTAAATGATATCCTTCTTGCTTTGGATACAAATGCTAGCTTGATGCTTGTGCTGCAGGACCTCAGTGCTGCGTTCAACACGATCGACCACAGCATTCTTCTTCACCGTCTTGAGCACTATGTTGGTTTCGAGGGTACGGCTCTTGGCTGGCTTGAATCATACCTTACAGATAGAACACAATTGTGCTCAGTGAGGGTTCAGTATCGAAGCACTGCAAACTACGCTTTGATGTACCACAAGGGTCGGTCCTTGGTCCATTACTTTTTGCAATCTACATGCTTCCCTTGGGCGACGTTATCCGCAGCTTCGTAATTAGTTTCCACTTCTACGCGGATGACACCCAGCTCTTTATTCCTGTAGAACCAAGGAACTCAGACCCAATCCAGAAGGTTGAGTCCTGTCTGGCAGCGGTGAACAGTTGGATGTCACAGAACTTCCTGCAGCTTAACACTTGGAAGACAGAGCTGATAATAATCGGCTCAAAGTGGGACCAGAGAGAATTTGAGAATGTCTCACTGTGGTTGGATGGCCTCGCCATCCCACAGAGTGCATTTGTCAGAAATCTTGGTGTCCTGTTCGACCCTCAACTGTGCTTTGACCAACATGTTAGAAGTATAACTAGAATTGCTTTTTTCCATCTGAGAAACATTGCAAAATCAGAACAATGTTATCTGCAGTAGATACAGAGACACTGATTCATGCATTTATATTATCAAGACTGGATTATTGTAATTCATTGTTCTCGGGAATATCAAACTCTGCCACGAGAAGTCTACAGCTTGTACAGGATGCTGCAGCTGACCAGAACGAGAAAGTTTGTTCACATAACAACTATTCTCGCCTCTTTGCACTGGCTACCAATAACTTCCAGATCGGATTTTAAGGTGTTACTGCTAACCTATAAAGCCTTGCATGGAATATCTCCATCCTACCTGAAGGACCTGATCATTCCTTACAGTCCTTCTCGTTCCCTCCGGTCTTCGGGAGCTGGCCTTCTTTCACTACTTAAGGTTAAAAAGAAATCGGCTGGACAGAGAGCGTTTGCCTATCGAGCCCCCTTCCTATGGAATAGGCTGCCACCAGTGATCAGGGAAGCTGACTCTGTGGAGCTAATCAAAGGAAAGCTCAAAACGCCCCTCTACAATCTTGCATTTGGAACATAGGAGTGTGAAAACGAAAACAAATGCGATGTGAAGACCACTCTGTGTTTGTTTGTGCAATGGCTAACACAGTATATATTTCCATTATGTACTTTCCCGTTCTAATTCACTATTCTGTCTGTTCTAGCGTGTTGCGGTGACTGGACTGGATGCCTGGACTCTCCTCATGGTTAACCGGCCAGCACCACATCACCAATTTAATATGATGTGCATGTATTTACCTGTATGTAAATGATGGCACCCATTGCACTCCGGACCATCCCTGGAAGAAGGGATCCCCTCCTATGCGTTTCTTCTCAAGATTTCTTCCTTGCTAATTTCAAGGGAGTTTTTTCTTGACCTTGTGGGGTCTTAAATATTTGGCCTGTTAAGCCCTTTGAGACTGTAATGGTGATTAAGGGCTATACAAATACAATTTAATTGAATTGAATTTGGGCGGAAATGTGAAATTTAAATAAAACTGTGTTTTTCAGAATTTAATTTTAATTTGAGATATTTTGATTTAATTTTATCTGAATTTCACAAGGATCGACACCATTTGAAGGCGTCATGGGCCTGGGGTCTTACTTCTCGGAGGCGGCGGCCGGCATGCTCTCTGAGCCCGTCATGATGTTGGAGATGATGGTGACCACAGTCGAGGCCAGCGTGAAGTTGACCTTCACTAGGTTCACCAGCTCCTTCACCTTCGTCACCACCTTAGACACCTGGGGGAGAGGAGGAGAATATTTGAAATATAAACCACAAACAAGAGTTCATGGTACTGTAGAGAAGGCAATAAGAGTAGAGACTGCGTGAAGTGTGTCATTTAAATATGTCACCTCTTCATCGGACAGCGCATTGTTTGTGATGTCAGCAAGTTGCACCGCCACCTCCGCTGCATTCTCTGTCCACATTCAAGACACACCACACAAGAAAATATACTTACTAACAGAGTTCGACTTCTACTCTTCATCAGGTTGATGTACATGTGTGCCACCTCAGGCTTACCTGCTGACAGCTCGATGTTATCAATGTCGGTACAGTTGCTGAGGTCTGGGGCGGACCAATAGGACGACAGGTTCTGAGAGCTGATCATACTGGAGGGAGAAAAGCACGCTCAATTCAATCAGAGATCGACGGCACAAAGGAGAGGTAGGAGAGAGAAGGGTTGAGAGAGGGGAGAATTTGAACAGTGTAGTGAATTTGAAATATTGAATGTTTATTCGTTCAGAAATCGGACTGTCCCAAAGTCTAGGGTTCTATTTGTTGATTCACTGAGACACTAAAACAGGGACAGCACATTCTGTAACAAAAGCTATAACAGTAGCACAGTACGGAGTTGGGGAGTCTCAATGTTTTCTTAGGTTTGCATTATAGCCTATGTGGATAAGGTTCTTCACGTTCCCCGTGAGGCCTGGCTTGCACACACACACAACGAGAGAGTCCTACCAGGTCCTGGACGTCTTGACCTCCTTGTTGGGGAAGCAGGGCAGATGCTGGGTGGTGGTGGGCCGGGTCTTGGGCCAGCGGTAGTGGAGAGGACTCTCCTCCGGACAGTGCTCTACGGGGAGGAGAGGAGGTCAACGGTCTCCTGCTGTTCATGTTAAAGGAACCATGCTCCATGGATGTGTGGAATAACGTGTCGTGCCGTTTTTCATGCTATGCTATGCTATGCAAATGTACGCTAGGATACACTTTTATATGCTGAAGTGATATATGTTATATATCACTATGTTATAGCATATGCTACACATAAAACATATGCTATACTATAACATATGTTAAGCCCTTTGAGACTGTACCTGTGATTAAGGGCTATACAAATAAACCTAAATTGAATTGAATGATGTGCTAGGATATGCTAGGAGGAAGATTGTTGAGGAAGGTGACGCCCTAACCCTTACCTGCTATTTAATGACATCAAGGCCCAATCCCATTTCTACCCCTTACCCCTTCCCCTTACCCCTTCCCCTTACCCCTTACCCCTTACCCCTTACCCCTTACCCTTACCCCTTCCCCTTACCCCTTCAAAACAAGGGGAAGGGGTAAGGGGAAGGGGTAAGGGGTAGAAATGGGATTGGGCCTAACTATGCACTGCAAGTCACTTTGGATGAAATCCTTGGCTAAATGACTCTGAATAGACTAAACATCATGAAGAGCCGGGCGGTGGGTTCCATGCTGAGGACCCACCGATGGCCTTGACCTGGATGCTGTCAGTCTGGAGCTGCAGCCCCCGGCCCATGGACCCGCCGCTGCTGGACAGCCGGGAGGAGACCAGCGCCTCCCCCAGGCTGTCGTTGGTGCTGTGGCTGTACACCAGCAGGGCCTGGAGGGTGTAGCTGGGGGGAGGAGGGGGGAGGAGAGGGGATGGGAGGGAGAGAGAGAGGGGAGGAGGAGAGGAGGAGAGAGTAGAGAGCAGAGAAGGGGAAAAGAGGGGAGGAGGTGAATAGAAGAAAATAGCAAATGAGGAGAGAGGAGAGGAGGAAAGCAGAAAGGAGTTGAGAGGAAAAACAGCACATATGAGAATATTACAGCCTATTCTATTGTATACTATTACAATTACAATTACAAGTAGGGCATTTAGCAGACGCTTTTATCAAAAGCGACATACATCGGTTAATACACCCATTGACACAACAACGGCGGAGTCAACCATGCAAGGCGACAGCCAGCTTGTCAGGAGCAGTAAGGGTTAAGTGCCCTGCTCAGGGACACATCAACACGCTCTAGGAGGAGCTGGGGATCAAACTAGCAACCATTCGGTCACAAGACAAATGCTCTAAGCCGACCGCTTACTATTAATGTATAATCAAATAAAAACCACCAATAATTACCTGGAAGTTCTCTGCTTTGAGGCTGCCAGTACACTGACACACAGGAGAGAGGAGACAAATAAATATGCATATATTTTGTGTGTGTGTATTTGTGTGTGTGCCTCTGGTGAGAATGTTGTTCTCACCTTAAGTAATCTATGTAGACACCATCACTCCAGCTCTCAAACGTTTCGTTCAGCTGGGAGAAAGCAACATTTTCAGAAAAGTCCAGTTTTAAACAATGCATTGAATCGTGCAGCAGATCTTAAGTAAAATCATCAAACAGTCTCTGAAAACAAAATCATTTTTCACTGTTCGTCTGTTTTTTTGCCTGTGTGTTAGTCTACTTGGCTGTCTGTTTGGCTGTCTATCATTCTTTTGACTGTGTCCAAACTGCATTTCAAATGTACACCCAGTCACAGTCAATCATACTTTCTCTATAATCATCCCTATTGAGTCTTTCCACCCATGACAGCATAATTTAACAGTCAGGTTTTTAGCTTATGAAATGGCAAGAAGAGGTCGATGTAAATCCAGGACTGGATCGCGGATCGGATCATGTCTCACCCACTGCAGGACTGATAGCTCCAGATCGCCCTGATCCAGTTCAGAGTCCTCGTCCTCCACCACGAAAGACACCCTGTAGAACAGGCCCTCTGACCCGGGACCAGCAGAGAGAGGGAGAGAGAGAGAGAGAGAGAGAGAGAGAGAGAGAGAGAGAGAGAGAGAGAGAGAGAGGGAGAGGGAGAGAGAGAGAGATAGAAAGATGTAGAGTTAGGGAGAGAGGGATCAAGAGAGAAGGATTGGCCAAAAGAGAGAGAGAGAGGGTGAAGAGAAAAAGAGTTACACAGTGTGGATTTAGTGTAGTTGATTTCATAGACTTAATGGGACATGTCTCCTCTGCCGCCCCTGAGCGTAGGGTTAGCGTTGCTCATCTCATAGCAGGGATGAATCAAAATGGCTTTCGGAGTAATGGAGTTATGTAGAAATCCAATCAGACACAGCAGAACGACTATGTTCGGTCATAAACCTCTGGAAATGTCTTAAAGTCATACAGTAGCAGTGACTGATGATGTCCATGAAATAAAGAGATTCGTCAAACCAATTATTATAGTTTTGTAATTTGGTAATAGGCATGTAGTCCATCAATTTATGGCAGACTTAATGCTTCTAGAATAGGCCTGATTCCTAATACTAATTTATTAAAATTCTTTAGTGACTTTGTGGTTGGATTTTGACCCCATTTAACTTCATCGTTCTGCTATAGGTCTACATGTTTCAAATATCTTACCACCAAAATAGTTAGTGTTTTCACATTTGAAGTAACCATTACAGCAAATTTCGTGTAAATGTTCAGAATTGTAAGTTATTGTTATCTTGTATTGAAAAGAATCCGAAACAAATTTCTCCATGTCGTATCTGCCATTTCATTGATCATGCTATGCGACATGTGAAATGGCCACTAGATGTTGCTATAGCCTTTCATTTACGTTAGTAAAGCACCAGTCAGGTTACTGCTGACATCCAGGTCCGAAGTAGGAAAATAAACATTTATTTAACAAAAAAAATCCAATTGAGATTTTAAATTGAAAGGAAGAATCAATAAACAAAAGCATAAAATATCAGATATAAAGTCCAAAAATGTGACCTAAAAAAGATGGTCAGAAGCAATGTACAAGCCTTATAATTGTCCGGACCAAAGCTATTCTACTGCAAAGCCATTGGACGCCTACACACCATGTTAATGTTCTAGCTCCTGCCCGTGAATCAAGTGCCATTGGGCAACTACACACCATGTTAATGTCCTTAATCCCGCCTCTGATCAAATGAAACCAATCAGCAATGTAGCCCTCCTTGATTGAAAATCGAAGCTACTGCCAAATAAATTGAACAGCTACAGATTACCCACTAGTACTTTGCATACAGCACTGCAAAAAGAAAGAGGGAATTGAGATTCTTTACCAAATTCCATGGTTTTCTAAAGTGCAAATCAGTCCCTACTTTATCCCGAGGACAATCACTGAACAATTGTGGTCCTGTCTCGTTTAGTTCTTAGATCTTTGTACTAATCAATCACCATAACGAGCATCGCATCGTCAATAACTCCTGATTTCTTTGCAGTGCTTTACAACATCCAAGAGGTTTCTATGTTCTACGTCTACGGTGGTGGTGACTGCATGACATACTGTTCCCCGATGACAGTCCACACAGACAGTTTAAATGAAAGCGCTGTTTACATTGGCATGGCCTGGCAGGCCGCGCGTCAGAACTCAAGGTCGGGGGTCGCGGCTCGGGTTGCGCGGCCGTGGCCGTTTTAAGACCGCTACCGGCTACCGGAGTCCAGGGGCTGACCGCGACAGACGGAGGCGAGGGGGAGGGAGAGGACGAGGCCCAGAGGGGCGCTGGGAGAGAGGCCGCCGGCGGATCTCTTGTCATCGTCAAACGCTGGGGGAAGTCGGCGCCTACGGGTGGCGCGGGCGAGGCCGGCGCATCGCCACCGCCGCTGCCGCCGAGGACCGCGTTCGAGGGGGCCTGTGCGGACGCTGGGGGGCCGCGGTCGCTGCTGGGATGGGTCACCTCGGTACCGAGGCTCCAGATGGGCTTTGACCCCGCTGAGGTCGGACCTCCGGTTGGCTTTGAGAGGTTTGTGAGCGCGACGTCTGTTTTTCGTTGGGGTGTTGCCGTTGTGGTGGCCCTGCTGGGGAGAGGGGGATTGGGTCTGGTGGGGGCCCCTACGACCGCTGTGGGGACAGGGTTTCCTTGTGGTGTGGTGACGGGGGTCCGGCTCTTCAGCGGCGGTGTTGCAGACGGTGTGGTTATAGGGTCACGGGAGGGCTTGTGATCTACGGAGGCGGGTGTCTCTCCAGAGAGGTTACCACTCCAGGGGAGCATGGATTTCTCTCCCCAGGAATCCAAGCCTCTATCTGGGCCAGCAATAGGCGAGCTTGAGGGGGGTCCAGAAGTGGTGTTCACAAGAGCTAGAGTTTCATTGGCAGTCGAATCGGAAGCACTTTGATGGGTGACTGAGGCGTCACCGGGCCTTCTCTGCCCAGCGGAGTCAGTGTGGAGGTGGCTGGGCTCGGCCACCATGGACCGAGCTGTTGCTTGCGTACCTAGTGTTGACGCCGTGTCCGATCCCAGATCCTCGGTTGTTTCGATGGCTAAACTGTCGTACTGCTCGTGGTCTACAAGCACACTCCTGTGGGGGTTAACACTGGCCGCTATTTCTGATCCCCAAGCAAAGTCCAGCTCCACCTCTGAACCTGAAGCATCCTCCATGATGGGAATGTGTAATGCATCTGTATTCTTAGCGCCTGGGCTCAGGTCGCCTGAGGACTCAATGTGTACATGTATTTTGGAACTAACAATAAAACCAGATGTGGTTCCTCTTTTTGGGATTTCCCCAGAGCCCACTGAAACCTCCCCTGATCTATAAACTTCAGCGGAAAAAAAGGGATTTGATTGGCTGGCCAGGGCTGGAGCAGCGAGGGGCTGGACAGAGTCCGGTTGGCTGACAGAGATTTCAAATCGGGGAGGAAGTTGGCTGGGAGTTAAAGGCGGTCGGTATGCAGTGGCCGATTTGCTACTTTGTGCAGTGGAAGCTGGAAGGAATTCTGAATGGTTGCTGTGAAGGGGTGGGGTCGCAGGGGTCACATGGAATGCAACCAGCAAAGGGGTGGGCTTGGAAGTACCAGCTGCTGCCCCCTCCTTGCCGGAAGAATCTGCTGGCAGTGCCAGAGGCTCAATTGGAGGTGGGAGAAAGGGAGGAGAGAGAGAGCGAGAAGGGACAGGAGAGATCGGGGTGGGAGAAATGTAAAGCGATGTGGGAGACGTGGTGAAAGAGGGGAGGGCCGCGCGGGCAGAGGCAGAGAGGAGAGAAGAAGTGGGAGCAAACGAAGAGAGGGGAGACACACGTCTTCTCTCGAGCTCAGCGCTGAGGTCGGGAGAGTGGGACGATCCGGCCGGGAGCCTGTGTCTCAGCGGACTTGGCCTGTCTCCTAATCCTATGTAAACCAATCCTGGTCCTGGACCGGAGTCCAGGTCCAAAGCCCCCTGCTCGGCGCATTCCCCTCCGTCATCCCCCACGCCCGGGGGGCCGCAGGGGCTGCCTACGTGACTAATGCCTTGTGTAACAGCGCGTGTGTGCGTTTGACGGTGCGTGGTTTGGTGGTTATGCTCGCGTGTCAAATCTGAGTTGGAAGTCAGATCCAGCCCTGAGGCATGCTGGGTAGTGGTGGGTGTGGTGGTGGCGTTGCCAAACCGTGGCGCCAGGCCGTTGTGTCGCACCGGAGTCTGAGTTGGCACGGCGACAGGTGGATTCGGAGAATAGAAAATAGAAGTCGCAAATTCCCTGGCAGAGGGACGGGATGCTTGTAAGCTTAAGGCGTGCCTTCTGGAACTCACAGTGTGTGCCGCAGGCTGCCCTGCATATGCCTGAGAGCCGGTGGGCTGCGTGCTCATCGGCTCTCTCAAGGGTCTGAGGGGGGGAGGCAGAAGCACGTCTTCCGAGCCGTGCACGGTGGGCGTGCCCTGGGCTCCAGACGTCCCTCTGAGAGACAGGAGTCTTGAGAAGGAAGGAAGGTTTTCTTGCGGTAAAGTGGAAAAGGTGGCGTGAAGAGAGGCGGTGGGTTTGCTCATGTGCTCATGCCTAAAGTCTTGGTTGACCTTTGTCGCCCTCGCGGCGACAGGGTCGTGCACGGAGCCCTGGATGGAGAGCCCGTGCAGTGGGCCTATAGAAGGCGGCCTTACGTTTAAAGGGAAAGACACGCTGGACGGAGACAACGAAAAAAGAGAGGAAGGAGATACAGCGAAGAAAGACTGCATGAACGCCCCCCTGCGTGCGCTCTCCGGGCCGGGGGGCTGGAGAGTATTAGCAGGGGAGGGCAGCACCGGGGTCCGTCGGTTGTTTCTCAGAACACTGACACCATTCTGGGATACAAGCCCTGTCTGATACTCTGTACCTGAACCACCAGGGTCGGTAGGATCAGCCACCGTTCCAACCCCTTTCTGATCCTTCTGGATCAGAAAGTGACTCACCGATGGCCCTGGAGCAGGATGAGAAGGCCACAGCAGCAGCTGGGGGTCCGGCTCGACAGCGACTGACCCCGGCACCCAGCCCGAGGGGGTGGGCTGTATTCTGTCACGCAACCAATCAGAACCATGAAGCCAAGAGTCTGATAAAAAGAATGGTTCTGACATGGGTTCTGTGGCAGTTTGTCCAGATCGACTAGGAGGTGGGTCTGCCATAGGACCCCCAGAGGAGGGGATGAGCGACGCATGGCTCAACTGGGACTCCCCTGGGACCACCTGGGTCCCATCGGATCCACCTGGAAGTTGAAAATCCAGATGGTCTGAGAGAGCTTGGTCAGTGGGAGGGAGGTCTGCATCAGGGCTGAACATTGCAGACAATTGACCATGAAGGTCATGTGTGTATGACGAAATGGAATTCAGGGCACTTCCTGGTTCAAAGTTCGCACGTCGGGGGTCCAAGGTGGCAATGGATGGATCTGACGCTCGGTGGGTGGAACGACGAGAGAGACCGAGGGCGTCGTAGGAGAGGAGAGGGAGGGGCGTGGCTCGAATGAGAGAGGGGAGAAGATGGAGGGAAGATGAGGGAGGTGGAGAACGATAGGAGGAGGAACGTGGCGGCAGGGGGGTTGGGGAGGAGCGGAGCAGGATTCCGTGGGAGGTGAAGGAGAGCGGGAGGGAGGGAGGGGGGGCGAGCTCAACTGCGAGGGGAAGAGATATGGCAAGAGGGGTATGAGAAGGAGTTGACAGTGCACTCAGAAGAGGAGAAGGGCGGCTGGGCCTCAGATAATAGGCTAATGTCTTGAGGAGGGAGAGCGAGGAAGAAAGAACAGAGGGGGTGGAGCTGGACGGTGAGAAGGTGAGAGGTGATTGGGGCTGAGAAGATGATGTTTGGGGTTGTTTTAAAGCCGTATGTGTGGATGATGTATGTCCATACTGGAATAAATGTTTTCCGTTTAATGTAATGTTGTTTCTTACACTAGGCTGCCCTTGTAGATCAGTCACAACTGGAGAAAATGTTGGCATGGTTGCTAATGTACTTCTGTTATCTGTACCTAATCCTGCCTCGAATATCTCCTCTGATTGGCGGAATGAAAGCTCATCACTATTATGTTCGACACTATGCATGCTTCCAGTGTCATCCATTGCTTCTGATTTATTCGATAGATGTTCATTTCTACCCCCAGAACCTGCACTTTGGGCTGTGTCAGGGTCAGAGGGATTACGAGGTTCCGATTGGTCAAGCGAATAGTTGTGTTCTGCTTTAAAGCCAATCGTAACAGCGTTCAGAGGTTCCCCAGTAGGAATGGGAGCGGGCTCATCTGAAGTGTAGTCGTCGAAATCAAACAGACCAAAATGTTCTCTGTCCTCCTCAGTGTGGATTGACAAATCATACACAAACCCCTCTGTGCCAGACTCATAATCATCCCCCACAGGTTCCAGTCCATCCGTCCAGTTTCCAACATCATCCGTTTGGTTTTCCTTACTCTGCATCAGTAGCAACCAATGTGGAGACATCGGTTTGTTCTTCCTGTTGCTAAGTGATGAGGAGAACGATGAGGACGATACTAATGATGAAGATGAGGATGATAGCATAATTGCTCCCTTTGCTTCTGGAGGCCCTTTCTCTTCCTCCTCCTCCTCCCTCTCTTCCTCCTCCTCCTCTGATTCTATAGGTGGATGACCCAGGAATGACCCTTGGTGTAATGCTGTGACCTTTGACGGGGGAGGTGCTTCTACTTCAAGGGTTGTTGTCATGGCGACTGGAGTTGTGCCCCTGGGTTGCGGTGACAGGAGAGAGGAGTTCCTTAAGGGAACAGCCGCTCTAGATGTGTCTTGGTGACGTGGTGGCTGGGTCCTGTGTACCGGCCCGTGTGCTGGTGTGGTCTCGTCGGGCCCCGGGGTCGTGGTCCGCTGCTCGGCTGTGGGCCTGGGAACAGGTTTCTCTGGAGGCTTGGTGACCAGAACCAGAGGCCTCGGGGAGGGGCGGAGGCTGGCCGGGTTTGGTCTCTTCCTGCCGGGCACGACCAGAGGGGTGGAAATGTAGCCCAGGGAGGTTTTGGAGGTCTGGAAGCCGGGGCGTCGGAGGGCATATGCAAAATGGCCAATGAACCGTGTTGGAGGCTTGGTTTCAGAGGCCGGAGCTATGGCCGGGAGGTCCACAGGAGAGGCTGTGAGTCTTGTTTGTCGGGACCGGTCTCGGTTTACTGAGGCTGGGACCAGAGCAGCGACTACATGAGCCTCTACGGTATATGTTTCTGGACCTGAGGGTAGGGATCTGCGGCGACGACGTGGTCCACGGGATCTGGACTGAACCGAGGTCCCGGGTTTGATCCGAGGCACTAGGAGGCCTTGGGGGACGACTGGACCTTCTTGTGTTCTGGAGGCCCTTCGTTCTGTAGGGGGTTTCAGCAAGGACCGAATGGACAACACGCCCTCCTTCACTGTCGCCAGGGTAACCGCGGCGGTGTCAGGCCAGGATGACCCGTTTCAGTGACGACAAATTAAGGGCGGAAAACAAGAAAGGTTACAACACAAATCAATCATGTAGTCTCCAACAAAGCACCCAATAACACAACACAGAACACAGACCTGTGAATGAAGTTCATCAACACAAGCATCGTAATTCAGACCATGCTTCTTGTAGAGTGTTACAGAACGTATTAAAATGCAGACAGTGGCCAAACCCCACACCCTTCACCTCAATCAGTGGAGCACAAAGACCATGGTTAGTGTCAGACAGCATGATTATAATATATCTGAAGTGAAAGGGAAAGTGAAGGAAGAGTACCATTAATTAGGAAGAAAGGGAAGGAAAAGAAAGGACGAAACCGAGGAGAGGAGAGGAGAGGAGAGGAGATGAGGAGGGAGTGAAGAGAGAAGCAAAAGGAGAAGAGAGTGGGGAAATGATAGGGTAGGGGGAGACGAGGAGAGGAGATAGGAGAGAGGAAATTTACCAGAAATAAAAAGAAGCTAATAAAATAGAAGGGAGGAACATTGAAAAGATTTTCAGAAGAGCGGAATACAAATCATTGTAACTTGGAATTAGAATTTTGATTTAGTTCCCTACTCAGAAGCGTTCGATTCACTTGCAGTGTTTCTGTTAGATATGCTATGCAAGCAAAACACGACAGGAAGGAATTTAATACAACGACACCTTGATTTTCAGTTGTCAGGTGAAATGAAAACTTGAAAAGAAAAGAATATTGGGACACTTTACAAGAGCAACAGTCAAAAGAATGAATAATTTATTGAAATTACACTTATTTTACTTCAGTAAACCAGACTGTAATTTGCATAGCCTAACAAAATTTGGGTATGCATAGTTCGAACCAAACCTCTCTGCCTTCCCATGTATATATTTATCCCATTATTGAGCACCACCAACTGCTCACTAACAAAATAAGATAATGATACTAAGGTCCGTGAAGGACGTGAGACGGGAAACGGGGTCCCCTCAGTGAGGTAGTTCTGGAGTGTGTGAGCGGTGGTCTGGCGGTCAGTGTTCTCTCGCTGTAATTCTCTTACCATGCGGGGGAGGAGGGTTAGTAACTGGTGGGTTAGTTGTAGCGGAGGAAAGGGTGGATGTGTCACTGGCTGGAGTCGGGGCTACAGAGGGGTAAACAATAACAACGACAACAACACACAGAAAACAACAACATGTTGAATGGTGAACCGTGGCAGGATGTTTTGTCACTGGACCAGGATAATCTCACAGTTATGCAGGTATGTACGAATATAAGTTTTAACCTTTAATGGGAATCATGTATACCCAATTGAATGGTTGTTTACTATTTGTATGTTTTGGGCAAAATAAATCAATAAAAATCGATAAATATATTTTCTGTACTATACCGGCCTATACTATACTTTTTAAGAAAAATAGTCAACTGTAAACAGAAACTGGCGAAGATAAAATAGAGGGCAGGTAGTACTTTATTGATCCCATTTGGTTATGCGCTTGCCACAGTTTGATTTGTGCCCAAAGGACAGACATGAGTTGACGTGGCAGTTGACCAGTTAGCTAACCGCAAGCTTACCAGTGGCTGGGTGCGTGATGGTAGCATTAGCATCAGCAGGGGAGGGGCAAGCGACTGCGATAGCGGGGATGGCGCTGCTAGCGCTGGCGAAAGCTGGCTCAACGGATTAGCAGAATAATTCAGCATGTCAGGGATATAACTCAAAAACTAAAAACATTAGTGCCATGTAAGGGGTTAATAGCGCAAGCAGTTCACATTCATTGTAGACCACATCTCTGTAGGGCTGTTCTGGGAGGTCTGCGGTGAGTCACAGAGGAACAACCCTTACGGACATGTGGGTTCCCAAGCTGCGGTTCTCATAAGGATCTTGGAAGCGTCATTGTTTAGTGACTTTAAGTATTATTCATTTCTGTCTGTAAATTGCATGGATGGACACAGCCAACTGTTTCACTCAATACAAATACTAATGTGAGAAAGCCTACATCTAAAAAGTGTTAATTCAGGTATTTTTGTTGATGTAAATGGGTAAACTGCTCTTCCTTATACTGTTATACACTAAAATGAAGACTTGAGAATAATATTGTTAAAGGGGACCTATTATGCTTTTTCGATTTTTATGACCTATAAACGTTGTTATAATGATTGATAATCATGTTTAACCATACTAAAGGGTCAAATAATGACGTACATGCATTTCGACGTATTCCCTGCTGACAGTCTGGGGTGGCTGTGCAGAGCGCTAAACACTCGGGACAACGTTTGCGATTCACTTGTTCACATTTCCGGGAAACCATCTACGTAGAGGCACTCCTGCCGCGCCCCCATATGCCTGGTCAAATCTGCCCGCGCACGCGCTTCAAGGAAGGTAACCAATCACAACGGAGTTGGGTTGGCAGGAGGGGGGCGAGGGGGCGGAGAAGGACGAAACCGAGCGTTGACAGAGAATGCTGAAAGCGGCCAGATGAGAGGAAGAGTTTCCCAAAAATCTACATTGTTTTTTGTGTATGGTTAAACATGACTATCAATCATTATGAGAACGTTTATAAGTCATAAAAGTCGAAAAAGCATAATAGGTCCCCTTTAATGTTTAAAGGTTAGTTCAGTTTAGTTTTTTTGTTCAAGTGTTTTTGTGGCGTTAAATCTGCGACTTCTCTGGGTTGCAGTACACTGACTTACACTCATTGTTATTCCAGACGATTTTGCCAATGAACATATTTAAACTATTTATTGTTCATTATCAAAACAAGACGGTTCCAAGAAACCCTAATGGGAAAGGGTAAGGGGGAGCCATGTGGCAGCTTACCAGAGGATGGGGAGCTGAGTCGGGCCGGGATTGTGGTAGTGGATATGGTTGAGGAGGAGTTGGAGGAGGTGGTGCTGGTGTTGGAGGGTGGGGTTAGAGGCATGCTTGTGGTGGGGACGATGGACAAGGATGGAGGAATGGAGAAGATTGCTAGAATGGAATGGCAAATGAAAATATAAGGCAGGCATGGATTACATCCATAACCTTTGACCCTAGTTGGGATGGAGGGGTCACATGTCTTCTCTGTACTATGTAATATCAGGGCATCCCGTGGTTTTTGTTCATGTCTTTCTTCTTTCTTTTTTATTTAAAATCCAAGCGTCCCCAAATGGTTCCCTGTGGAATCCCCTAACTGATGATCCTTGTTGTGTAGTTAATTTTCTTCGTAAATAAAACGTTGACTCCATGTCAAATGTAAATCACAGCTGGGAGAGCATCCAGAATGTGTTATTTCGTGCATGAGCTCTCTGCAGTTTGAGATATAAATGAAGAAAGCTACGAGACACAGAGTGCCCAGATCCCCCCAACAGACACAATCACTGTGCTCACTCATTCATTCTCCATTCATTAAACAGAAGCAGCGGAGGAGGATGAGAGAGTGAAGAGGAGATGAGAGGAGAGAAGAGGAAAAGAAAGGAGAAGGAAGGAGAAGAGAAGAGAGGAGAGGTCAAGAGATGAGAGGGGAGAGGGAAGGAGAAGAAAATAGAGGAGAAGTAAAGAAAGGAGAGGAAAGGAGAAGAGAAGAGAGGAGGAGAAGAGAGGAGAGGAGATAAGGAAATGAGAGGGAAGGAGAAGAGAGGAGAGGTGAGAAAGGAGAAGGAAGGAGAAGAAAATAGAAGAGAGGGAAGCTAAAAGGAGAAGAGAGGAGGAAAAGAGAGGAGAGAGGCAAGGAAAAAATAGGAAAGGCAGAGTAGAGGAGGGAGGTGAAAAGAGCCCGATCCATGGGAGATAAGAGGAGAGAAAATGGAAGGGAGGAGATGAGTGGAGAGGGGAGGGGAGATGGGGTGAGATTCTTACCGTGGGAGATGACATTAGTAGCATGGATGATGTTAGTGGAGTCAGTGGACGATGGGTTGGTGGGAGAAGTAGAGGCTGGCGGTATTGACAAGGGATTGCAACAAGAGCGACAGAGAGAGAGAGAGAGAGAATCAGAGTGAGAGAGAGAGAGTGAGAGCACAATAGAGAGAGAACGAGAGTTAGAGAGAGAGAGGGAGAGGGAGATTGAAAGATGAATAAGTATGAAGCTGAATGACAAAGCACCAGTGCCAATGTTTCCATTTATCGTCGTTGCATGTAGGATTATCCCGGAAGTTATTGAGGTCTTCCTCAATAAGAATTAGTAGCCAGTTAAAACCCACTTTGGCAGCCCTTTCCTCATCACAGGTACCCAATTACTACTGATTCACTCAAAGAGATGCACTGTCAACAGCTCAGCCAAGAGCAAAAGGTAGCAGTAAATGCTAATTCCGTAAGTAGCAGCTGCTTCTCATAGATTTTCCAAATACTTTCTTTGGTTTTGTTTCCTTGGGTTCTGCACTTTAGCCCAGAGTCGACACTGTATTCGTGCTGCTTCTCGTGAACTAAATCCCATAAAGTATGACCTTCCCACTTAGGCTTCCACAGAGGCTTGAAGTGTGAGACTGACATTTATAAGGGAGTGACGTCATCCAATGACCCCTATCGGCTTAAGCTACTGTTTATTGTGAACATGCTCCGCGATGATTGCTATTGGTTGTCTCCAAACCCCGTGACCTTCACGACAAAAGATCATTGGCTAGGAAACCAAGCATAAACAGATCCTTATACAATGATCTTGGGAAGATTTTTCTATTGTCCCCAACACAATAGTGAATTATGTCAATGGAAAATGGTGAGAAGGGGGAAGCATAACCATGTCTTATTCGGCCTTGTGTTGTGTAGTGCGTTGTATTGTGTGCTGTTGTATTGTAGTTTCATGCTTTGGGTTTGTATTTGAATGCAGACATCCCATAATGAAAGCTTCGCACTATTTACCAACCTAGCTCAGCCGGAGCGCCGGTGCCTTGACAAAGATCAGATAGAAAACAATTTGTTATTGGTCTTTTCGCCAAACTTGATCCCGGGTTTCTGTTCGAGGTTACAAAGCTGTTCTTCTGCTGCCTTTTCTTTTCAACAGCTAATGGTGTCCTCCGCACGTCTCCATCTCCTCTGCCCTCTCTCGGCTTTCACTCTTTACCTTTTCACACTTTCTAAAACTAAATCTTTTTCTCCTTCAACTCGTTGCACGTCCTTCTCCCTCCACATCTTGTGTTTTCATCTCCTTTTCCTTACTTTCCTCCACCCCCCCCCTCTCCCCCTCCTCTCCCTCCTCACCCCCTCGTCTCCCCTACACCCATGCACCCCCTCTCCCCCTCCTCTCTCCCCTCCTCACCCCCTCCTCCACTGCCGTCTCCTTCTTCTCTCCTCCTTTCCACTCCTCTCCTCCTCTCTCCCATTCTCCTCCCCTCACCTTCGCCCGGTCCTCTCTCCTCCTCCGCTATCTGTTTATCCCATCTCCCCTACTAATCTCCCACCCCCTCCCCCCTGTGCGTGCCTCCGTCTCCTCTCCTCACCTCTCCTCTCCCCGCCTCCCCTCCTCCTCTCCTCCACCTCTCCTCCTCACCCACCTCGTGAGCTCTGGGGCCGCGGGGCACGCTCTGCCATCTCTTTGAGCCCGCGCTGACAACCGCTCCTCTAAGGCAATTGAAAACATCCTTCCGTAAGACGCCCACAAACCATTTGAGGAGTTAATGGGTGTTGTTAAGCTGTTGGAGGAGAAGGCTTTGAAGCCTCATACCCCGGGGACCGTCAACAGGATGTGGAGGCGGAACACAAGCTGGAGGAACAGGGGCCATGTTCGATCGGGCCCCGCTTGTTCACTCCCAGTTCCCCTTAGAGTCAACACTCTTTAGGGCCCTCGTTAGGGAGCGTGTTTAGGGGGAACTAGGGTATTAGTGATACGTGGCAAATCCATGTTTGTGATGTGTAGCCCTTAAGTCAACCACGACAGCTCATTTGCATAAAACGTTTTGGATATTTCAAACAAAACGTCAGAATCGGGACATCCTCCCCCCACACCCGGAATAGTATACTGCAATTTATGGGGCGCAAGCGGACACAAGTTTGTTATTTTTTGTTCCCCTTTGGGTTCTTCTGTAAGCAATGAAAACAAACGCAGCCCTGGCACTGTGAAGCAAATTGAATAATAAAGCGATATATAATCCATTAAATTGCAATAAAAAACAAATATATTCGACAAACTCCCCTGGGAGGGTTCATTGTTTATCCCAAAGTGGTCTTCTGGAGCTCATACCGCCACAAAGAGAGAGAAGATGGCTCCATGGGAAATTCAAAACACCTGTAGCTTCATGCGTTTTCTCTGACATTCCCCATTCTGTTCTGCTGTTTCTTTCTTTCTTTTCTTCCATTCCAGTAATCTCATCTGGTTATAATT
>NC_082402.1:14147466-14155709 GCF_031168955.1 Gadus macrocephalus | reverse complement strand
AACCGAAGTATGAAATTCGGTTTATAATATGAGGACACAGTGGACAGTCAGTGGTAAAATTCTATGTCCGCCATTATTTTATGTATTTGTTTCGTACTTCCGATGATAAACTTAAGCTGTGTAAATGTGATTGATTCTGCATATTCTGTAAAAAACTGATAACAATGCACGTTGTTATCTTCAGACAAAACAATGTGAATTCACATTTCCTGTTATAATCCGATTTCAGGAACACAGAGGTCAGTCATTTAGGGAACTCAATGGCCCGGCTATTGAAAAGTGTTCAAAAGTGCAATAATAATAATAACGATAATGATCATAATAGTTGTTTGAAATATCGCCTGTCAATCAGCAGATTTTAGTTAAAGACTGATTTCAGGAAAAAATACACAATTATTGTTGTGAGTCATGGAAAAGCCTCACACAAGCGTCAGGGCTGCAAAATAAAACAATTTGAATAAATCCTGTGATGGCAACCAAGAGGAAATAATCAATCGACGTCCCTCTGGGCTGCCAACACTGAGCCCTCTCAAAGCAACGTTGTCGTTGGTAACAGAGCGGACAAAATAATTACCATCTGCCTCTCTCTGCAGCCTGTACACACACCTACAAACACACAGGAAAACACACACACACACACACACACACACACCTATAAACACACAGGGACACACACGCACGCACACCTACAAACACACAGGCACACACACACATCAAAAATCCCACAGGAACACACACCTGCACGCACACAAACACACAGGAACACACATGCACGCACACCAACGAAGACACAGCTGTAATTCACTGAGCAGAAATAACGAGGATGTGTTATAACCTCTAAGACAGCGTGTGTGTCTGGTCGTATGTCTATCAGTGTGTGGCGATCATTAAAGATGTCCTTGAGTCTCACATGTTGATATTCGGATCAGATCATTCTCCCGCTCCAATAGCTCTGTAACTCCTGGCTCTCCCTCTCACTTCCTCCCTCTCTTTCTCCTTCCCCATCGACCTCTCTCTCTCTCTCTCTCTCGCCCCATCTCTCTCTCTGCCAGCGGATCATCTTTACATTCATTATGTAAACAGGGCAGCATCCGTCTCCGTTATGTACCTGCCCAAAGCGGCGGCGCTCCACTTTTATGTCCCCCTCCCAGGGCCGCTATCAACGTGATGGAGTGCAGCGCGGGGGGCCCGCTCGTTTGTCTGTGTTCAAGCAGCACTTCACTCCCAATGGCCGACATAAACTACAGTCTGGTACAGTCGCAGGAAGCGCATAAACACCAGCCACTGTTTACTGTTACGCCGTGACAGAGGGGAGGCGAGGGGGAGGAGAGGAGGAGGAGAGGAGAGGAGGAGGGGAGAGAGGAGAGGGGGAGGAGAGGAGAGGAGGAGGGGAGAGAGGAGAGGGGGAGGAGAGGAGAGGAGGAGGAGAGGAGAGGAGGAGGGGGAGAGAGGAGAGGGGGAGGAGAGGAGAGGAGGAGGGGAGAGAGGAAAGGAGAGGAGGAGGGGAGGAGGAGGAGAGGAGGAGGGGAGAGAGGAGAGGGGGAGGAGAGGAGAGGAGGAGGGGAGAGAGGAGAGGGGGAGGAGAGGGGAGGGGAGAGAGGAGAGGGGGAGGAGAGGAGCGGAGGAGGAGAGGAGAGGAGGAGGGGAGAGAGGAGAGGGGGAGGAGAGGAGGAGGGGAGAGAGGAGAGGAGGAGGAGAGGAGGAGGGGAGAGGGGGAGGGGAGAGAGGAAGGAGAGGGGGAGGAGAGGAGAGGAGGAGGGGAGAGGAGGAGGGGAGAGAGGAGAGGAAGGAGAGGGGGAGGAGAGGAGGAGGGGAGAGAGGAGAGGAAGGAGAGGGGGAGGGGGAGAGAGGAGGGGGAGAGCTGAGAGGAAGGAGAGGGGGAGGAGAGGAGAGGAGGAGGGGAGAGAGGAGAGGAGGAGGGGGAGAGAGGAGAGTAAGGAGAGGGGGAGGAGAGGAAGTGGGAGAGGAGAGGATGGGGGAAGTCATGAGATGATTGAGAAAGAGAAGAGAGGAGGGGAAGTGGAGAGGAGATGAGGAGAGGATGAAAGGAACAGAGGTGAGGGGGGCGACTGGGAGAAGGAGAAAAGAGAGGAGAGGGGACAAAGAAGAACGGAACACAACACAACAGCTGAGAAAAAGAGAAGGGGAAGGGAGTGTGTGTGTGTGTGTGTGTGTGTGTGTGTGTGTGTGTGTGTGTGTGTGTGTGTGTGTGTGTGTGTGTGACAATAGTCCCTGCTGATGGGTCCCTGAGGGTCAGCTAACTGAGATAATTCAGAACAGACACTGGAGGTAATTAATTCCTTCTTCAGAATGAGAATGTGTGTGTGTGTGTGTGTGTGTGTGTGTGTGTGTGTGTGTGTGTGTGTGTGTGTGTGTGTGAGTGCGCGTGTGTGTGAGTGCGCGTGTGCGTGTGTGTGTGTGTGTGTGAGTGCGCGTGTGCGTGTGCGTGTGTGTGAGTGCGTGTGCGTGTGCGTGCGTGTGTGTGTGTGTGTGTGTGTGTGAGTCAGTGTGTGCGGTGGGGGCAGGCTGGCCGCTCCGCTCTGTTCTGGATGAGAGGAGCAGCACAAGGGACCGCTGTGTCTCCCTAACGACCCGGACTCTTCCCCACAGTAAGGCTTTCCACTGTCCCTCGCCCAGACAGTGAGGGGGCCCGGGGCCATGCAGCGGTGGAGGTGGAGGTGGTTGAGTGGTGGTGGAGGTGGTGGTGGTGGTGGAGGTGGTTGAGTGGTGGTGGAGGTGGTGGTGGTGGAGGTGGTGGTGGTGGTGGTGGTGGTGGAGGTGGTGGTGATATAAGTGGTGGTGGTGGTGGTGGTGGTGGTGGTGGTGGTGGTGGTGGTGGTGGTGGTGGTGGTGGTGGTGGAGGTGGTGGTGATATAGGTGGTGGTGGTGGTGGTGGTGGTGGTGGTGGTGGAGGTGGTGGTGATATAGGTGGTGGTGGTGGTGGTGGTGGAGGTGGTGGTGGAGGTGGTGGTGGTGGTCGTGGAGTTTGGAGAGGTGTGTCTTCAGTATCTTATTTTCTCTCTCTCTCTCTCTCTCTCTCTCTCTCTCTCTCTCTCTCTCTCTCTCTCTCTCTCTCTCTCTCTCTCTCTATCTCTCTCTCTCTCTGTGTATGATATGTGTGTGTGTGTGTGTGTGTGTGTGTGTGTGTGTGTGTGTGTGTGTGTGTGTGTGTGTGTGTGTGTGTGTGTGTGTCTGTGTGTGTGTGTGTGTGTGTGTGTGTGTGTGTGTGTGTTGCCTCACTGTGGCGTTAAGCTGTTGTTCAGGTTGCTTGCAGAGTGTGACCTATTTCTCAGTGTGTGTGTATAATAAAACTAAGCGCCTGGGCAAAACGCTACTTTACGGTAAACGGTGAGACGAGATGACGCACAGTGTGTTTGTGTGTGTGTTAGTGGGTCTGTTACACCCAAGGTGTGGGTGTGAGTGTGTGTGTGTGTGTGTATGTGTGTGTGTGTTTAAATGATGTGTAGCTGTACATTTCTACATTGTGAGTCTTCATATGTAAAAAAAATAACTATGGCCTTTACATTAACATAATCAGACAGCACAGTAAAAGCAATACCATTTCCAATTCATTCTTCAGCACCTGTGTTTCAACCGAAGCCCGCGTCTGGTCTACTTAAGTCCTCAGAGACTAGTGAGTGTTATGATCTCATCTGCGATAAGGTTCCCCCTGACTTTCAGCCTGACATTCATGCTTGACCGCGCGGCCGGCTTGTTATTGCTCCACCTAACGTCCACTCCCCTCGCCAGGGGCCAGGGAACATCCAGTCTCACAAACAAGCAGCCCCGCCCTGACGTCCTCCCCCGTCTCCCCCCGTCTCCCCCCGTCTCCCCTCACAGTGACTCAAACACAGCTACTAATTAGCTCAATATGGGAGTATTTGTGTGCAAGCGCGTGTGTCTGTGCACTTGTTTGTGTCTATGTGTGTGTGGTCGCCCATTATGGAAGTTATAATTGGACTATATAATTTGTTACCCACAGAAGAAGATTCACAGTGCCTGTAAACAGACACACAAATATTTGGTACTTGTGCTTCGTGAAATGATATCTACACGGCCAATTCACAATCCACAAATCCTCAATTTAGGTTGTGTCTTGTAAACATGTATCCGCTATCACTTTCCCATCATTTTATGACAAATATAATGACTTGTGCTTTGTAAAATGATATCCAAGCAACAAACATTAAAAAGATGGTCCAGAACAAGCTTTCTTATGATGGCCAGGGCAAACTTTTCTCTGAAGAAAATAAGTTCTTAGATAATGTGAAAAACATTTATTTAATAGCCTGCAGGTTTCTAGACTTTACATAAAATATATATTTTTTATAAACTACTTAACAAACACTGAATACAAAAGTTTTTTTTTTCTTGTCTTCCTTTGTAAATAAGGCTTAGAAATGTTTTGTGGATTTTAATTTGATGCGTGGATATCCTTTTATCCTTTAAGTACCACATTTTGTGGTAAAGACCAAACAAATATAAACTTCCATAGCCCTTGTTGGTCATTGGTATCATTAAACCGAGGGGATGGTTACCTATACCTGAATCTGATGAATCTGTACAGGTGGATTATGCAGATGAGCTATGCAGGTATACAGTAGTGTTTAGTTTACAACATATCGAAGATGCGAGGCTTCAACTTCGTAAAGAGAACTCTTTTTGCAGTGATACTAAGTGTACGTCCACACCAGAAGCGAATTGAGCGACCAAATCGCCGGAAGTCATTCACTTTCTATGGGCAAGAGCGACCAAAGCGACCAACGCTACCAGCGGCCAAAGTTGAGCGACCAGAGCGTCAAAAAAAAGTTGAAAACGTTTTAACTTTATGCAAATGACTATGACGCGCTTCAGCGGCCAAACACTGACAGCCAATCGGAATGTAGACGCTCTTCGCTTGCGTGGATCCCAGGGAACACCGGCAGGCACTTTGGTTCCTACCTACCTTTATTCACTCACTGAACAAAATGTCGGCTGAAGCATTAATCGCGGCTGTAACTGGGCATCCGGTGTTGTACGACCCAACCCTTTTTCAGTTCAGAGATCGAAACGCCATAGTGGTTTGGATACCAAGTGATGATAAGCGGGAGTATTTATACATCTAGAACGTTCGTATTTAAGCGGGAATCATTTTCATTTGCTTTCCATGCCACCAATCTAACCAACCAATCGCGTGTAGCATGCTTTAAACAAAACCCAAAAAGTTTTTGAAATCGTCACATAAACAAACTAATCGACAAGACGAGGGAAAAATGACAATAAATCTCTTGTCTTTTATCCCTCTATTCCCCACTATTCACGGAGCCTGAGGTGAATAATTCTTAATTAAATAGTCTAGATAGATAGATAGCCTAGTCAAGTCTTTATTAATACCAAACGACACAAATCGTCGGGAATCCATTTAGGTGGTTCGGCCCACACAGGACAGTAGCCTACAAGACCACACAGAACAAGTCTGACTGGACATTCACACAATACATCACATTAAAAATAGACACGCGTTGATAGATAGATAGATAGATATGTTCCATTATTTGCTTTGCGGAGCCAACCAGTCCTGTGCACGTATGCAAATTAGCCATGTGCGCCAATGTCTATTTGTTTTGAGCGCGACGAATGAGTGCAGATGGAGATCAGTGAAACATATTTTAACTAGCCTACTACAGCACGCAGGGTTTTTTGTTCTCGGTTGTAATTAGCCTACATTTTAAGAGTTTTTTTATATTGGGGGGAATCACTGTTGTCGAAGCACTTTATCCAACAAGCAAAACCGTCTCGGCAATATGGCCAAAGTGTATGGGAGTTAACTCTTTGATGTGGCTGTCTGTACTAAAAGCAGATGGCTCCTTTAAATGCGTCTGCATAATTGAATTGTACGTCATGAGCGACTTGAGCGACCAAAGCGAACAGAAATATTCGCAGCGAAACTTTGACGCTTTGGTCGCTCCTGGTGTGGACGTACGGTAAGACTGCATTTATTACGACGTATCTGTAATATTATCAGAAGAGTGGAAGGCAGAGAGAAGTTGGAAGGCAAAATACAGGCAGGAAAAGAAAAGTACGGAGTAGCTTCACTCCGTGCTCTCGGTTCGGGACCAGTCGCTTGACTGTTGCCGACATCATCAACACGTCCTCCACACGCCCACTTGTGAATTCTCCAGCTCTCCAACTCTCTGGATTCTGACATTTGCATTCACACAAACAACCCCTCAGGGTATTATCCGGAGAAGTTCCAGCTTACAGTGATTGTATGAAAGGCCTAGTGAGCTTTATAGGATTGGAGGTAGCTATTCAGGGATACAAGTGATCTTTACAGTAGTGGAAGTGAGCTTTACAGGTAAGCTATATAGGGTGGATGTGAGTTATACAGGTGTGCAGGTGATATACACAGGAGGGGAGGTGAGTGATACAGATGAGCTATAGTGGGTATTGGGTATCAACAGCAAAGCATTAGAGTGAGCAGAGAGAGAGAGAGAGAGAGAGAGAGAGAGAGAGAGCTAAACTGTGGGTGGAATAGAGTTTGAGTGATGGAGAGATGGAATGAAAGAGTGTAATATACAAGCACATAGCTGTCGAAAAGATAAAAGAAGCCTTTGTTGCCACTGCTTCTTACGCTCACTCACTCACACTCTCTCTGTCAGTGTATTTCCCTCTCTCTCTCTGCCAGGCTCCCCCACTCTCCTTCAGTCTTTCTCCTTCAGTCTTCATATCTCTTTGACCGACTCCTCCTTCCATTTCTCTCCTTATTTCTCTCTCTCCCTCTCTCTATCTCTCTCCCTTTTTATCTCTCTCTCCCTCTCTCTCTCTCTCTCCCTTTTTATCTCTCTCTCTCCCTCTCTCTCTCTCTCCCTTTTATCTCTCTCTCTCTCTCTCTCTCCCTTTTTATCTCTCTCTCTCTCTCTCTCTCTCTCTCTCTCTCGCTCTCGCTCTCTCTCTCTCTCTCTCTCTCTCTCTCTCTCTCTCTCTCTCTCTCTCTCTCTCTCTCTCTCTCTCCCTTTTTATCTCTCTCTCTCTCTCTCTCTCTCTCTCTCTCTCTCTCTCTCTCTCTCTCTCTCTCTCTCTCTCTCTCTCGCTCTCTCTCTATCCCACTCTCACTTTCCTTCTCTACCATTTCAGTCTGTCACCCTTCTGTCTGCAGCTTTGCACT
Source organism: Gadus macrocephalus (assembly GCF_031168955.1). NCBI lineage: Eukaryota > Metazoa > Chordata > Actinopteri > Gadiformes > Gadidae > Gadus > Gadus macrocephalus. The sequence continues at coordinate 14,148,562 of NC_082402.1, read as the reverse complement.
GTGTATTTACCAAATATTCCTCCAAAGTTTCTGCCTTTGACCTGAAATTAAAAAAGAACACTGGATTCCATGAGACAGACTACTGGGAAGACCTCGACCAATAGACTATCTTCACCTAGACGTCAGGCTCCGCCCACCTAGGATAGCCCCGCCTACCTGGGCCAGGCTCGGTTTCAGAAGGAAAATCTCAGGAGCCCTTTCTCTATTTTTTAAAAGTTTGAATGCCGTGTTTTAATAAGTGGCTACCCAAATTGTCATCACGAGACAAAGAGAAAATCTGAATGCTAAAGCTGTTCCTTCAAAGGGCACGGAATAATAGAAAAGGTCCTGTGAGAAATCGTCACCAGACTATATGCAATGCCCACTGGAGCAGGAACTGAGGAGGAACAGGCAGGAGTGACAGAGAGCAGATGGGTGGGCTTCTGTTCTGAAGCTGTCAGGGGAGGACGTGGCAGCAGAGCACTTCGTTTGAGTAGGGATTAAAGCGCTCTGAGTTAAGACGGTGGATAGCTGAGGCATGACGATTAGTAGAACCAAAACGTTCTTGGTGACCAGCAAAACTTTTTGGGACACAGACACTGGGCTGGGATAGTGTGTTAGCCAGGGTGTTTGACTCTAGAATGAGACCCCTCCTCACCCCTACCTGATGTGACCAGTACCCACATTAGGTTCTAAGATCACCTCACATTGTCTGTTTCTCCTCAATAGTGTATTTTGAGACTTTTTAAACTCTTTAAATACACTCTAGCAGAAAGGGTGAGAGTGGGGGAGAGGGTGAGAGCTGGGGAGAGAGAGAGAGAGAGAGAGAGAGAGAGAGAGAGAGAGAGAGAGAGAGAGAGAGAGAGAGAGACACACACACACACACACACACACACACACACACACACACACTCACACAAGCAGAGAGAGAGCGTAGAGGCCCAACAGGTGTGTATTTCAGAAAGGTACTGGCATTTGCAGGCCAAGTCACTCTATGATACTGATCTACCTGTATATTTGACTAATAACAAGAATTTTCTCTCCCAGCCCTTTGCTCTCAATCTCTTTCCCCCTCTCTCTCTCACTTACTCACTCTTTCTATCTTTCTCATTCAATT
>NC_082402.1:14142466-14144966 GCF_031168955.1 Gadus macrocephalus | reverse complement strand
CGTATTCAGTCACACAAACACAGACACACAAACACACCCACACACACACACACACATGATGCACACACATACAAACACACGTCACACACACAATTAAACGCACACACAAAGTGAGCCTTTCTAAAGCAGGCTGTTTCCCTTTCTCTTTCAAGGCTATATCCTTGATTAGCACAACAACACTCACATCAAAACACACTCAATATTCACCCAACTATTTCAACTAATTAGCCTTAGGAATAAGAAGAGAAGCTTTTAAAAGTAATTAACAATCATAAGCCGTAATAGCAAAATGGATTCCTTCATGCTAGCGGCAAAACCACTCATAGACACACCTTCATTCAAAGAGACACTCACAAACCAAGCCTACTACACGCTAACCTCGGGGTAAACACAACATTTCTCCTTCTTTTGCTTCATGTTTGTTTCGACCAATCATACTGCTGGATTGTGGATATTGAGGCACGTAATTGGCTATTAGGAGGCAACACAAACTCTGCCAGCAGTAGTAAACAGCTAAAAAGTGTCGGTAAAGTTTAGCCTTGTTTACTTTTGCAAATCTGTTTACTTTGGGCAGAATATCTCTTTAAAGAAACAGGAAACAAGTTGTTACTCTGCTCCTTCAGTTTGTGGTTTCCGGGCCATGCTCCAAACTGACTCCATCATCCATTATTAAACAGGAAAAGATAATGCCATTCAACAAGATTAAAGGAGACATATTATGGTGTTTGCCCAACAAATAAACATAGTATATAAGTTCCAGAAAACATGTTTTTGAAGCTGTTTGCCGGAGATAACTTTTAGGAAAAAAAATCTCTGTTTCAGTCCCTTCAGAATGTGCTGTTTCTGGTGTCTGTTGCTTTTATGCAAATGAGCTGTTGCCCATTGACCAATGAGCTGTCAGAGTGAACAACAGCATGGAAGAGAAGGGATTGGTGCCGTTTGCGGACTCCTGGAGCTCTATATCTATATTATATAATTTAATATAATTTAATATAATAATATTATTATCATATAATACATAGGTATTTATATTATATTATATCTGATATCACGGCCAAAAGCTATGTGCGCCTCGGATGATATTATGAATCAGAAGAGGTTGAGAAGAATTTGGGGAAAGGAACTTTGGCCTTGACTCTTTGAAGTCCATATTGAACTGCGACTTGGAGGTGAAAGGGATTGTATTCCTGGAGCTGAGCTGCAGGACTGCCGCCGAAGCATCGGCAGCAGTCTGGCAGCTCCGCCGGACTCCCTGCCAGACAGTCACATGGCAAACTGACAAATTAGACAATCTATTTTTGTATGGAATATCCCTGCTTCTTAAACATCTCCGCCCAGCGCTCGTCCATTTGTCCACAAAATCCTAGCTATGCTCTGATTGGAGGGGGGTGGGGAAGTGCGAGGTAATATTAAAATCTGCCCCCTTCCTATGTTGGAGGGGGTGCCGAAACTGACTCGCTCCTTTGGTAATTGTAGGAGGGGTACTTTCAGAAATGCATATCTCACTCAAAAAATCATGTACAGACTTTTTTCAAAGTTTGTATGCGTGTGGGAGCACCAGAGAGCCAAGCCCCAAATCCAAGGAAAAGTATTATTTTCATAATATGTCCCCTTTAATAATAATTAATTATAATAAAGATGTACACATTAAACAACACCAAGAGCAATAATTAGCCTTGCCTCACTGTGACATCCCGGTAAACACAGCACAAGTCACACTCAAAAAACCTCATCAATCAAAAACCTCATCGTCTTTGACTCAGAGAACACTTTATTGTACCAAGCCACGAATCACTTAGTTTAAGGTCGACCATCTTGTCCCCTCAATCAACCTTATGGATTCCCAGTATCACCTACCGGTGGTTATACATACATTTAAGTCGAGGGTTATAAACAGACATGCAGAAACTTTTTTGAATAACACAAGAATCTCCAATCGGGACACAGCGAATATCTGTTTACAATTACATGTCAATGTTGGCTTGTTAACCAATGTAAACTAATTAATATATAAATACAGTTTTGGTAGAAAGTGAAATGAATATGATGGTGGAAAATGTGGCATGTATTGGTTTCAAAATAGAAGGGAAGAAATAGAAAAACTGAACATGAAATAACGTTAAGGCCAATGTTGGCCAGCAGAATGGAAACTTGACTAGCTTTAATAAAAAGAAAGAAAACTGAAAAATAATACGATTTGAAAATAAGGAGATGAAGGAAGAGATTATTGGGGAAAATTGAATATTAAGAGCAACATGAATGTGAGATAAAATCGAATATCTCCAGAAACAGAATTTGAGATTTTATATCATTTTGTTATGGACATTTTCAAACAAGCATTAATACTCTCAATAGAGTTAATAACACCCAATTTGATGGATGCTAAAGAAATTTAACCTTCCAAAATCTAAACTCCAAAGTAAGGTTACATTAACTTACATTTGAATGTAATTCTGAATATGGAGATACTAGATGTTCTCCAGATGACAGAAAAATGACA
>NC_082402.1:14134966-14137466 GCF_031168955.1 Gadus macrocephalus | reverse complement strand
TTCCGGTCTTGTAGATATGACCTGAACCAGTTTCAGACTGGGCCTGAAAGCCCAACCCAGTTTTCCAATCCATCCAAAAGCATTGAGTGGTCAACAGTGTTGAGCGAGCACTGAGATCTAACGGCATCAATATTGCCATTGTGCCAGCATCTGTGTTAAGATGAATATCATTTACCACTTTAATAAGAGCCGGTTCGATGCTATGAAGGTGTCCAAATCTTGACTGCATATTGAGGCCAAGAAATCATTAAGTTGCTGGAGGAAAACTTTCTCTAGGATTTGACTTATGAAGGGTAGAGTTGATCTCAGTCTGTAGTTGTTCATGATGGAAGGATCAAGGCGCCGCCTTTTTAAAAGGGGTTAATAACTGCATCCTTCAAGGCTTTTGGAAAGTTGCCTGATTGGAGAGAGCTGTTAACTGTTTGCAGTCTCTCTTTTTCCGGCAGTCAAGGACGCTCTTAAAGAATCTGCCACTGTGGTGTCTTAACAGCAGCAGTGACATCTGCAACATTCACAATGAAATTCTAGTCATTAAAGTTATATGAAGCTGTCACATTATGATGGGTTAACTGTAGGTTTGAGAACCGTAGTCATGGTCGTCCGGGCCCTGTTGCAGTTATAAATCAGATGTAGTGTCAACCTGAGAATCACTCTGAAAAACTCTCCACAGGCCCGTCACAATGTGTGCATACAGTATGTGTGTGTGCCCAGGCGTGCACTCGTTGTGCATAAACAAAGGAAACACATAAAATTGCAAAAGCCAAACGTAATAGCACTTCAATCTTAAATTTGTTGCCAAATGTGTTCCATATGTGATGTTGTATAAATATTTGACTCTATAAACGCTTCTATAAAAGAAACTCCAGGATGACACAATGAAGTCAACGCAGAACCATTTGTAATAAAAAATAAATGAAAACATTTGATTTCCCCATGATCACGTGTTTAAAACTGAGCTTACAATATCTGTGTGCGATGTTCAAGTCCCTAGGTCAAGTTGTAAGTTTCAAGTTCAAGTTAGATCCAAGAGTGATGAATGAAGGATGACATACTGTGTGGTTTGAAGTATTACCACTCATGTCCTCTTCAGGTTAATGAGCCATTAAAAACACAGACCTTTCGTTCAACTAACATAGAGGTTGTGGTTATGAGAAGATATTAAAGTCTTTATGAGGGCGAGGAACTGACAGCAACACTCAAAAGGAATTAGCAGTTTATTTATCGACTAGGCTAAAAGCTTTAAACTTGACAATTCAAGATGGTTGCTGTACCATCTGCCTGTCTATCAATCCTCAAAGTTAATTACAGACACAAGGGAATCCTCAAGAACAGAGAGAGAGGGGGGAGAGAGAGAGAGAGAGATTGAGAGAGAGAGGGAGACTGAGTGATTGCCCAGGAAGGAGGAAAAGACACAGAGATTTAGAGTGATACAAGGACGTTGATAACCACAGGATAAAGAGCAACTTCCCTCTCCCTGTTCATCACGACTAGAACAACCATTGTAGCATTGTCACACTCAGAGTAAACTGACACCCCAATCAACCAACCAGCAATCAGAAGACGTCTGAAAAACAAAATATATCTGGTGTTGCGGTCATCTTCGGAAAACAACACAAATGGAAGCAGTTTGTGACATTAAAGAGACGGTGGTTCTTTGTGGAAGCACCGCCGGCACGCTGCCCAGCAGAATGGTAATGGAGGGCCACCACGGATGGAGCCCAGGGGGGGGGTCATCAGGCAAGGCCCCGGGGCCCGGCCGAAGAAAGAGGGTGATTCATCTGGGTGCGGGGGGGGCTGGAAGCCTGCCTGATCGACCTCACTGACCACGCCCCAAAACACTCACACACACACACACACACACACACACATCGGGACGCACCACGGCTGCCGGCGGCAATACGCAGACGTTTAGGAGCTGACGTCCAGACGTGTTTTACTCTGACGTGACAGTTGGCTCTTTGACAGTTTACAGTACAGAGAGAGAGAGGAGGAGAGAGGGGGAGAGAGGGGGAGGGGGGATATGGAGAGGACACGTGAGAGAGACAGAGCAAAGAGGGGGAGAGAGGGCGAGAGAGAGACAGAGCAAAGAGGGGGAGACAGGGAGACAGAGAGACAGAGAGAGAGGGAGAGAGTGATACAGAGAAAGAGGGGGAGAGAAGGAGAGAGAGAGAGGGGGAAGACAGGGAGAGAGGGAGAGAGAGGAGAGGAAGAAAGAGAGATGGAGAAGAAGAGAGAAGGAAGAGAAAAAAAAAAAGAAATACAGGAGAAGAGGAAGAGGTATAAAGCCTACATATAAAATTAATTAGAAGTTAGAAGTTATGTTTTCATCACCAAAAGGCCATCAATTCAGTGTACTCGATTTGGATAAAGTTGCTGCGAATAATCTACTCTCCCCAATTGCCTTGCTGTAATTAACCATAGTCCTGCAAGTGTTGACGAGGCAAGTTTCTTTTTATTTGGTGTTGTATTAAGTGTTCATGTCAACTTTAAAAAAGGCATT
>NC_082402.1:14112466-14129966 GCF_031168955.1 Gadus macrocephalus | reverse complement strand
TAGTCACCACGGCGACCAAGTCTCCCAACAACACTGCTGCTGATTAAAAGGTTAGGCGGCAATCTTGGGTAACAGTAGAACTAGTGATAAGTTGTTATTGCACTTCAACTATTACAGGGAACGCATCCAGATGGCCTCAGACTTTAGTCTTTATGGTAAATATAAAAGTTACCTACAATATTAGAGAGAGAGGGTCAGACAGGGGACCAATCGATAAGACCGACAGAAACACACAAAAATAAAGAAAAACGTTTTAGAAAAACGAAATAAGAAAGAAAAGGAAGAAAAAAATCAGAGTACATGATGACAACAGAGAAAATCAAAAGACATATAGGCCTATCGTTTTAATTTCAAATCTTTTATTCCAAGAATCTCAGAATGGGCCCGGACAGAGGGTGTGTCTCCATGGAGATCCGAGCCACTGACAGACCATAATATCACCATTAAATAACAGCCGAAATATTAGAGTTAAGGAAACTACAACCACTCTCATTAACCCTTCCCAAACAAGGCAAAATAATAGAAAACGATTTGCATCAACATATACAGAGAAAGTGATACGCATTTTAGGCTTTTCAAAATGTTAATTCAAAATATTAAAACAATAACCCATGAAGGGTAGAAAGTGTACCGCCCACAATTTAAACTTGCCCACTAAAGAATTGTTCATTCAGTAAAATAATGACCCCATCATATATTGTCAGAGCTTATACCCAATAGCAAAAGGTAGCATGAGTTTTAAACATGTCAAGCAGTTTAGTGTTGACTAATATGACTGAAGACTTTTGATGACCGCTGCCTACTTTGCTTTATAAGTTGTATAAAAAAATAAGAATATGTCAAAGGTTTGAATGGAGGGGAAGTCAGTTGGGATTTGCATCTGCGAGGGCGAACGTCAGGGACAGTCCACGTTCCGTCTGAGCTGGTCCACCACAGGTCTTTGTTAGGCAGAATGTCTGGAAGGGTCTGATCAGTGTCCGAAAAAGCAGTAAGCGTGTGGTTTGTCCGTGTCGTCCAATCAGAAGAGAGGATGGTCTGGCAGCATTTATCCAGGCATACATTCTGCTGGCCAATCAACGAGGGGACATATCCGAGGCACCGGGCAGAACACTCTGAGTGGGGTTCAAGGTCGTTAGTTAATTGGATGGGTCAAGCCTCTTCGTTTCTGAGCCGACTTCAAAGAACTTCTATTAAACAGAAACGTAGAACTGATGGGCAAGTTAACCTTTGACCTAAAGGTCAGGAAGCCTGTACTCTGGCCCAACAGTTAAGAACCTGTCAGCAGGCCAGTCAAGCGGTCATGCGGTCATTCAAGCCCATCTTTCACTTAGTAAATCAGCCCGTCAGTCAGTCAGTCAGCACAGTGATGGACATAGGCAGACATTGTCTAAAATAATTCAGCCATTTACATCGTGTCCTCATCCAAGGGCAGGCCGGGAGTTTGTGTGTGAGTGTGGGTGTGTTCGTGTGTGTGTGTGTGTATGTGTGTGTGTGTGTGTGATGATGTCTGTGTGAGCATTTGTCTGAGCGTGTGTACGGTCTGTGCTTGTGTGTGTGGGAGTGGGCATTAATGCATGTGTGTGTGTGTGTGTGTGTGTGTGTGTGTGTGTGTGTGTGTGTGTGTGTGTGTGTGTGTGTGTGTCAATCAGACCATGTATGTGTGCGGGTGTAGCGAGTGTGTGTGTGTGTGGTGTTTGGAGAGGGGCATGCGTCTCGTTAACTGCGCCCACAGACAGTCCCGCGGGTGCATGCGTGCTGCTGCAACACGAACAGTTCACACCAGACCGGCGAACCAGAGCGAGTGAGAGAGAGTGAGAGTGAGGCTATAGGTGGGGGTGCAAAGATGGAAGGGTCGGTGGAGAAATGAGGAGGAGGAGCGAGAGAGAAAGACATTGAGAGAAAGAGAGATATTCAGCGAGAGAGAGACACCGAGAGAGAGAGAGAGAGAGAGAGAGAGAGAGAGAGAGGAAGAGAGAGAGGACAAAGCACTTCATTCTTTGCCGCTGGTGAGGAGCCTGAGGGCCTTCTGGAGGTTCTGCACGGCGGTGGCGGTGTCCTCGTACTGCAGGGCGCTGCCCGCGTACTTGCAGTACTTCTGGGCGAGCGTGAAGTCGTCGGGGGTGAGCCGCACGCCACCTGCAGGGAGGAGCAGAGGCACCTTTAGACGACTGAGGGGTGGAGGGAGAGAGAGAGAGATGGGAGGGAGGGAGGGAGAGAGGGGTGAGGCAAGGGGGCAAAGGGGAGAGATGTAGCAGGGTAAGACAAAGTCGAATTGATTTGAGAGTAGGAGGGAGAGTCATAGGGTGAGAGAGAGATAGAGGGGGAGGTTGCACAACAGTAAGTGAGGTAGGCTGAGGGGGGAGAAATATAAATATAGAGTTTAGGGAATGTGAGAGGGGAGGGAGAGGGAGAGTGAAATGGAGAGAAAAAGAGAAATGGAGATAGAGAATAAATGCGGAGATGAAGGAGGAGGGTAAGAAGAGAAGAGGGGAACGGAGAAATACTCCAAAAATAAGAAAAAGTGGGATGGGATGGGTAGTGGAGGGAGAGAGCGAGGAAAAGAGAGAGGTAGAGGAAGAGGAGAGAGCATGAGAACACATTATACATAATTGTAAAGGCTTGGCAGAGTAATGCATTTATCATTCCAACAGATCCCTCAAACTGGCATGAGCGATGCAAGGGAGAGGGAGGGAGGGAGGGAGGAGAGAGGAAGAGGGAGGGAGGAGAGAGGAATTTACCATATATAAGAATATATACCGTATACAGACACACACACTAAAGCTTAACTGATTGTTTGACGAGATGCAACCCACACCTTGTGTCAGGGGAAGAGCCATGAACAAGCGTGACAGAAAGGCCGAATGCATGCAAACATGCCCATGCATGAACACAAAACAAATTGTTAGACCCACCCACACACAAACTTAAAAGTCCAGACACACAGCCTTAAAGTCGCTCGCTCAAAACATCTGAACGAAGAATTCCCTGAACTTCCTCATCACCAGGGCTCCTCTGAGCAAGGCATTAACAAGATAACACACAAGTCCAGACAATGGATGTTGTACGACCTATCCTTGCCATCTGTCTTTGTGTCTGTCTGTCTCTCTCTCTCCATCCATTGGGACCGACCACTCCCAATGAGATCATCTGGTCAAACACACACACACAAAGGCTTTCAATCTCTCTCCAGTTGTTTATAGTCTTTCACTCTGCTATTTATTGTCATTGTCTTGGTCTGCGCAAAAATCAGCACTTTCCCCTAAAGTAAACTCATGTCTCTGTCTGTAGTTAGTGAAAAGTTATACAACTGTTTTCTATTTAGTGTTTTCGCAGCACTTTCATCCATGTCTATATTTATTTTTCTCTGTGGATTGGGGTTGGAACTCTCCAGCTGGAATCAAACCCTCAATCCCAGAACCACTGTCCCACGTTCCGACAACTCCAGAAACATCTGTGCGTTCATGTTTTTCTCATTTCAATATTCATGTTTTGTTATAATGCTCTGGAGGGCTTTATTAATCCCAGAGGGGAAAATGACAAAATATTTCCACCTCAATCAAGCATTAGTATTCAAATGCTCACGTCGACACAGCCTCATGTGCATCTCTCTCTCTCTCCCCCCATCCCACTCTCTCTCTCTCAAGGAACCAAACAGCCCAACTTCTCACTCCCCTTTCCTACAGCCCTCTACCTCTCACACACCTCTTCACCCCTCTCTAGAGAACCACCTTAATTCAAACCACACACACACACACACACACACACACACACACACACACACACACACACACACACACACACACACACACACACACACACACACACACACACACACACACACACACACACACACACACACACACACACACACACACACAGTTTTATATGCTGGGCATGTATCCAAAACCAGAACACGAATTCATGCATGCATGCATATGGATACCAGGCCCCGCCCACTTTAAGGCCTCAGGGCTCCAATTTTCCAACACGCGGTGCGAACAATATGTACTAGATTAAATATAAATGAGGAAAGCCACCGGGCTACTGACACGGATAACTCCTTTATTTCCGGATTCTACCATTTGCATTCACGGCCGTTGCTGCTCTGGCCGTGTTCGTTCTGGAACTTATTGTGAAAAATACATTTAAAGTTTAGAGTTGATTCATATTCATAACGCACGCTGTGGTAGAACACAAACCACAGCTGACCAGGAGGAGGATCTGGGACCCAAGAGAGATCTTCAACTGATCAGCTAGCAGCTAACAGCTAGCCCACTGAACTGCTAAATTAATTAGTTTGAACTTTTATTATTATATTATTAAACTTATACTTGTTTTAACCGCACAAATGGTTCCATCATACTTTGTTTATCCAAATTTCATGACATAATGTCATGAGACATTAACTTTTTAATTCATCAAAGTTAGGAGACATTCTTCATAATGGGATTGATTAATTGTGATCTTTATCCACCCATATGTTGATCACGTTCAACAGTGATGATATCATAGGTTTAGAATGTAAAACTAAATGCAAGCCTTTGAGGGTTTCTCATTGGTCCCAGAGGTAAAGGCAGATCGACATAGACCTAAAGGTTTCTCTTTCTGTCCTTTAACACAGCCTGTACAACATGGGGGGGGTTCAGCCAATATAGGGGGAAAGAGACCCAAAGTGATACAGAGACGTTCACAATCCCAGCATAATCCCCATGATGAAATACATTTTCCCCTCCTCAAAATAACTGGCGCGAGAACGGCAAAAATACGCTGACAGCATCTTCCCCAGAGGGGGATTAAGAGAGAGAGAGAGAGAGAGAGAGAGAGAGAGAGAGAGAGAGAGAGAGAGAGAGAGAGAGAGAGAGAGAGAGAGAGAGAGAGAGAGAGAGAGAGAGAGAGAGAGAGAGAGAGAGAGAGAGAAATAATAACCTGTTGAAAGGGGTAATCACATTAAATGCTAATAAGTCTAATACCTTTCAAACAAATGCTGAATTGTACCACCACTCGTGCGTTGCTCAGCAAGATAGATTAATGGTGCAACGCTAAAACTGTTATATAAATTATAATGCGTATTTTTGCTGTCAAAATCATTCCCTATCCTTGAGGACAGTTGTGAAGAATATGCTGCCAGTGCCTTCCAAAAAGGGAAAATCTGTTGTCAAAGTATTAGCACTTCCTGACAATCCCTGATAAGAGCCTTTTTTATTTTTTATCTGACCTTAACCAAAGTGTGTGAGGGGCGATTCCCTTCAAACTGTAGAATTAGCTGAAGGGGGTTACATCATGCCTTACTCAAAGCAACTGTTACTGTCTGTTTTCCCCCTTGCAAAAGGCTGGTTTACGGTAAATGCGACCCTCCCCCCTCTCTCTCCCTCTCCCCACCTCTCTCGCCCCCTCCCCACCTTTCTCTCCCTCTCTCTCCCTCTCCACCTCCCCACCTCTCTCTCCCTCTCTCTCCCCCTCCCCACCTCTCTCCCCCTCCCCACCTCTCTCTCCCTCTCCCTCCGTTCTCCTGTGTGCGTCTGTCTCCTGAGCTCCACGGCTAACCGCGCGTTGGTCAGGCTAATGCTAGGCTGCAGGGTGTTGAGTGACAGTGGTGTGGAGCTAATGATAGCCTAGCCCTGGCTGGCGTACCGCTGGTCTGATGTTACGGGCACGCCGCCCGGAACCAGCTCTGGCGGGCAGGATGGTGACCGCAGATACCCTCCTCCTCCTCATCATCCTCATCATCATCATCATTAACAACTGCCTCTTTGGTTGATTCTCTCTCCAGCTCTTAAATTCTCACTCCGTATCGGGTTGATCAAAAGGTACATGGAGTACTCTTTTCTCCCTCTACTCTACTTGAATGGACCTCCCTCTACCATACTACAGTACATAGGATAGTACTCTCATACCTCTACTGGAATCAACTTTTCTTTACTATACTACAGTACATAGGAGAGTAGAGGAGAGAGTATTTGCAGTATATGCATTCTCACTTTCTCTCTTATATAATCTCACTCCGTCTCTGGCTGATCGAAAGGTACATGAAGTACTCTACTCCATTACCACTACTGAATCTACTCCACTACCTCTACTGTATCTATTCTATACCTCTACTGAATCTACTCTATACCTCTACTGAATCTACTGAATCTACTCCACTACCTCTACTGTATCTATTCTATACCTCTACTGAATCTACTCTATACCTCTACTGAATCTACTCCACTACCTCTACTGAATCTACTCAACTGAATCTACTCCACCACCTCTACTGAATCTACTCTATACCTCTACTGAATCTACTCTATACCTCTACTGAATCTACTCTATACCTCTACTGAATCTACTCCGCTCCACTACAGTACAGTAGGGCAGAGCTTTATAGAACGGGAGATCCAAACAGAAGAGGAGGGTGCTGGCAGGACAGGGAGTGGAGAGAGGACCAGTGAAGAGTCCCTAGTTTGCGTTTACATCTCGTTTTTTTATATCTTCTTACTTGTTTAAACTCCAAGTCTGCCCCTCCACTCTAACCATCCCAGTCCCTGCTCAGGACATTTATAACCTGCCCCAGGTTATAAATATGTCTCCTAAAGCAGCGGACAGCCCTGATCTCCCCCTGCCAGCCCGGACCGGACCCTCCCTGTAGACGGCGTCCAGCTCGGACCATTTATAGTCAGATACGGTGAGAGCTGATGGAAACCGTGTTGTCATGTGGTACAGAGCTTATTATGGGCCTTGGTTTTTTTAGTGGACTTACTCTGCTAGAGAAAATGGGTTTCAATGTGTTTACAGTAGCCGATACATGAACAGAGGACAGAGGGGTGGAGAGAGGAGGAAAGAAGGACCAGCTGGACCACACCAGAGCGCTGGAGGACTGGGAGGTTCTGATGCCCCATCGAGCAGACAGAGACATCAGAGTCCTCCTTCCAACTACTCGTCATCCAGCACCAGTGGACCAGAACCAGTACACCACCACCACCAGTCATCCAGCACCAGTGGACCAGAACCAGTACACCACCACCACCAGTCATCCAGCACCAGTAGACCAGAACCAGTACACCAGAACCAGTACACCACCACCAGTCATCCAGCACCAGTGGACCAGAACCAGTACACCACCACCACCAGTAGACCAGAACCAGTACACCAGAACCAGTACACCACCACCAGTCATCCAGCACCAGTGGACCAGAACCAGTACACCACCACCAGTCATCCAGCACCAGTGGACCAGAACCAGTACACCACCACCAGTCATCCAGCACCAGTAGACCAGAACCAGTACACCACCACGAGTCATCCAGCACCAGTAGAGCAGAACCAGTAGATCAGAACCAGTGGACCAGAACCAGGGGACCAGAACCAGTAGAGCAGAACCAGTAGACAACCACCAGTAGACCAGAACCAGTAGAGCAGAACCAGTAGAGCAGAACCAGTAGAGCAGGTGTAGCGTGGGAACCCAGTGTGATCTCTATGGTAGGCTCATGGTGTACTGGACTCACAGTAAGAGCCCCAGAAAATATCAACGCAGGGAAAGATAAGCCTGATTGGATTATGTGTCTCTGGGGGTAGATCTTAAAAGCATACCAAAGTTTGCTTTACACTTTTCTGAGCCAATTGCTAGGGAGAAACGTGGGAGAGAGCGTGTGGAAAAAGTAGACACTGTGTCCGGGCTACAATGACTTTCTCACAGTTATCATGACAGCTGCATTCGTTTGCATTTTTTTTTGTGTGTATCCCTTCATAATGTAACAATGTTTGCAAAAGGCAAGTATTTCTAGGAGACCTTAAAAACGTTTCTGCCAGCTTGCTGGCTGGCCGATGCTTAAACCAGTCAGCATTACTTTGAGGCTGTCTGACTCGATGCCCATCAGGAAGCAGCTGGGAAGTGCCCGGGACAAAGAAGTATCAAGATATAGAATTCGGGAGAAACAGTGAAGTGTCCAGATTAGCGTGATGTCCAGAATAGATAATCTACGTTATCTGTTGATCAATTAACTGGCCCTTGTCTGTCATTCCGTGTCCGCCAGATTTTTTCTGTCTGACCGTTTGTCTGTTTCGGTGTCTGCTTGCCTGTCTTTCTGTCTATGTAACTGTCTATCTATCGGTTTGTCTGTGTTTTTCTCTGTCTGTCTGAGTCTTCTGTCTATTTGTCTATTTGTCTATTTGTCTGTCTGATTGTCTGTCTTTCTCTCTGTGTCTGCTTGACTGACTGTTTCTTTTTATGTCTGACTCTGACTGACTGCCTGTGTATTTGTCTGTTTGACTGTGTCTGACTGACGGGGAATAGTACAGAGATGTATGCACGAACACATGATTTTCTGTAATAGCTGCTGTAGTTGTGCCTTCATCTTCTATGAACATGGTCATTCTTTTTTATAGTCAGCGTTAACACACACACACACACACACACACACACACACACACACACACACACACACACACACACACACACACACACACACACACACACACACACACACACACACACACACACACACACACACACACACAGGGTGAGTGAACATGCATAGGCAGTCGTCATTCACAGATGTTTTCAGATGGTAGTGAAGTGAGCGTTTCCTTTCAACGATGGCTTTAGGACAGCGACAGAAACCCAGAGAGATGAGATAGGGAGAGATCGGAGGGAGAGAGGGAGAGAGATACAGAGATAGAGAGATGACAGATACAAATCTAGTTCATTTTAATTCCTCTCCTCTGAATCTGAAGTGATTGTGTGTCTGTTAGGGCTGTAATGATACACCAACTCACGGTTTGATCAAGATTTTTGACCCACGGTTCGATGCATCCCACGATTTATTTATTTATTTAAACAACACTTATATAACAATTAACTTAATGTAACATTTAATAACAAATAATTTGGAACACTGAACAGATTTTAACAGAAAGAATACTATTAAAGTATAGCAAAATGAATAAATAAATAACCAAAGATTGCAGTTGGAGGATGCTTGCAGGTAGGCAAAAACCTAAAAAATGTCAAATAAATGATAGTAATTTGAATAGTTTGGTAGCACTAATCAGTGTTCCTGCTAGAAAAAACGGTGCAGATGAATGTGACCTGCATAGGTTTAGTTTTCGGTCAAATATCCTATTATCGCTTCTTATTAGGCTATGTAGCTTAAATAATGACATAATCAGGCCGTATAGAATGCAACATGTTTAATAGCCTAACTTTCAATAGATGGGAAGAAACATGAACGTCTGATTCGCAATAACGAGGCATAGTGTGACGAGTAGTGTATGTGTGTGCGCGAGAATGGCAGTGTGTGTGTGTGCGTGTGTGTAAGTGTGTGTGTGTGTGTGTGAGAGTGACGTCAGCGAGTGAGTGGACGAGCGATGAGAGCGAGCGGTAGCATGTGTGTGTGTGTCTAGTGAAGAAACGAACGGGTGCGGTAGAATAAAGTACCCAGCCTGTCAATAATCGGTGGCCACTTCATTCCGACCTATAAGCAGACCAACTGCCGGTCAAAGCACACAAAACACTAGAGACAGAGATCACACAGGCTATTTCCTTTTGCGCGCTTGGCCCACTCGTTCATATCGCAGATGAGGACTTCGGCGGCTGTGGAGAAATGCAATCCTCCGTAGCTACGGAGCGCTGTCATCACAGCGAGGGCATCTCGTCGCAGACTTACGGCGTCGATAAGAGGAGCGGTGTCAGCATACTACTATTGAGACAGATTATTAGCAAAAATTTAAATCTGACAATTTGACCGGGGAGATACAATTTTGCCTGACACTTAATTTTTCTATTACCGGACAACGGAAACCCTGGCACTACCAGCTCATATCACGTGGCTGGATCTGGACTGGAGGAATAATGGGAGTTAGGGAGGGTGTGTCTGCCTTCTCACACCGCGAGACAGGTTCGTGGCTTTGAGTGTCGCGGTTTCGGTTTCGGTACGCATATCGTTACAGCCCTAGTGTCTGTCCATGCAAGTGGGTGCTTTCTTGTCTGCATTGCCACATGACTGTGTATATGCAACTGTGAATTTATGTAGAGTGTGTATTGTAAAGTGTGTGTGTGTGTGTGTGTGTGTGTGTGTGTGTGTGTGTGTGTGTGTGTGTGTGTGTGTGTGTGTGTGTGTGTGTGTGTGTGTGTGTGTGTGTGTGTGTGTGTGTGTGTGTGTGTGTGTGTGTGTGTGTGTGCGTGCGTTATATAAATAAATAATAATAAATAAGTGTGTGTGTTCATGTGTGAGTGACTAGCTGTGTGTGTTCTCACCCTCCTGTGTGGCGCTAAGCAGTGCGGGGTCCGTACTTGGCATTGATCTGGGCAGAGGCATGGGTCTCTCTGGCCCTCCTGTCCAATCAAAACACTCAACGTCAACACACGTCAAAGGGTCCGCCAATCACGGCTCAGACATGTTAAGACATCAGCCTATCATAGTGAGAGAAACAGAAGATTGATGCAATGAATGATGATTTATGTGGCGCAGTGCGGTGCTCTGATACTGGATGGAGTGCACTGCATCGAGAGATAAGCCCGCAGTGATTAGTCAAGCAGTGGCAACACACACAAACTCACACTTTACCAACAAAAACACACACACACAAGTTCTTAAAAGAAGACACCGAACACGCACAAACAAACACACACACACAAACATGCAAGCCCAACATCGATGCAGCAGCGAGCCACACAGTGTGTGTGTTAAATAAAGAACCCCGTTTGGTCAGAGGCCCCCCCCCCCACCACCGCCAGTGTTGGGAGCAGCGCTGACACTCCAACACTGTGTGTGTCTGTGTGTATTTGTTCACATGTGTTTTTTTTACGGGGGTCTGTGTACATGTGTTCATGTGTATGCGTGCATGAATATGTGCGTGCTTGTGTGCGCATGCGTCAGTGTGAATGTATGTATGAGTGTGTGTGCGCCTGAGCGTTGATGCATGTGAGCATGTGTGTGTATCCTTGCCTGTGTGTGTGCGAATGTGTGTGTGTGTGTGCGTTATTTATGTATGTGTGTATGCATGTATGCTTGTATGCTTGTATGCCTGTGTGTGTGTGTGTGTGTGTGTGTGTGTGTGTGTGTGTGTGTGTGTGTGTGTGTGTGTGTGTGTGTGTGTGTGTGTGTGTGTGTGTGTGTGTGTGTGTGTGTGTGTCTCACCTGCTGCCGGAGGTAGTTCTGCTGGAGTGTTGGCCGGGGCGTGGGCGCCGGGGGGGATGTGGATGTTGTTGTAGTTGGAGCCGGGCCCCACCGGAGGCCCCATGGGCCCTGGACCTGGCCCAGGTGTGAAGCCTATTCCTGGGGCAGGTCCCCCCGGCCCCAGGGCACCCTGGTCCGGAGGAACCTGGGGCTGAGGGCCCCTGAACGAGCCCCCCGATGAGGGGCCCGGGTCGTAGAAACCCCCGTCGGCTCCTTCCTCCTCATCTGAGAGGGAGAGGGAGGGAGGGAGGGAGGGAGGGAGGGAGGGAGGGAGGGAGGGAGGGAGAGAGAGAGAGAGAGAGAGAGAGAGAATAAAAGTAATTTTAAATCTTTCAAAACCATAATCTTTATAGACTAAATTAACATTCACTTTAAAATTGCCTGACACCACAGAAATAAAGGAGACATGAGGAGTGAGAAATAATAAAAGTATGAAGAAACGACAAGGGCAAAGGAAGAAAAATAACTCAAGAAAGAAGGATTAAGAAAGAAAGAGCATAACATTGAGTTCAAAGGGGGGTGGTTCCCCTCTTCCAGGACTGTAACACTAGCTGCCTCCTCAGCAGCCACACCTCATCAAAAGAAAACATGTTTTGCTGGCCCAGCGTGTTTCCTCCAGATTTGTTTATTGTGACCTCTAAGATTCCCTGCTGCTCCCCGTTCAGACTGTCCTTGGGCAGGGTGCTTATGTAAATGAACAGCCGCCAAAGTATATTTGGTGACGGATCATTTTTTTCTTCCTTAATCAATTAGATTTGACTTAACATCAAATCGAATCAAATCTAGTAAAGGGTTATTTCACTGCAAAGCAACAGCACATTGATCTGCTCAGCCCTCTCTCTCTCTCTCTCTCTCTCTCTCATATATATATGTATATCCTGCAGGAGTTACGAGTGGTTGACTGTTCCCTACAACGGAGATGGCTGGCCTAACTCCTGCATAGATAACATCTATTTATCCAATGGTATGTATTAGAGATGCTAGAAATCCCCCAACCGAATACACAGCCTTAATCTTAACGAGTGAACTCTTGCACACGCTTTTGTTGGCGCCTTTTTGGTGGTTGAAAAAAAGTCTGCGATAGATTCCACCAATGCACACAGATCTAAACACAGGTGACCCTGTATTATATGCAGCATGCGTTACAGTCACACTGGATCCACACTTAATACTCAGTGTTTGAACTGCTCTTTTACTGTTGAAGTGCTAGCGGATACACTTTGAACAAGCATTATAATCAATTGGCATCCAGTATCGTAGCCGTATCCCATTTAGTTGCGATTAGTCAGGCTATTGTTTAGGGCAGGGTACTTTGCAATTAGCCTATTGTGAAGAAATAACCGCTTGCTTTATAGAGAGACGTGCTGATGCCTGACGGCTTTGCTTGGAAGCCTCATCCCCTGGGCAGGAGTGCACCGCAAGACACACTGGACTCACACCAGTGATCGCCTCTTCAGTTCCCAGTGTCAGATCGCCATAATTCTTAGGAGTTTAATGTGTTGAATAACTTCTATCCCTCTAGATTTAAGATGCACACTGCAAGTGCGAGGCTGGGAGACGGGGACGAGGCCGACCAGACTCAGACTTGACAGCTGCTGGCTCTCTGGAGAAAGTGTTACTGGTTGGACACTGGGAGCTGCCGAGTACAACCAAAGTATTCTACTGGGGGACACAATTCCACTGGTAAAAACCATAGTCTTTCACCAATGCTTGGAGAGGGCTACAGTTCACTAACGTGAACCGGTCCACGATCACGACACCACAGGATGGGGACTGCAACAGGCCGGAGGGAGGACCAGAGTGAGGGCCTGAGGGAGGCCCACAGGGTGTGCCCTGATGGTAATCAACACTTGGCGCGCCGACAGCCAATGAGGAAGCCCGGGGCCACTGATGACATCAGAGCGTAAGCGTGTGCTGATGAGGTAACTGATGTAAGGGTTAGATGGTAACACCCCTTGACACAGATTCAGTGTGTTAAAAGTTCCTGTCGCCCTTAATCTGTTAGCTCTACAAAATCCAATAAAACTCAGTGCGCCATTTTCAGCCATCTCATTTCAATACACCACAAGTGGGAGAACCCACCCAGATATATGGCGGACAGATAACCAGTTGGTACAGGCCCACAGGGTAGGCTGGTAGTACACCAGGGGTTCAGTTAAGTTTACGTATATTCAACGTGACGTTCAGAGGATGCCCAATGCCCCACAATACAAAATGCTGGGAGTATATGTAGTGGGTGGTCTGAGTGGGAAAGGAAACCCCTAATCCTGACAGTGTTGATGCCATGCTCTGCTACCCAAGGCACACAAGGAGCCCTCATCTGAAGCTGCACTCTGTTCCCCTCAGCGCTTACTTTTGTCATCTGTAATTTGTTGTGAGGATTAAAACCCAGTCACCCATGGGCCAGGCCGCGCAGGGTTTGTTCCTCTCATTTAAATGAAAAAACAGTTTGTCCGGGGCGATAAAGGTCGGAAAATCACAACTTGAACCAAACTGATGTCTACGCTGCTTAAGTTACACAGCGCCGCCCCCGACTAATGTAAAGACGTGGGTGGACTGGCACTGAGGGGAATGGGCCAGGCTCTGAGGGGAATGGGCCAGGCACTGAGGGGAATGGGCCAGGCACTGAGGGGAATGGGCCAGGCACTGAGGGGAATGGGCCAGGCACTGAGGGGAATGGGCCAGGCTCTGGGTTCAGACGTCAATGGGAGCGGCCTAAGGGCTGAATCCTACACATCCCAGTCTAGCGATCAGGCGGATATTCGCAGGGTTCCACGCCCCTCACACGCCCCTCCCACGCCCCTCCCACGCCCCTCACCTCTCCCACGCCCCTCACCTCTCCCACGCCCCTCCCACGCCCCTCACACGTCCCTCCCACGCCCCTCCCACGCCCCTCACCTCTCCAACGCCCCTCCCACGCCCCTCCCACGCCCCTCACACGCCCCTCACCTCTCCCACGCCTCTCCCACGCCCCTCCCACGCCCCTCACCTCTCCCACGCCCCTCCCACGCCCCTCACCTCTCCCACGCCCCTCACACGTCCCTCCCACGCCCCTCCCACGCCCCTCCCACGCCCCTCACCTCTCCCACGCCCCTCACACGTCCCTCCCACGCCCCTCCCACGCCCCTCACCTCTCCAACGCCCCTCCCACGCCCCTCACCTCTCCAACGCCCCTCACACGCCCCTCACACGCCCCTCACCTCTCCCACGCCCCTCCTACGTCCCTCACACACCCCTCGTTCTGCTGGGGACCCGAGGGCAGGCCAATACGCACGGCCCCCCCCAGAGCTTACACACCAGTCGTCCTTCTCTGCGGGGGACATGTCCTCCCAGAGCTTAAACACCAGTCTTCCTCCTCTGCGTTGGCTCTGCGGCCGGGGAACATGTACAGCGTTCCGTTTTGTTTCTGACAGACAATAATAATGAAATATATAATGAAGTGCACCTGGCGATATCAAACAATGTGGAGGACAATTTGTGGAGTGTGTGTGTGTGTGTGTGGATGATGGCTGGTTGAAGCAGCCTCACCTGGACGGAGTCAGACGGATCGGACTGGGTGAGGCCGCACACCTGTTGTGCATCGAGCAATCAGTACGCAAGCGTTTAAACTAACAAACAACACGCAGACATGTCCTGCTTGCATAATTATCTTCAAACTGGACCGGTTTACCTACGATAAACCGTTTTTCATCATTTCAACATCACCACCCGGGGTGCTAGTGGTGGAGGCGCCCAGTAAAAGCCTGTCATGGGCAGCGTGGCAGCCACCTTGCAACACATACATCAACCTCTTCTGAGCAGAGAATTGCAATGATTGTGCAATATCTAAATCACGTGACTTTTATGCTTTTTCAACATATTGTCAATGGAGCAGATTCTGTGTTGCGTTTCCGTTTCTGTATTTGTCCTCCGCTCACATCAATTTATTAAAGAATTCGCTGCAAGTCGCAAACATTTTCAGCGTCAACACATTTAGTCTCCTTTTAAGTAGAAGGAGACCGTGTTCTACACAGTAGAACACGGAAATGTCTGTGTGTGTCTGCGTGTTTTGTGCTTCAGTGTAAGAAATGGATTTGGATGGGAGTGGTGGTGCACTCAGAGCTGATCTGCAGAGAAAGGGATGTCGAAGAACAACAAGCCTCTCGATGAACCTGGCTGAGTCACTAGGGAGAGAGCTAGAGGGAGGGAGAGAGATACAGAGAGATACAGAGAGATACAGAGAGAGAGAAGAGGGAGGGAGACAGAGAGGGAGAGAGATGCAGAGAGGGAGAGAGAGAGAGGGAGGGATACAGATGGAGGGAGGGAGAGAGATACAGAGAGATACAGAGAGAGAGAAGAGGGAGGGAGACAGAGAGGGAGAGAGATGCAGAGAGAGGGAGAGAGAGAGAGGGAGGGATACAGATGGAGGGAGGGAGAGAGATACAGAGAGATACAGAGAGATACAGAGAGAGAGAAGAGGGAGGGAGACAGAGAGGGAGAGAGATGCAGAGAGGGAGAGAGAGAGAGGGAGGGATACAGATGGAGGGAGGGAGAGAGATACAGAGAGATACAGAGAGAGAGAAGAGGGAGGGAGACAGAGAGGGAGAGAGATGCAGAGAGAGGGAGAGAGAGAGAGGGAGGGATACAGATGGAGGGAGGGAGAGAGATACAGAGAGATACAGAGAGAGAGAAGAGGGAGGGAGACAGAGAGGGAGAGAGATGCAGAGAGAGGGAGAGAGAGAGAGGGAGAGATACAGATGGAGAGAGGGGGAGAGATACAGAGAGATGGATAGAGAGAGAGAGAGAGAAAGAGAAGAGGGAAAAGAGGACAGAGGACACAGAGATACATACAGAGAGAGAAAGAGAGGCAGATGGAGAGAGAAAGGAGATATATATATATACATATAAAGAGAGTGCTAAAAGACAGACGGAGAGATTTGAGCACAGACTTCAGCGAGGGGCGAGAAGGGGGTCGAGAGAGCCACAGCAGGAGAGACGAGGAGGGCTTTCCCCTCCAGCGGCCGGTGGAAGACCGGGACATGAGTAATGGTGAGGCCCAGTCTCCCCAGCGCCCCTCTGACAGAACCACTGGGAGAAGGAGGGCGGGGGACCACAGGCGGCTCCCACAACAGAGGAGGGGGTCACGCTCGCGCAACACGGATCACACACGGGTGGGGAGAGGAGGGGGGAGGGGGGGGGTTCCCGAGGAAAGGACACCTGGGAGAGAAATGGCGGCATGTGACGGGAATTCGAGCACGCACAAACACACAGAAACGCCAACATCCACACAACATGATAGAACTCGAAAATTTGCAGCCGCACACTCACACACACACGAAAACACCAACACACACACACACACAAACGCCAACATACACACACAAGAACAGAATAGACTGCAAAAATGTACACACACACACACACACACCATTAGAACGAGAAAATGTGCAGGCACACACTCACACACACGAGAACGCCAACACACACACACACACACACACACACACACACACACACACACACACACACACACACACACACACACAGCAGGAATGTACAGATAATTGATACCAGATACAGTGGGAAACCTGCCACGAAACATATGGTAAAGTTGTGCACATACTATGGGTCTGTCTGCCTTAAGAGGATGTATGTCGCTCTGCATACCTGTCTCTCTTCATGGGGGCTATAGTATTAATAGAGCATATAGCCTGCATTTCTTCATCAACACTGCTGCCTGTTATCAGACCATCACCTGAATCAACCACACTACTTCTGATTGATCGAGCCCCGATGTCAAACAGGTTGGGTCAATGGGTTGCTGAACTTACTGAACTGAGGCCATCACGGTAGGGGTGGCAGACAGTAAGCAAAACCTTTACTTTGAAAATCTACCATTTCAACCAGCATCTGTATTCAGGCCTGGTTCCACCCCGTACTAGTCCTATCCAAACTGATTTGATCCTTATGCTGCACTGGTGAGGAAGTTGTTGACTTCAAAATCCTCAGGAGAACTTTTACCTTGTTGTTCACTTAGAGTTGTGCAGAATGCTAATGATCTCAATGCATCACACTGGCTGGTATGGATGGAAACCTCTGCTCTTAAAGAGCTCTGGTTAGCAGTTCATGTTACACAAGTGGAACATGTTGTGCTGTTGATACTGAAGGAGAATGAATGGAGGGGAAAATCAACCGAGGGACAACAGTTCAACAGCCCCACACACACACACACACACACACACACACACACACACACACACACACACACACACACACACACACACACACACACACACACACACACACACACACACACACACACACTTTGTGGGGATGCGGGTAAGCTACCCACCCTGTCCCCG
>NC_082402.1:14088367-14112366 GCF_031168955.1 Gadus macrocephalus | reverse complement strand
CTTGTTATGTGAAACTAAAGCATTCAAACACACTGGAATCAAAACCTTTTGACCCCCCCCCCCCCCCCACGCACATTTAGAGATAGACAGTGAATGAGAAAGTAATGCGTGAAGAGGAGGGACATTTTGTCAGAGAGAGATAAGGAGTTTGATACAGTGTCAGAGGGAGAGATGGTTTTATGTTGTGGTAGAAAGAGTTGTAGTTGTTTATTTGGCTAGAGAGGGGTAGTGCAGGGGAGAGAGGGGTGTAGTGGTCGAGAGAAGTAGATTTTGTGCAGGGAGAGAGGGGTGTAGGGGTAGAGAGAGGTAGATTTAGTGCAGGGAGAGAGGGGTGTAGTGGTCGAGAGAGGTAGATTTAGTACAGGGGAGTGACAGGACTATCATTAAATGCGTGTTGTAAAACAGGAAAACCTGGAGGAGTAACAGTTCTGAAAATCGGTGTGTCTCTGTGTGTGTGTGTGTGTGTGTCTGTGTCTGTGTCTGTGTCTGTGTGTGTGTGTGTGTGTGTGTGTGTGTGTGTGTGTGTGTGTGTGTGTGTGTGTTCTACCTTCTTCCCCCTCCATGGCCAGGGGCCCAGCCACAGGTGTCTCTCCCTCCTTCAGACAGGTGTGGATGTAGGTGGCCTTCCAACGGGCATACTTCCTCTGTTGGATGTTCTGAAGGGGGAGGGGGAGGGGGGGAAAGAGAAGATGAGAAGTGGAGGAGAAGGAGCACGTGGAGAAAGAGATGAGAGGAGAAGAGAGGCGACGAGAGGGGAGAACGGTGTTGAGAGGGGAGTAAGCCGAAGAGGTGAAGGATCGAAAGGGAGGAAAGGAGAGAGGAGAGGAGAGGGTAAAGAGGAGAGGACGACAGTAGGAAGAGGAGAGGAAAAGAGATGAGACGGAAGGAGGAAGAGAAGGATTAGGAGAGGAGGAGGAGAGGGAAGAGGCAAGAGCAGGAGATGGGGAGAACGGAGAAAGGTGATTCAGACATGGTCTTAATGGGAACCAGGTGACTGGTGAAGTGCTGTTGGTTCCAGATAAGAAAGTCTGAAGGAGTTGGCTTGGTTAAAACAACAACACAGAGTTGAGGAATGGGCCTAGATATTTGTTTAGCTAAAGACTAACGCTAAGACCATGGTTTTTTTACCTTAATCTGTACCACCACACACACATGTTATTATATATTTACCAATGAGGGCTATTATCCAGGGCGCTTTTAGAACAAAGAGAACAGGAATGTATCATATAAAAATAACTAAAAAAATCCCCTTACACATTTCCTGATCCAAAGTCTGGTTGGAAAATAGAACACAGATAGCGCCAGTTATGATAGTAAGCACGTCAAGACTGAATAGTTGACATTCAACTGGTGAATAGTCACCACACAATCTATTGCCAACTATCTGCTGGGGAGGTCGGCATCTAATCGCACCACCCAGCAGCCAAACATTTTGAAGCCTGTGATCAGCCTGACTTCACTGGGTGAGCCGCAGGAAGCATTGATCACTTCTCACGGGCTGGGAAATGAGTTATGATGTGGAGTAGACAAAACTGCGCGACTGTTACCCTATGCCACTCCCTTGTTTTTAGGGGCCTTGGGGGGGCATGGAGGGGCCATGGGAGGGCTATCAAGGGGCCATGGATGGGCCATGGACGGGCCATGGACGGGGCAATGGGAGGGCCATGGGTTGGCTATGGATGTGCCATGGGGGGGATATGGGGGGGCCATGGCCGGGTTATGGGGGGGGCCCTGGCGGGGCCATGGGGGGGTTATGAGAGACCCATGGGGCATGGAGTGGAGTGGATGATTTCATTCATGCATATGTTTTCTGGTCAACTAAATCTACTACACCTTATGCATCCTGAAATGCTGTTGAAATATGAAAACTAGTCTAAAGTGATGAGAGGAGGGATATATGTGTGCAGTTACCACCTGTGGCCACAAGGTTCACTGCTTTGCAAAGTAACATTTAGTAATAATAGTTCATAAACAGTTGTCCACAGTTAAACAAAGGGTTTGTATTGTAATCCATGAGGCAACTTCATATATTATATTTAAATATATAAATAAATAAAGATGAATCAGATAACCTTAAGATATAAAGACCAACAATAAATAAATAAATAAAAAGAGGATAAAAAGGTGTTGAACTTAAAAAGTAAGTAAGACTGGGCTTGGTTTAAACTGAGTGTAGCCGTAAGCTCTGCACCAGGGCATTACCTCTTCAGACAGCTCACCGAACACGGACAGGACGTCGAACAAAAGACTGGACGTGTAGAAGGACTTGATCATGTTCCTGGGAGGAGAGCGACGGAGGGAGAGACAGACAGAGACAGAGAGACAGGAAGAGACAGACAGAGAGAGAAAGAGACAGAAAGGGTTAAAGTAATAGAGTTTAGGTACATGCTAAACAATAATCCACACACATGATACGTATCTGCAACTCTTATTTTAAGACCAACAAACAAAGGTTTGTTTGATGTTTTTTACGGTATTTCCACATTGCCTATACTCTTAAATCTGGGTTATCAGAGTACAGTTGTTGGTAGCATGCACACACACTGCAGGGGACCAGAACTTGTCAGTGGGACTGCAGCCACTGTGGGACCTGGCAACTATTTACAGTTTAACTTCTGAGAGGCTACCAGAGTTCAGAGGAATCGTGCAGCCGGGACAGGCCCTGGGCATGGCACACGGTGTGTGTGTGTGTGTGTGTGTGTGTGTGTGTGTGTGTGTGTGTGTGTGTGTGTGTGTGTGTGTGGAGGTGAATGTTGAGTGGTTCCAGTACACATAAGAAACAGTTCACAGAAACAGGAAACGGTCATAAAAACTTGCAAACGCAATCGCACACACACAACAAACACACAGACAGAAAACACATTTACAAACATGTCACATAGATGAATGCCTACATACACACTCACAAACCAACCTTTGGGCGAAGGAAGCTTAAACACAAACTAAAACAGAGGGTGTAAACATACACAAACACACCAATTAATATGTTCAAACACACACACACACACACACACACACTCAAACAAACACATGTAAACACAAACTTGCTCGCATGTCATCCACTAAAACACACATTGAAAAACAAACACACACACACTCACACACACACTAGGGAGCTTCCTGGTGAATGGGCTCCTTGTGGAACAGAGGGCCTGCAACAGGAAGACTACCACACACCTCCATAAACCTTTAAATACCTGCTCCTGTGTGCGTGTGCATGTGCGTGTGTGAGTGTGTGTGTTCGGTGAACCTGAACAGTGTTTATCCGTACCTCTGGGGAGGGGAAACTAAATGAACCTATATCAAAAGAATAAACAGCAGTGGTGAACCGCTAAGTGAATTAAAGCGCTGGTCGCCCCCTTAAAGCGTGCGGTGATATTTTGTCTACGCATTAAAAGTTGGCGGAAGCGGCTGAAAGCTGTGTGTCAATGTGTGCACCCAGGGGCGTAGCACCAAATTCTGGGCCCTTTATACAAGAGGGACTGATGGGCCCAAATGCCCCCTACCAGCCCCCTGCGCAGAATTGTTGACAGGGGGGGGGAGGGTGGAAGACCAGTTGTTGACCGTTATTTTGAGGCGGCAGGGGGTGTTGTCGCAGCTAGATGTAACTAATAAAGTAACTTGTAATCTAACTTAGTTACTTTTAAAATCAAGTAATCAGTAAAGTAACTAACTAAGTAACTAACTAACAATTTTAAGGAGTAACTAGTAATCAGTAATCTGATTACTTTTTCAAGGTAACTGTGGCAACACTGCTTGGGACCCGCTCAACTGAAAGACCAATACCGCACACCTCCCTTCTGAAGGAAATGTGTTTGTTGGTAAATGTATGTGAGTGTGGACTCCTTGTGAATGAATGTGTGTGTGGACTGTTGGTTAAATGTATTTCCGGTGGACTGTTGGTAAATGTAAGCGAATGTGTCCGCGTTTTATGATACTTATTTTGGACCCATCCAAACCTGTTGTTCTTGGTGTGATTATAGGTCGATCAAATATTGTGTCACTAAGTTTAACGCCATACCTTACAGTTTGAAGTGTTTTTTTACCCAGCAGTTTTTTCAACACTATTTGAATTAATGAAAGCTAATTAAATTTTCTATTATGCTTTGATCAAAAACATCTTCAAAGCTTAGCCAGTCGTTTTCAGGGCAAACAAGTCATGTTATAAAGAAACAACTTAATCAATCAAATGTTAAACATAATTTAGGTCTGATAGACATGTATACAAATAGATTTTTCCAATACACAATCCAACATGTATTAATTTCCCCAACGGAAAGCCAACTTGTTTCATCGACACAACTTATTTGCGTCGCTGTCAGCACACTGCATGCCCCGTTGCCATGGCGAGGGGGTAGTCCTCGCCACGGTAGTCCTCGACACGGAGCAGGGGCTCCGTGTTGAGCGCAACGTGAGAAGTTCAACCACTTAGAAATGTATTCATGTGGTCCATTTAGATGGCATTGATTGTTCCCGACGGAGAGAACTCAGTCAAAACACACTTATCGGACGAGAGATGATGATAGGTGGTGGTAATATTATGGATCACTTCTGAGGAATACTGATAAGGGCTGCACAAATGTCCCTCACTTCCTCACTCACTCTCACTCTTTGACTAACTCACTCAATTGCCACACCAGATCAAATCTGTGGAGGTTTGTAAATAACTTCCTCTTATTAGCAAATAAATGTGCTTCTCTTGAGCAGGGCACATCTCCATTAAATCCCATCAATGTCTAGTTCAAGGCTGGATGGGGGTGACGGTGAGCCCAAGGTTAATAGGTTTAGCACGAGGCAGCTAGATGTTGAGATTTATAACATGGCCCTGTGTGAGTCATCCATGTGTTGATAAAGCGCCTCTGACAGGCATATCTAGAAAAGTTACACCTGACCTAGGCACCGACAAACTCACCTTAATTGCAACACACACACACACACACACACACTGGGGCTTTGACTTTCGCCCAAAAATCATATTCAAAGTTTGTTTGTTTATTAATATTAATATTCGAACATATTCTAATATTTATTAATAATATTTTGACCATCAAATGCCTTCAGTAAGACCTGGATTGGGCTTCGCAAGGTTTGTTTACCGGCGTTGCTATGGTAACCGGTCTTGCGCGTTCCAACGGTTTATGAGGTTTCTAATAAATCGCTGTCTAATCAATACTTCATTCACTGCCTCTTCCGTGGTCATTACAATATTATGAATAGACTGCGTCGGGTTCTCCGACGTCTCTCCCTCTTGGCCTGCCCATAACAGGTTTGAATATTAATGGCTGCCTAATATTCGTTTGAATTTTGATTTATTTTTTGATATTCGAATTATATTCGAATAACGAAGTTCGGAGTCAAAGCCCTAACACACACACACACACACACACACACACACACACACACACACACACACACACACACACACACACACACACACACACACACACACACACACACACACACACACACACACACACACACACACGTGAATACCAGAACACGCATCTACACAGACACATTTACACCTAGTCACCTAAACAAATGGTAACACACACACGCTGAACTAGTCAACTACACACACTTCAATATCAACACATACATGCCCACATAGACTGTTATACCTACACACACATACACACACCGTTAAACGTAGTCACCGACACACACACATAGAAAAACACATTCAGAGAGATATGCATCCACAAAATAATGAAAACACGAAACTAATTATTTGCAGTTTGGACAAGGAACTGAAACCATTTGTGTGTTTGTGTATGCGTGCGTGCGTGCGTGCGTGCGTGCGTCTCTCCTCTCTGCTAGATCACTCTCTCTATCTACCCTAAGCAGATATATCTTGTCAGGGGTTGCCCTTTCTAATTAATGTTGTTGTTCATTTTCAACTTGTTACTTCAGCTGTGTTGCCATGGAGGCCTGCCTTGATTCAAAGGGCTGTCGCAAATATTCTAACGCACGCACGCACACCTTTGCGTGCGTGCGTGCGTGAAAGGGTACATTAATTAGAAAGGGCAACCCCTGACAAGATATATCTGCTTAGGGTAGATAGAGAGAGTGATCTAGCAGAGAGGAGAGAAGAAACAAGAAGGAAATAAGAGACAATAGGGCGAAGAAGAGAGGAGAGAACAGAAGAGGAGAGCAAAGATAGGAGAGGATTGGGGAGGAGAGAGGAGAGCGAGTAGAACGAGGGGAGCGGGAGAGAGGATGAGCAGGGCAGAGAGAAGAGGGACAGACAAGGGGAGGGTGTTAGAGGAGGCAGGTGAAGTGCAGTGTTTCAAAAATAAAGCAGGACAGGAGAAGGGAGAAGAGAGGAGAACAGAGGAGGAGAGAGGAGGAGAAGAGAGGAGAAGAGAGGAGGAGAGAGGAGGAGAAGAGAGGAGAAGAGAGGAGGAGAGAGGAGGAGAGAGGAGGAGAAGAGAGGAGAAGAGAGGAGGAGAGAGGAGGAGAGAGGAGGAGAGAGGAGGAGAGAGGAGGAGGAGCGTTGCGTACTTGTGGAAGGAGCCGGCTCTGTCTTCGTTGTCGGCGTAGAGGAACATCTTCAAGGCGTAGTTCTCGATGTGGGCGTTTCCCACTACCTCCTGGCTCACAGACTCATTGTCACCCAGCTCCTTCTTCATCTGTGCAAACACACACACACACAATTCATTCGAATAATTCAATGCTATTAGAATTCAGCCGATGCGATATACATAAACAACTCGCCCACTATTTTGTCCCAGAGACCTGAAATGGTAAGAGGTCTAAAAAAAAGGTAAGAGGGAGGTCGAAAACATAAATAAATGAGAAGCTAAATAAAGGCCTTGGGTTACCAAAGAGAAACCAATAATGACAATAAATCATCAAAATGAAATCACAGTTGGAAGGGTAAAACAATCTCACACACATACGCAAACACACACACACACACACACACACACACACACACACACACACACACACACACACACGTAGGACTCGAGGAGATTTGTCCCTCGGGGGCAAGGAGAGGAAGGAGGGATGAGAAGGAGAGGAAGATGAATGTCAGAACACAGGTGTAATTTATGATCCGATAGAACTGGGCACGCTGCTTTTGCGTGTGGATCAATGTGAACATGCAGGCACACAAACACACAAACACGCGTCCTTCACATATACACTGATAGCAGAGACAGAGAAAGCGAGAGACAAGAAAGCAAGAGACAGACAATTACAAAAGACAACCAGGGTAAAATGATTGGCTCTGTGTATTGTGCCTGTCTGCGCGTTTGTGGGGCTTCCTTGTTAAATGTGCTTGCGTACAAGGTATGTTTTCCTGGAATTGACATGGAATCACAAGCAGAATATGCATGGAGGAAATAAATCTAGAGGGTGGAGGTAACAAATCCCCTCTTATCCCTTGAGGGGAAAAGTGTGTGTGTGTGTGTGTGTGTGTGTGTGTGTGTGTGTGTGTGTGTGTGTGTGTGTGTGTGTGTGTGTGTGTGTGTGTGTGTGTGTGTGTGTGTGTGTGTGTGTGTGTGTGTGTGTGTGTGTGTGTGTGCGCGTGTGCATGCGTGCGCGCGTGTGTGTGTTTAATACATGCTGAGAGTGTCCATGAGAGTATGTGTGCATTTTTTTATTTGTGTGGCTGAATGTGTATAATGTATTTGTCTGTGTATGTGCTTAATGCATGTTTTTCTGCATGCCAAGAGTGACCATGAGACTGTGTATGCGTGCGTGCATGCGTGCGTGTTATTGACATGTTTCCATTCGTCTCCAGAGTTGCGTTTAATTGGCTCAGAGCACTACATCATGTGAGTCACAGATCCCTTTGGGGACAGAAAAACTCACACTCCCGACACACAGTGTGAACAGTGTGAGTGTGTGTGTGTGTGTGTGTGTGTGTGTGTGTGTGTGTGTGTGTGTGTGTGTGTGTGTGTGTGTGTGTGTGTGTGTGTGTGTGTGTGTGTGTGTGTGTGTGTGTGTGTGTGTGTGTGTGTGCCATATAGAGAAGCCATGGGAACAGATGTTCAATCCTTCGTGTCAAGTTGCCTTTGGTTCCCTCAGTGTGCATCCTAGTTTAAACACTTCATTAAGAGTGGCTCAGAGTGAGAAAACACTGGTGGAAAGTGTGGGGTGTAGGTGTGCGTGTGCGCATGTGTTATAACTACAAACCAAGAACCCTCCATTTGCCCCATGAGCAGTGCGACGATGCTACAGATGGAAGTGATTAATGCGAGTGTAATGCTGAGGTAACGGGTTCGATAAAACCAAGGAAGTGACCAGAGGCTTGCTGGTTGAATGAGTCGAACTTTTGATCTATTTTGAGTATGTGAATGATACTTTTCTATATTTTTCAAATAGAATACAATAATACCATTAACCAGAAAAATTCTGTGCTCAGAAGAACCATACAAATTGAACCCTACAATTACTTGAAAATAATGTGATCAAGAACCGAGCACAGAAGTCCGTTGAATAGAATCGCCCTTCCCCCATCCGGCCCGGTTCTGACTGTTCCGTGACTTCTGTTGTTCTAAAGATAGTCGGCAGTGGTCCGACCTCCCTGGTTCTGGCTCCAGCTCCAAGGGGAATCACAGGGCCCAATGCGCAGCTAAACCAAGCAGCGCCACACCCACTCCCAGACAGCCTGCTGTGACTTCTGGGAACCAGTACCCTGATGTTGATGGCCACGACACACACAACAGGCTAATGGAGATGGGCTAATGGTCCGTTGCAATGATCATGTGATCAGTAATCCCGTATGGGATTTGGGATCACAAAACAAACTTAATGATCGCTTAGCCTATTCAGCACAAACAGGTGTACTTTTCCCTTTTACAGTGTTGAGTGTTTTCATGGTTATTTCATACCATTACATCGTTCAAAGGGATGGAAAATCAATGAGTCATCGATTCTTACAGTTGAGATTGTTAGAAGATAACAAGCGATAAACATGAAAACCTTGCAACCCAGGAGAAAGAAAGAAAGAAAGAAAGAAAGAAAGAAAGAAAGAAAGAAAGAAAGAAAGAAAGAAAGAAAGAAAGAAAGAAAGAAAGAAAGAAAGAAAGAAAGAAAGAAAATACAAAGAAATAAATGAACAAATTAAAGACACAAAACCACAGATGCATGCCCACCATTTCCCATGCGTCTGATTGCATCCAACGTTCCATCATAGTTAGTGTAATCATCACCATAATCAAGGATTAAATGCATGTCCCTTCATTACCCAGCGAGCTGGTTGATGAAAGAGGCTCTCCCGTGATCTCCTTCATTATGAAACGCCTCGCCAACACACACAGAGAGCTGCCCCCGGGCCCACCCCACCACCAGGGGGCTTCCTACTCCCACACAAACACACACCAGGTGTTCAGTGTAATGTACTTGAAGGCAGAACCTGATCCATGTGGTTCACACACACAAACCCATGTACACACACAGACACAATCACCATGAGTACTAGAGGAGCTGTGTTCTGGATACCGTGTGTGTGTGTGTGTGTGTGTGTGTGTGTGTGTGTGTGTGTGTGTGTGTGTGTGTGTGTGTGTGTGTGTGTGTGTGTGTGTGTGTGTGTGTGTGTGTGTGTGTGTGTGTGTGTGTGTGTGTGTGTGTGTGTGTGTGTGTGTTTGCGTGCGTGCGTCGTCTTTACCGTCTCCAGCTGGTCCATGAGTTTCACCAGGAACTTCCGACACTCTGGTGTCTTGCTGTCCAGCTTCATACCGGTCTGCATGGCATAGAGACGACCTGGGGAGGAGGAGGAGGAGGAGGAGGAGGAGGAGGAGGAGGAGGAGGAGGAGGAAGAAGAGGAAGTATAGGAGGGAAATAAGAGGAGGAGGAGGAGGAAGAGGAGGAGGTATAGGAGGGAGAGAAGGAGGAGGAGTAAGGGGAGGAGGTATAGGGAGGGATATATAGGAGAAGACGGAGAGGAAGGAGGGGAAGAAGAGATGAGGGAGAGGAGGCATGATGAGGGAGGGAGAGGAGGAGAGGAGGGAGAGGCAAGGAAGGCGATGAAGAAGAAGGAGAGTAGAGAAGAGGAAGGATATGAAGCGCAAGGAGGGAGGAGGAGAGGGGAACATGGGAGACAGAAAGAGGAAGAGTGTGTCAAAACAAACTTGATACTGATCTCAGATACAAGGATGCTTCCTAAGGCTCCTATAACAATGGTTCCAGTAATTCTTCACAACTTTCATCCACAACGGATGATCAGCCAAAGTAGTGTCTCCATCCGAGCCGAGGGGACACAGTTCTCTGTCTGGACTCAAACTCCCATGATCCCACAGCTGTCAATTAGCTTCAGAACATCCTGTCGAGAACAGCAGGCCCTCAGGCATGGTTCCGACAGGGCCACAGGTTGGCCTGCAGGCTGGATGGACAGAGGCCGGGGAAACACTATGCTGGCTGGATCCACACTCACTTTCCGGCTGTAGCAACCTGACTGACTTGTCATGAGTGTTAAGGCTGGTTGTCTGACTTGACTGTATCGAACAGAAAAGTCGGTCTAGCCAACAGTCGGACCGATTAGCAAACAGTCAGACTAGCAATCAGTCGGAACTAGGCAACAGCCGTACTGACTAGCCAACAGTCATTATAGCCAACTGTCAGCCCTGCCAAAAGTCACACTCGACTATCTTATCCGACAGACTGACTAGCAATTTGATTGATCAAATGGCTTGACTGGACAGTCTGACGGAAAAGACTTTAAATCATTGCAAGTACATTCTGACTATCTAAGTGAGAGACTCGACTGACTGACTTACTGACGAAAGTCTATGGGACAGGCAAGGAAACCCAGGCAAGTAGATTGACAGACGGATTCAAAGTTACGAGAGGTTTAGTTAGGTTTGTAGAGGGAATGAACTAAGGACTATGAATGTGAATCGCAGTTATATTGGTGGTAGAATTGTGTGTCTACAGACTGCTAATGGATGAGATTGCAAGTTTATCTCAATGTGTTGTACAACCCCTTGAGTTTTCCACCATATGGTGGCTTTCTGAGTCAGTGTAACCACCATTCATTAACAGAACAAAGTTCCACTTCAGGATGCTAGCTCCCTCCAGTACTCTCTCCGAAACAAACTAGACTACCGGCGGGCGGAGGGTGACGTGACAATTAATCAGCCATTCAGCTTGGCCGTGAGACAGAACAGCAGTCAGCCAGTGCAACAGCTAGGCAGAACCATAGTCGGTCGATCAGTACGTGAGTCAGCTAGTCAGAACGAGAGGAAGTCTAATCTGATTTGTGTTCGCCTATCGGCCAGTTGTTCTAATTACATTCCCAATCTCTGAATTCTACCTGTAGGCATCCTTAAGCAAGACAGCCCAACACCCAAACTACTCCTTAATAAAATGAACCTAACAAATCACTTGATAGCTGTTATAACAGTAAACGTTCAGCATTGTGCTAGAGCAGGGTCATGAGGTAGGCCAACAAACATTTGGGCAGCAGAAGCTAAATGAGCCGAACAAGATTTCCAGGCTACACAGCCTGTAAACCATGTTTTCTTTGAGCTGCCCAGCCAGTCATCCAGCCAGCCAGTCATCCAGCCAGCCAGTCATCCAGCCAGCCAGCCTTCCAGTAATTCTCTTATAGTCTGACAAATCACTCCTTTGTGCTGTTACATGCCCACCAGTGTTCACATACACAGTGAGCTGGGAGAAAAGGATTTGCGACAAAGGGAGAGGAAGTGATGTCATGGTAATTGAGAAAAAAACTAAAAAAGCAAGCCAAAACACAGGTTGTTGAATTGGATGTTTGGGAATCGGGGAGGCGATGACTACCGATGTTATACGACTATGGGCGCTTTCACAAGTTTTACTTTGCAATGGACTTTTTTTGGTGAAGACAGAATATCCCAGAGTGGCACACTTCCTTGTTGCGGACAACAATAATAATAGAGAAACAACAACTTTGTGCGGTATCAGGATTTGTCATTTGGCTTCAATG
Organism: Gadus macrocephalus; assembly: GCF_031168955.1. Lineage (NCBI taxonomy): Eukaryota > Metazoa > Chordata > Actinopteri > Gadiformes > Gadidae > Gadus > Gadus macrocephalus. The sequence continues at coordinate 14,100,452 of NC_082402.1, read as the reverse complement.
TTCCTACAAATAACAGATTACTACCATTTGTAAAACCGTCAGTGGGAAAAAAAGTAAGTTAAAGTAGGCCTGATACCTGGCTGAATATGTTTACTCAATTATGCGGCAAAAGTGTACCCACAATCAACCCCCGCAGAACTGTTTAGGGGTCTGCTTCCTATAATTGGCTTGGACTCCATTCCCTCCTGAAGGAAAACAGAGTTCAATAGGAAGCGGGCGGGGACCGCTGCTTTAAAGCAGACCCCAGTCTGTTTGTCCACAACAGAGTTAGAATGAGCGTTCCCCGAACCCCAAATGAACCGCACTACCAGGGGAGACGTCCCAGGGTTCGAGAAAAATGGGCCAAACAGCTCAGCTGTGAAAGCAACAACAAACACACCCACACACACACCCCACACACAACCCCCACACACCCCACACACAACCCCCACACACACACACACACCCACACAGCGGGGGACACGCTGCTGATAGGCGAGTCGTGATGGAGGAAGGTGATGAGAGGGAGATGTTCAACCTGAGGGCATCAGTACTCCCAACACGCCCCCAGTTCTTGGTATGCCACCAAACGCTCTGGGGCTATAAGGCGTGAGCCAGAACCAGGCACAACCGCCTGTGGAAAGACGTCTGTGTGACAGTCTGTCTGGATATAAAACTGTTTTTATATCTATGCAAGAGCCATTGAAACCGTTTATTTATATCATCAAACGTGTTAATGTGTCTCATATGATCGTCAACATAGTAATCTATGCCATTCTATCACTGTTACTAAAATAAGATTAGAGAAAACATGAAAAAAATCCTGTGACTCCCTTAACCCAGGTGTCATTCGTTTTGTCGTGACATCGAAGTGCGTTTTGGAGGCAATTTGATGTCGCGACCAAGAACCCGGAGGCGAGTAGTGTGTTGGTGTTGTGGAGCTCTGTCTGGGCAGCACGTGCCTGCGGCATCCCCAAAGGTTTGTTTTCCCAGACACTTGTAGGATAAGGCCACAGTGTTTGTGTGTGTATGTGGGGATTTGCTGAGCTAACTGATGATATTCTTTAAAAAATAAGGACATTTCTAAATGACATACACATACATATACATACATGTATATATGTATATATATATATATACACACATATATCACTTAGAAATGTCTTTATTTTTTAAAGAATATCATTGCTTTTTTCAATGAAGAGAACATTAATTTAATCAGAAATACAGTCTAGACATTGTTAATGTGGTCAATGACTATTTTAGCTGGAAACTGAATTTAATGGATTTTTAATGGAACATCTACATGGGTCGGAGGCCCATTTCCAGCAACCATCACTCCTGTGTTCTAATGGTACAATGTTTATCTAATAGTGTTAAAAGGCAAATTGATCATTAGAAAACCCTTGTGCAATTTTGTTAGCACAGCCGAAAACTGTGGAATAAAGGTGTGAGCTTTCATGGAAAACATGAAATTGCCTGGATGACCCCAAAGGTTTCTCAACGGTAGTGTATCATTTCTCGTTTATGCAATACTCTAGTGCCCCCCCGACCCCCCCCTAAGTGGTGATGAGATCTGACCCTCGCACTAAGGGCCTTCACTGCAGAGCTCCCAAACCAAACCTGCCATCTAAAGCCTTTGTTTCCGTTGTGGGCTGCTAATAAAATTGCCTTCAACTCCCCAGAGTCTACGCCCTAAATCTACAGTGCAAACAACAACGTCCTGTCCCCATCCATAACCCAAACGATCTAATCAGGAGAAGGCAGGGCGGCCGACAGCCGTCGACTAATGAGTTATTAGCGTTTCATTACCAGTCAACAAATCAGGGCTCTGAGACAACCTCTCCATGGAGTGCCTCTCAGCGAGGTGCAGGTGGGGCCACACATCGGCTGGGCCTTGGCGGCTAATGTGCGCTAGCTTGCTGATGTAGCACAAACGACGGCCAGGGGATAAAAGCCCGTCAACGCGAGCAAGCGAGACATAAAAATCCCATTTTATGCTCTCTTTGTTTGGTTCTGATTTGATTGGCCATGTAGAACACGCCCAAGTGTTCTGGGGGAGGAGGGGGCACCGCCGCGATGGCGGTTGCTTGTTTATAAGCCTAATGGATTCTATAAAAATAAGAAAACATCAGTGATTTTAATAGGCTTCCTTCACCCGCTCTTAACAATTTTTCTCTCCTCAACCTCTTCTCAAGATTGTCAGTTTCTCGGAACTCCTCTGCTACTCGTACACTTCGTTCCCCCTCTTCTGCCATCAGCCCCCCGCTGTCCCTGCACTTCACCTCATCCAATCTCCCGTCCTCCCGTGACACCTCCTATCATTCCGTCTTTTCCTCTTCCCCTTCCCCTTCTCTTTCCAACTCCCCTCTTCTTTATCCAAGTTGTTCCATCCCCTCATTCCTCACCCCATAACTCTTCCTCTCTTCTCATCCCCTCTCCTTCTCTATCCTTCCATCATCTCTCTTCTCCTTCGTCTCATTCCCCTCTCTCCTCTCCACTGATCACCACTTTTTCGTCTCCTCCCCTCTGGTGCCTTCTCTCCTCCCCTCTGGTTCCTTCTCTCCTCCCCTCTGGTTCCTTCTCTCCTCCCCTCTGGTTCCTTCTCTCCTCCCCTCTGGTTCCTTCACTCCTCCCCTCTGGTTCCTTCTCTCCTCTCCCCTCTGGTTCCTTCTCTCCTCCCCTCTGGTTCCTTCTCTCCTCCCTTCTTGTTCCTTCTCTCCTCCCCTCTGGTTCCTTCTCTCCTCCCCTCTGGTGCCTTCTCTCCTCTCCCTTCTGGTTCCTTCTCTCCTCCCCTCTGGTTCCTTCTCTCCTCCCCTCTGGTTCCTTCTCTCCTCTCCCTTCTGGTTCCTTCTCCTCCCCTCTGGTTCCTTCTCTCCTCCCCTCTGGTTCCTTCTCTCCTCTCCCCTCTGGTTCCTTCTCTCCTCCCCTCTGGTTCCTTCTCCTCCCCTCTGGTTCCTTCTCTCCTCCCCTCTGGTTCCTTCTCTCCTCCCCTCTGGTTCCTTCTCTCCTCCCCTCTGGTTCCTTCTCTCCTCCCCTCTGGTTCCTTCTTCTTACCTCCACACTACTCCTTCCTTTCCATCTCACCACCCTTTACTGCGACAGGCTGACTAGTAGAACATTATGATCTCCAAACAAGATTAGGTGTACATAAGCTACCTAGAGATGCTGCCTTCAGTCCAGTACCGCCACAAACTGGATCTGGACATCCTAGTGCAGTGGGGATCCAAACCTTTATGTCCACTCATCGCATTTTTAGGTCTGATCATTTTGCCATCCCAACCTCTTACTTCTTGAATGGGTTTCCTTAGCCCCATTCAAAATTGCATTAATATCAAGGTCCTGTGGAAAATATGCGCATTGCACCACATTAAATGAATTATTGTAGTAAATAATTTGCTTTACAGAAAAAAAAAAAAAAAAAATTATCAAATATCTATACCTTTTAAGTCAGCCTTCTCACACCTCATATATACATATCCGGTGACCCAAAGTGGGGACCCGAACCAGAGGGTGGGACACACACACACACACACACACACACACACTAGTCCACCCTCTTTACACTGGTGACCTCCAGTGGTGTGTCAAAATCAGATCACTCACCTCAGAACAACTACACACGCACAAAAATGGACTCATTGGAAAATACACTTTTTCTTTCAAAACACACACTCTTATCCTATCGGACTCTTATCCTTTTTTCTGAAACACAGAATCACATGAATTTTAACCTCATCTAAATGTTTAATGTATAGAGCTGTCTCAGCTATCTGTAAACAAGCACATCATACACAAATTCACAGGGACTCACACAAACACACACACAGTTCCAAAAACAAACGGGTTAAATGACTCTCTCTTGGAGAACAATAGAATAGTGATGAAGGAGTGTGTTTTTGCACACAAAAATACACTCCTTCATCACTATTCTCCTCCACTTCACCTGGCTCTCAGCATGCTGCCTGCCTTGCAATCTTCCTGACAGACCTCCCTCCCTCCAAGCTTCTGTCAGCCAATCACAGATGAGTAATGAGAGGCGATGACCACAAAGCCAGCTGCGGCCTGTTAAGTGCCCGGGCGTGCTGGAAGCAGACCATATAAGGATTTCCTCACACCTTCGCGTTCAAACCTATACCTCAATCCGCCCTGTCGCTAGGCAATTGTGATGACAAGCTGAGCGAGTGCATAAAAAACAAGGGGGAGTCCATCCATCAAGAGACGCCAGGGGGTTCAAGGCCCTGCGTGCTGAACCCCGGTTTGAGTGAGGCGATGGAACCGAATACAATGCAGAACTCCTCTTCCCTGCTAGTCAAGTACGACATCACCTCCACCACAGGACCACTTTCATCTTTGTGACAGGAGTACTTGTTGGTGATTCACTGTGTTCCTCAAGTTCTTTACTGAATGACGCACATTGGTTCCAAAAGACGAAAGTGCTATATTGCCGTTACTTACGTTTGTGGCAGGCGCGGACACACTAAATGCTCTCAGGCCAATCGGTACAAGGCCGTCATTTTGACCGATTAAAATCATAATTGATGAAGCAAGGAGGGATGGTTACGATGGTGTGTGCTGTGCAGCCAGGCTGATGTTTTCCTTCAAGAACAAGCAGCAATCAAGGAAAACCAAAAAAAACACTAATTTGTCTTGTTTTTTTCCCTGTCAGTTCCAATCTAGGATTGCTAGGTCGCCAATCATGAGCGAAACTCAGAACCTCTCGCCACAATGATTACGCAATCACCTGTCAATAATGAATTCAATATTTCAGAGAGTGCCCAAGCTTCGGTGCGGACCAGATTCAAACCCACAAGCACCCGATTCGTTCTCTGGCTTTGATTGACAAGACAATGGGGCCACAGCGTTACAAACAGGTGTTAAAGCAGCACTCTAATGTCATTTAGCGAGGCAGCTGAGGCAGGGCAGTCTAGTCTGCAGGAGAGGAACTGATCATAAAACAAAAAGGACTGCATCATTCACTGGCTGCATCTTTGCAATACATGTTTCTTTCTGAGCTATGATAACGATCACCCAGAAAAGCCATCACTCCGTACAGCTAAAAGCCTTGAATAACAACAAGCCATTGGTGGTTTGGGGTCGGCCGAGCACTCCACTTTTAAAACACCCAAATATACTCTACCTTTTGAATGACAAGACAATGCATGGCTCTGTTGAACAAGCTAATACAAGAATAGAAAAATCAGACAAATAATGTATTTGTTGAATACGGTCATCATCTTGTGTCCGTTCAAGTCAGATATGATTTCAGACATATTCTGGTAAATATTTTACATTAACTCATCTTCATTACGAATGTATTACTTTTACTAATATAACGGTAACAATTTACAATAAGGGTACATTAACTTACCATTCTTTAATATTAGTTAAAGCAGTAATAAGCATTAACTGACGAAAGAACACTTAACTAATGTGTCTAAAAATAATTTATGGTGTTGTTTTCTAATGGTGTTCATGTCAACTTAGGCATTCATTTATGCATTATTTAATAATGTTACCCATACCCCTATGTGAAATGCATATAATGATGCTTATTACTGCATATAATTAAGTAATTGTTAGTTAATGCCCCTTTATTGGAATGTGTGACCAATATAGAAAAATATTTGGATTTACAGGATAACATTGGGATTATTCAACCTGGACCCTATCTTCCAATCATTTTATGTTCAGCCTTTGCAGACACGGGCTGCAAACTAACCTATTTGGGCAATAGCACCCCATCAATGTACATCCTCTAAAAGGCTCACATTGTTAGTGTAAGAGTCTGATAACATTATGGAAAGGATCCCTACAAGGTAGTATAACTTTTGTCTTTACCTTTAACTTGAACCAGTCCATTTGTTATGCGTCTCGCTCAAGGAGAAGTCTTGCTCTGACATCTTACAAAAGCTGTTGCAGGAAGATGACCTATCCTCATTAAAATATCAATCCTCCTTCAACCAAATCATCACATCCCTAAGCTATTTTCTGACGACCAACAGAGAGAGAAGAGTATTTTCTTGCCCGCACTCTTCTCTCAGAGCAAGTCTTTTCCTTGAGCAGGACTTGGTTAGACACAATAACAAAAACACCAGATCAAGCTAAATGTATGCAACATGTTTATTACTCTATAGGGTTCCTTTCAATAATCATGTCATAGAACAATCTGAGCTTGTAGCAAAAACAGCACTTTTAGAGGACATACAGTGGCGCTGTGCTATTGCCCTATTTCATTCCAGCCAGCATCATGGTCACAATGGCTGAAGCCATTTCGCTTGCAGTTTCCAACTGTGCGTTCCGAATTAGTCCCATAGACCAACACTGATGTGAAAATAGGGTACGGGGGTTATCCTTTAATGGATTTGCATTGTCTGCTGAATGAAAAAAAACTGGACAAACGAGGAGCGACAGAAACGACAATAACATCTCAACTTATGACAACACTACTAAAGCCTCCCGTCAAGTGTCAGGAATATGAAGTCCTAAGGGTTGTGTCATTGGTAGCCACCCATCAGGTGACCGTCGAGGGCAAAGGGTAGAGCAGCTCATTCTCTGAGGAGGAGGTGAGTGAGGAAGTATGGCGGTATTCATAACTTGTCATACAAGTTATGAAGGATAGCACACTCAATTATAATGCTAAATACTATTCTATTGATTGGTCGTGTGTCATATGTGCAGTAAATAAAACACAACTAAGTAGCGCTGGTGCTAAACAATGGTTATCAGTCCAATGTATGCAATCGCTCTATATGTTAATCTCAGAAAAAAACAGCCATTATAAACCATGACCAATGTAGATGTAGTTATGGGGGATGACTTTATCAAGGTATTCAGGGGGTTCACTGCCACAACAATGTAGTTATCAAACCACACACAACAGTATGCCAATGGAAACATAATGGCATCGTTTGATTGCAGTGTCATTTTATACACTAGGCTACGTTAAACAACTATGGAGAATACTCCTTATCTTCTGATGCCAGCTGTTAAGGATAGGCTAAGTTAAGGATAGGCTGTGGACTGAACAGTCATGTAAACAAAGCAGAGATGCTACTGTTAGCCCAGCAAGCTAACGTCAGCGAGCGACTTACAGTAGTACGCCACGACAGGATCTCTTTTATCGTGTTCCTGTGCGGTCCGGAGATGGTGTTGGACAGCTTTAAACTGCACCGGTAGAGCCATTTTTGCTTAAAAACACTCAAGAAAAACGGATCAACATGAATGTTCAGTGATAGCAGTTTCGTTGTTGTCAGGAATCACTTATTTCATTACTTCCGCGTATGCAGCCAGTCGGAGAACGCGACGTCATTCTGTTGTACAAACTTGGGCCATGGGCGTGACTGTAAAATGTAAGGTGTGCCTTAGGTTAAAGTTTCATTAAGAGCTTTCTTATTGGCTCTTAACAAGTTTTCCTTCATGCCAAACGTTGTTAGTACTTGCAGAGATACTTTCTTAAGTGACAATGTGCTTAAATTATTTTAAAACGGAAATATATCATAATATTTATAATAGTATTTAATAATACTAATGATACGAATGATGTTAATACAATTCGCTTTTTAATAACAGTTATTAAGTTGTCCAGATAAGTAGGGATTTTTAAATTTTTGTTAAACATTTCATGACAGGAAAATCGTAGTTTTTACTGAAACCAACACACTGAACACACCAACAGCAAACACAGGATTTGTTTGAAATATCTGCATCGGTTGTGAAACATTCCCCTTTTATTGAACAAAGAGTGGTTGCAGACATTTGTGAAGGACACGTGAGAATAAAAGGCAGATAGGTGACATTGACAGAGTGAATGAAAAATGAAATGAGGCATAGTTACCTACCATATATTTTTTATATTTTACAACATCACATATTTTACAATCCAGAATACAAAAGTGAAGTCATTCCTTCTTTCTTGCTCTCCATCACTCTTTCTCTCTATATATATCTGTCTCTATATATATAAACCATATATATATATATATATATATATATGGCCAATATAAATATGTGTTTGTGTGTGTGTCTTGGTGTGTGTGTTTTCTAACCAGACATACATTTTACTACCCATGTATTAAACACGGATAACTACCAACATGGCCACTTGGTGAAGAAGTTCTTTGGTATGTGAGGTTCTACTTTTAGAAATCAAAAAGTATTTGCCTGTCGCTGATAATAGATTACACGGTGAGGTCAACCTGATTCTTGAATGCAATACTCTGAAAGATTCAAGAATGCACAGTTCTATACAATTCTAGTATTTAATTAAAAGCAAATGTTTCATCATTAAGATTTGAAGATTAACCGCTTTCAAATCTCATCACTGCTACAGAAGCATCTCTGGTTGCTCAATTGACTGAAATTAGTGCCGGATGATGTCTTTCTATCTTTCAGAAAGACATTAATCCAAATAACTTCTGTACCGAGGATGGCTCTGTGCTCTGCTGACTCGACTTAAGTGTTTGGTTACAAATAACAAGTTGAGAAAGACTGAAAGGATTTGAGAGAAGAGTGAATCAATGAAGTCTGGTGGTATCATATTGTTCCTGAGATTATCTACGCTCAAAATGAATACCGCTTCACAAAAGTTGGATGGATGTCTGATAGAACACGAAAGCAAACGATAAACAGGAGAGGTAATCGTTTTAAAGTACACTGTGACACCGAATGGAAAATCAAAGAAAGTATTAAGTGTAGTAATAGTAAAAGTATAACTCGAGATAGGTGTATACAGCAACTCTGTCTATGGTACCACAAGCAGAGGTGGGGCTTGTCGCAGTCTCACAGACAAGGGCCAAAACTACAAAGAATTAAGAAATCTAGATCAACTCAAAATGTGGTTACAATTTCACTCACTTGCCATGGTCATGACTTGTGTGATACTATTTTTCCCCTATATTATTATAATTTGTTAACCCTCTTGCTTTGTATTGAAAGTAATATGGAAGTATAAAGTGATGAGGTGATGAAAATGTAATGTTTGCAATTATTAATTTAAAAAAATAGTTTTTGAGTACTAATTGTGTTTATTTTTCATTATTGTATCTAGGAATTAGTACCCATTTTAATGGTGTTTTACTTTTAGATTTAGGGGCCCCAAAGCATACTGGGCCCCACACATTTGGTTTCATATAAAAAGGGTCATTGTTTTAATGCAACAGTCGTAGGTCTATGTGTGTGTGTGTTTGGGTGTGTGTGTGTGTGTGTGTGTGTGTGTGTGTGTGTGTGTGTGTGTGTGTGTGTGTGTGTGTGTGTGTGTGTGTGTGTGTGTGTGTGTGTGTGTGTGTGTGTGTGTGTGTGTGTGTGTAGGTCTAATACCATGGTCTTGTCTTGATATGTATTCCCAGTGGATACATCCCGTTATTAAATTATTAATTGACATATGCACCACCTGCCATTGGTCAGAGACACCTGTCCCTTAAATGCACACTGTGTGTGTGTGTGTGTGTGTGTGTGTGTGTGTGTGTGTGTGTGTGTGTGTGTGTGTGTGTGTGTGTGTGTGTGTGTGTGTGTGTGTGTGTGTGTGTGTGGGCCTTTTATGTCTACCATGGACCCAATAGAGCGTATCCACCCATAGATCATATAGCCATGTCAGGTGGACAACCTTCTAGAATCTTTGGAAACCATGACAATACAACACAAACATTTGAGGTCTGCATTCCATTTGGCCACCTGTGTAGCATTTAGAATGCATTTCCATTGAGTTGCGTCATTGTTTCCCGAAACATTCTAGAATGTGCCGCAACCCAACCCACCAATATGGCCACTAGGGGAAGAAGGTATTTGGTTTGTGAGGCGTCTCCTCTCTCACAGGATCCTAGTGGTATCCGGACGAGGTCTTGCAGGTCCTCACCATCCAGAAGAGTGAATATCCTGACTACATTTGTGTGGAGTCCTTCCCAAACGGGATGTCTTTGTTTTGTGTGTGTATGCGTGTCGGTTACGGGCCGTGGTGTGTGCTGGTTGCCATCGATGGTCTCGCTCAGGGCTTGGTCACTTGTTGCTGAGGTACCCCAGCCTCCGGCAGAGGATCTCGAAGATCTCGGCCACACAGAGCAGGATGGTGATGACGGTGAAGGTGTACATGGCGCTGAGGAAGATGGTCTTCTCAAAGTGCTCCGGGACCATGCACTTGGTCACGTTGAAGGAGCGCTCCAGCGCAATGGCGTCACACATGAAGAGAGGGTGGACCTAGAGGGAGGGGAGGAGGGAGAGGAGGGAGGGAGGGAGAGGATGGAAAGGGAGGGAGAGGAGGAAGGGAGGGAGAGGATGGAGGGATGGAGAGGAGGTAGAGGAGGGAGAGGAGGGAGGGAGGGAGAGGATGGAGAGGGAGGGAGAGGAGGGAGGGAGAGGATGGAGAGGGAGGGAGAGGAGGGAGAGGAGGGAGGGAGGGAGAGGATGGAAAGGGAGGGAGAGGAGGGAGGGAGAGGATGGAGGGATGGAGAGGAGGTAGAGGAGGCAGGGAGAGGAGGGAGGGAGAGGAGGGAGGGAGACGAGGCAGGGAGCCAAGGGAGGGAGGAGGGAGAGGAGGGAGGGAGGGAGGGAGTGGAGGGAGAGAGAGGAGGGAGAGGAGGGAGAGGAGGGAGGGAGGGAGAGGATGGAGGGATGGAGAGGAGGTAGAGGAGGCAGGGAGAGGAGGGAGGGAGGAGAGGAGGGAGGGAGAGGAGGGAGGGAGGAGGGAGAGGAGGGAGGGAGGGAGGGAGAGGAGGGAGAGGAGGGAGGGAGAGGAGGGAGGGAGAGGAGAGGAGGGAGGGAGAGGAGGGAGGAGGCAGGGAGAGGAGGAGGGAGGGGGGAGGAGGAGGGAGGGGGGAGGGAGGGGGGGGAGAGGTAGGAGGGAGGAGGGGGGGGAGGGCGAGGTAAGAGGGAAAGAGGAAAAATGCACAAAAACAAAGAAAGAAAGAAGAGAAAAAAGTATTAGATTAACAAAAATGTAGACTTTAAAACTTTCAAGGAAATATACAACTGCTGTGTTCTAAGCATACATCACAGTGTTAAAGGGAGAAGGAGAGCTATACATCTACAAGATCATCTACATCTCCATTTACACCAGACTAGTAGCGTATAGAAGATGTGAAAAATAAAAACAATTATTGGTCACGAATATGCTGCCATTTCCCACCATAACGCGCCGGCGAAAAATTACAGATGGACTATTCATCCTCCATAGCCTTGGTAAGACAGGCTCATGCTCCATCCTTTCACCAAAATATCCTACTTCTTGAGATGATTCATTCACACCAGAGTTGTACTGCCAATCCAAGTGAAAATAAGTGTAGCTAATGGCAGTGTGCGGATGAGGGGGATAATGATAAATGGTAGTGCATTCTTGAATACATCCATCTTTTAGATATGTTTGTGTTGTGTTTACCGGATCAAGAACTAAAAGTTGGCTGTCACTCTTTTGGAGAAAGTTGTTATCCAAAAGGAAACGGCACACCTTCATGTTATCAAAAGTAAGTAAACATTGGCATCTGTAGCACCAACTGCAATCTAGATTAATGATTCATACATATAACAGACAGGTACAATTATAGGTCTATAACTGTTGTTTATCACTGTGGAACAATAAGAGGACTGTGTTTAGAAACATAAATAGGCTGCTACTTCCGTCATGGCTTAAAAAATGTACATTGATCATGGTGACCATAACGATGCTCAGATTGTCATTGGTTAAACTGGTTTATTCGCTGGCTAGAGCTGTAAAATGTTGACCTTAATGTCTATTAAATTAATGTTGCTTTTTCGCAATACGGAAAGTGTACAGTCCTATTCAGCTCTGTGATTTCTAATTATTTTATTGCCGTGGGAAACATACAATGTCGTTCAATGTAAAAAGACCTTAAAGGACGTAACTTTGTTTTCTGAGAAATGATTTTTCCTTTGAGGCTAACCCCGGCGCTCCACTCAACATCCAGCGCCTCATCAACGTTTCTTTGCACAAAAAGCAACCAACGACGTCAACATTTCGGAGAGAAAGTGTTGAGTTGACACTATTGTGTTTGGTGTCAATACTAATTGAAGCATTGTGCTTGTTTTTGAGCCATCGGATGCCCTTGGAGCACCTTCCAAGGATTAAGACGGCAGCGTTGCCCCGCCGAATTGAACT
>NC_082402.1:14021494-14085767 GCF_031168955.1 Gadus macrocephalus | reverse complement strand
CTTGATGCCAGAAGTTGCATTTTCAATTTATTAGAGATATTGACGAATGGACGAATGATCAATCACTCTTATTAGGATTGCCATTGATATGATGACATATCATGAAGTGTTTGTGTGTTTGTTTGTTTGTTTGTGTGTGTGTGTGTGTGTGTTTGTTTGTGTGTGTGTGTGTGTGTGTGTGTGTGTGTGTATGTGTGTTTGTGTGTGTGTGTGTGTCTCCGTGTGTGCAGGAGTGTAAACTAACACACTGACTCCAATACATTCACAGTTGGCTCATCATTACATGCTATAAAATACATTTGGAAAATAATTACTGTGGTCTGGATGTGGTTCTGCTAGGGTTGGATCGTAATATATTTATCTATACTTATTTATCCTTTATGTTTGTTTGTTTGGTTTGGTTTCAAGCGACACTAAAGTTGACCTAGTTAAGGTTCAAGTTATTCGCCAAAGAAAACTCATGTGCAGTTGATCAAACTGACTTTATGACTCATTATTAATCAATCATCACCCCTTGAATATTATCTTTCACTGTCTTTCGCTGTCCTTAATAGGACATATCTGACCGGTCACACATTTTCAAGTCTTCCAACACAGCTTCTCTTGGCCTCTTAACCCGCCTGGAAGGAGGACTCCCTCCTGTAAGACCACTGTAAGACCAGGGTAATAGGCTCGGGCACACAGTGGGCACGAATTAGTGGAGCGATAATTAAGAAAAAGAACATTATGTTCACCCTCATGTCTATTATGACCAAACACATTAAATTTAATCATACATAATGGAAGAGTAACCATACCCCCTTATAATTGATAATGAGAGCACACAAGGAATCACTGCAAGTTGACATCATAATTATACTTTAATTAAATTGTACTTCCAGGAGCGAGGTTGATTAGAAATTCGAGTTCTATGTCAAACCTTTCCTCCAATGACATCACAAGTGGGGAGGTTCTAATGGACACGCCCAGTTAGCTCCAATTAGGGAGCTAACTGGAGGAGTGATCTCTGCTCTATACATCTAGGTGGACACTCCCACTTGTGAGGTCACGGATGGATTGATTTATTGCTATTTAAAATGAGGCTGCAGAGTCATCACTGTCTCTCTTAATCTACATCTCTCTCCCCTCTCTCTATCTCTCCCCCCTTTCTCTCTCTCTCCCACCTGTCTCTCTCTCTCCCACCTCTCTCTCTCTCTCTCTCTCTCTCTCTCTCTCTCTCTCTCTCTCTGTCTGTCTGTCTGTCTGTCTGTCTGTCTGTCTGTCTGTCTGTCTCTCTCTCTCTCTCTCTCTCTCTCTCTCTCTCTCTCTCTCTCTCTCTCTCTCTCTCTCATACACACTCCATCTCTCTCTCTCTCTCTCTCATACACACTCCATCTCTCTCTCTCTCTCTCATACACACTCCATCTCTCTCTCTCTACCCATCTGACCATCAGAATGCATCCCTGCACCCTCATTATGACATTGAAGCACGTCCGTCCTTAGCAGGACAAGTCTCTGTAGTGATTCAGCCCATTTGATACACACTGACATTTAGTAACCAACCTGAATGCTGGCATTGGAATCACTTCACCCCTGTGATTCTGCATTTTTAGCACCACCTATGTATTTTTAATAAGGCCGATGGCTCCTGGACTCCAGCGCTGGTGCTGTCCACGGTTTGGATCCTTCCTGCTTGACACCTGTCCACAGGGACTCTTACATTTATGATGAGCTCCACTCAGACCGTGATGCGCGACAGTATTGACAAAATATATTAGCAGTGCGAGCCAAGTAAAGATTTTGCATAGCGTCGTTCAGACTCAGGGTTCTTCTTAGTGCATTAGGAGGGAAGAACTCCGACGTAACAGCATCAAAGCTGGCTCTGGTTGGGTTGGGACATCAAAGCTGAGTCTGTTTTCACCGTGGATCATTTTTCCCGATGTTTGAAATGTGTTGAAGTAGCATGGTATGCACTTATTAGTGTTAATTGAGGTGATTTTGTGTCTCTACATCAGATTCCAGACAGATATTTTACTTCCATGTCCAAAATAAAATCATGTCAAAACACGTGACGACCAAATCAAACCATGTGAAAACATCCATAACACTCCATAACACACAAAAAAGCTTTCACCTCACGTTAATATCCACCTCAGTATTCCTTGAGTTACATCGTACGTACGTGATGTAACAGAGCCGAGAGTAATTCAATCCCATGTTCCGGAGCCTTCCATCCACCTCAGGGTTCTCAGGGTCAAGACCCTACAACAACCTAACAAACGCCAACAATGGCTTATATAGTGGACATTATGCTGATAGTGGTAGCACTGGCTGGCTGGAGGTGTTTGAACTGATGCCTGGGCTAAGCCTCTGTAAACCCTACAAGAACAAGCAGAACAAGAAGGTGGAAGACATTGAAGAGGAGAAGGAGGTTAAGTGGAACACAGAGACGGAGGAGAATGAGGAGAAGTGGAATACATAGAAGAGGAGAAGGAGGAGAAGTGGAATACATAGAAGGAGGAGAAGTTGTAAACTATTATTTTTTTCCCTCAATGTGTTTTCTGAGGTTAAATAAATTAAAATCAAAATCAAATCAAGTGGAATACATAGAAGGAGGAGAAGTGGAATACATAGAAGAGGAGAAGGAGGAGAAGTGGAATACATAGAAGAGGAGAAGTGGAGTACATAGAAGAGGAGAAGGAGGAGAAGTGGAATACATAGAAGGAGGAGAAGTGGAATACATAGAAGAGGAGAAGGAGGAGAAGTGGAATACATAGAAGAGGAGAAGTGGAATACATAGAAGGAGGAGAAGTGGAATACATAGAAGGAGGAGAAGTGGAATACATAGAAGGAGGAGAAGTGGAATACATAGAAGAGGAGAAGGAGGAGAAGTGGAATACATAGAAGAGGAGAAGTGGAATACATAGAAGGAGGAGAAGTGGAATACATAGAAGAGGAGAAGTGGAATACATAGAAGGAGGAGAAGTGGAATACATAGAAGGAGGAGAAGTGGAATACATAGAAGGAAGAGAAGTGGAATACATAGAAGAGGAGAAGGAGGAGAAGTGGAATACATAGAAGAGGAGAAGGAGGAGAAGTGGAATACATAGAAGGAGGAGAAGAAGAAGATGAAGATGAAGAGGAGGCAGGAGGGCTTGGAGGATAGGGGGCTTGGTGTGTGTGGTTTGTTTGTGCATGCATGTGCATGCCCCTCAGAGTGCCGACCTGTCACTCTGAGGGGATGGCTTTGAGGTGATGGACAGAACAACAGGGTATTGGGAACATGGGGTATTGATGAGGGGCTGATACTAATTGGCTTTCAACACCTATTGATTGTTTACAACAGGATCCGTCCTTGAGTGCGCGTCTATGTTTCTCTGTATGTGTGTGTATGTGTATGAGAAGGGGGAGAGGGATGATGCAGGAAAAGATTTGTTTGTGTGAGAGAGAGAGAGAGAGAGAGAGAGAGAGAGAGAGAGAGAGAGAGAGAGAGAGAGAGAGAGAGAGAGAGAGAGAGAGAGAGAGAGAGAGAGAGAGAGAGAGAGAGAGAGAGAGAGAGAGAGAGAGAGAGAATGGCCTTTTGATTTGAAGAATAGCACAAGAGATGAGAGACATTGAAAGGCAGTCCTAATGCCAATTAGAATAGGCCTTAAAGAGGCTTATTTCCTGTGTGTTTGTCTGTCTGTATGGGACTGTGTGTGTGTGTGTGTGTGTGTGTGTGTGTGTGTGTGTGTGTGTGTGTGTGTGTGTGTGTGTGTGTGTGTGTGTGTGTGTGTGTGTGTGTGTGTGTGTGTGTGTGTGTGTGTGAGAAAGTAGGCATTAACAGGATAAGCACGCTGGAGTAGCTCAATCCCGTTCCGGTCCTCAGAGTCTGCTACACATCATCATCATCTGTCAGCTGACGCGTGCAGGGTTAGCGGCGCCGCTAAACTTTCTCTCTCTCATTAATTGAGGTGATGGAAAGAAGAACATGGGGTATTGATGAGGGGTTGATACTTATTGGCTTTCAACGCCTATCGATTGTTTACAACAGGCTCCTTCAAGAACGTGAGAGTACAATATGTCATGTGTAATAGGTACACAAACGGAATTTCAATATGTTGCATATTCTTGAAGAAAGTTGTCCAATCCCGGGATGCTTTTAACTGACTTCATTTATTATAAAGTCGGCATGTTTCGGTATGGTAACTGAAGCTTAACGGAGGGAATTGTATCTAACGCGTGTGAGAGGAAAATACCGTGATCTACTTCGAGCCCCCGGGCTTAGGCCCGGGGTGGCTCTCTGCCGTCTACCTATTGATCTCTGGCCTCTCGAGTTCGAAACCACCCGCTAGAGAGGACGTCAAGTGGGCGTGGCCTAGTGGGCGTGGCCGGGGTGACGTAAAGGCTTCGGCTCCTTCTGTGGTGGAGCAGCCTTCAATAAGGTCTTGCTCCCCTTGTGGCTATGTGAGGGAAATGCAGCTCCTTAAAATACTTATCACATATCACTAGAAAGAGTATGAACGTGTCTAAACTAATACAAACAAAAGTGACACCTTGACACAAAGACTAAAACTAGAATGGAAACAGGCCGCCAAAAACAGCTGTAGTAGCAAACGTGATAAACCTGCCTTGACCGACGTTAGAGCATCGTGTGCGCTTGAAGGAAGAACCATGAATTCGACCGGATGTAGGATTCGTAAGCTGTGGAAGACCGCCTTCCCAGCCGTTTGATAGACGCGAACGGCAAACCTTGTTCAGCGGCTGTGGTTGCCGCTCCAATCCGGAAGGAGTGGCCAATGTAGGGGGGAGATGGTGGGCCGCACCCTTCTACCACCGTCGCGAGATTGACTCTGAACCACCCTTTAGTCATTGGCAGGCCGCAAATAAACAGGTGATTCGGGGACGTGCGTTGCCGAAGCTTGAGATAAAGGAACATGGAAGCGTAAGGACAGAGAGTTGTTGATTCTTGAAATGATAATAGTAACAGCTGCTCCTAGGCTATCGCTTTTAGATGAAAAATGCCTTGCAGAGAAGGTGACATCAGCGAAAGTCAGGCCCCGTGTAGGGGAAAAAGTCTGAGTAGGAGACGTGTACGCATAAACCCAACGCATAAACCCGAGAACGCATGAACCCGTAGAACGCATGACCCGTAGAACACATGAAGCCGTAGAACACATGAACCCGTAGAACGCTGTGAGAAACACTGTCTCGAGTAATATGTTAAAATAAGGATGAAATCTCCCAGCTCTGAGAGAGCACACTAATCTTTTTGAAATATCGAGCGAGTTGGAGTGGCCTACACGCGTAAATAATTGTAATAGGCCTACACCAACATTGTTAACTGTCATACGTAGCTAAACGAGCAAATGAAAAATTAAATACCAACGCGACTGAAGCTATTAACAATAAGACTATAAATAATCATATAAAATGATACCATAATGTACCCGTTCTTTGTCTTTGGATCTTTTGAATAAATTGAACGATATGTGAATCGCATTGCGAGCAGAGGAACGTGAGAGTTAGTGAGCAGCAGCTGAACCAATCTAAAAGGCCCTTCGTCAATAAAAACCTTTTAGTAATAATCAGTTACCACAGTGCCTAAAACCCATCAACTTCATTCATGTTAAAGTGAAGGGAAAAACCTCAGACACAAGGAGTTAACCAAACAGTGCACGGTATAAAGATAATTATGAACCTTTGATTGCGAACGTAGAGTTCTGTGTTGTACCACACCGACGTGTGCAACGAACTCAACAAATTCAACCGGATGTAAAATCCGTATGCTGTGGAAGACCACCTTCCCAGCCGTTTTGACGCTGCTTTGTTATCGCAAAACATGGTTATACGTTAACGCCGCCATGCTTTGCCCCACAGAACGCTAGCTGCTGCGATAGGGTAAAGCTCGAACAGCGCAGACGACTCTGACCCGAGGGCGAACGTACCAGCTTCGACTGGCCATCCCTCAGCAAACCATTGCCCTTGGAAGAAACCCCCTAACCCAACCGAGGGAGCCGCATCCTGAAGCTGGACTGGTAGAGCTGTGAGAGAAAATACGCTGCGGGGGCTAACGCGGGGACTGCAGTAGCCATGGTAGCAGGGCACGTGCAAGGTGCGTAGCCTGTGAAGGCGGAGGAAGCCGAGCCTGATGGTTGCTGGAAGTAGAAAGGCGCCGTGGTGACCGACGACAGCGGGTTGGGGGCCTGGACCCGTCCGGGAGTTCCGCATGGCGTTTCGACGGCGTCCATCCTGGCGCCAATGCTTTGCACCAACTCGGCGAGGGTTTGTAGAACCGGGCGGATGTCCGTGTTGGGAACTTGTTGGTGGTGTTGTTGAGGATACCGGGGACCGAAAAGAACGGCTTTCTGCGCTCGCTTGCCGGGACCAGAAGTAGTAGGCCGACCAGCACGAATCCGAAGTTATGACCTCTTGGTGTGTACTAACCGACGTAGCAACTAAGCGACGAGATATGCGAGATAATCAGAAGCACAGTAAAGCAGCAGCATGCGTCGAACGAAGACCTGAGCAGCAAAGACATATGTTAGACTACTCTTTATAGAGCAGGTGTAGGCAGGTGATTGGTAGCTGGTGATTGGCGGCCAGCCGCGCGTGATTTGAGTCCTCCTGGTAGAACTACCAGCAAGCTTAACATTTGTGACAAAAACGTTTGAAATCTAAATTTTTCAATTCCTTTCTAATCACTTTAACTTTTCTTTATTTCCGAAATTTCCGCATCGCAGGTAATCGATCTTTGTTGACGATAGTGAGAGGATAATTTGTTTGTGGTTCCCTTCTTGAAATTCTGGGGATAGATTGAGACCGAAGTGTGCCTTGTTTTTTATTGGTTTTTGGTTTTTCCGAAATCCCAGTGCAGTCCAGCAAAAGAAAAAGGATGGCCTAACTACAAACGTCTGGTTTAATCAACTGAAATTAGCATTTCGGTAATCCAATCCGGCGATGGGCCGGTAGCTTTGACTAGCCGATTTCCTTACATATTTAAAAAAAAAGAGAAATAGACATTTTAATTAAGAGCAAAAAATCATAATCAGAGAAAGAAACTAAATAATGGAAAACAATCTTGGTGCCTGGTCTGAAACCACCGAACTACAGAAAGCTGAAAGGAAGAAGAGCTACAATGGCCGCAATCAGAGGAATTCTGAGGCTTGGATCGTTCCCCTTCCCTATTCATGGAATCATTTCTCGGCTTGTTCATTCATGAGCCTCCTTTTCCAATGTGTGTATGTGTGTGTGTGTGTGTGTGTGTGTGTGTGTGTGTGTGTGTGTGTGTGTGTGTGTGTGTGTGTGTGTGTCATTTTCTCTCTGACCATGTGTACGTGTGTGTGTCTTCACCACTTCCACATTAGTTGTGTGTTTGTGTAAACGACCAACTCAATTTGAACCCGGGACCTCACACGCGAGAAACCCTGGTGTTAGATGATCCCCGACAGCAGCTGGAGGCGAACGTTTGCTCCAGCATATCAATAGCAGTCAGCCACTGGGTGCGCCGCTGCAAAAGAATGGATACAAAAATCAAATACACATAAATCAAACCCTTGACAATCAGTTGAGCGCTCCGATTCCGCTCACAAACCTCTGTCAGAAAGGAATGGAGGAAAAAATTGCTGCCACGTAAATAATTCAAATTGCAGGCTGTGTGTAGTGAGCTTCAATCAGAACAAATAGTGAGGAATGAGGATGCAATGTGATGCGTTTGTTTTGCTTGCAAGTCTGATTCTATGGGAAAACAGTGATGCATGTGCCAACACTTCCAATGCAAAGTGAGTGAAATCATATGACGATTGATGCAATCGTTGGATTCTGAGCCTGTTCAGGTCAGGTCAACTTAGTTTGCATAGTTCCACATTGTGACTCGAAAGAAAAGGGAGATTCTTGGAGTCCCTTTCGCTGTTTCTTACTACGAAAATAAATGTTTAAAAAAAAAACACAGGTTGGCCAACAGGTGACATAGCAGAACTGCAGAAGAACAGAACAATGAGTTATCGTTCATAATAACAGGCCGGCCCCTCTCAGCCTGCCGGCTGTCATGTGGGCAGAGGGAAACAGCTTTCCCCTCTCATGGCTTCCGTGGAGTGTTCTCGAGTGTTTCACACCGCTGAGGTTGAGACGGCGTGCTGCACCCTCTCTCGTCCCTGCAGGGAGAGCTCCCAGCCTCGCTGACAGAAGGGTCTGAATCCAGGACGTTTATTTCAACATGAATCCACCACTAGTGGCGGGATGGTGATTGTCCAATCAATGTGTGAGTTTGCAAGACTTATGTTTGAAGCCCTTATTGCACGTTTTTTCCGCAAGATGTCCCGGCATCCTTCGTGAAACCCTTTCAGAACAATAATTGGGGCTAATTGGGGCTGTTATAAGTAAAGCTTTAGACCCCCCCTCCTCCACCTGTAAACACCCGGTTGCATGTGAATATGTGATGTGGTAAGACACACTTACAAGGAGCTAGCTGTCGCTTTGCAGATAAGCAGATAAGACCAAATATGGGCGCTTCATATTTGTGTAAGCGCGTCGTGAGAAACCCAACCTCGGCCAGCAGTGGTCTTTAAAGGTTTCAAATCAACATCGTGAAACTGGCCCCTTTATAAACACACGTGTTAAAACCTGCCTATCAAGGGTCGTCCACATGTGTGAATTTAGTTTTCTTCTGGAGAATATCTTAGAGACTAAACAGGAAACAAGCCGTGACTCCGCCCCCTTGCAGCTTTTGGTTTCCTGCCCTGGCTCCCCCCCCCCAAAAAAGTACTGCTCTAAAAGTGTTGGAGTGCAGATAGAGAGAGAGAGAGGCATAATATCCTTTGATAATGTCCCGTAAAACCATCCTGGATTACACTGTGATGCTGGATGACATGCAGATGTGACAGAGCGGGGATTGAGCCAATGAGGCGTCCCGGGGCCCCCTGGTGTCCCGGAGGTCCCGGGGGTCCCTGGGGTCCCGTGGCGCGGCGGGCGCACCGGGCCTGGCAGCCGTGATGCAGGGCCAGGGTAATGGCGCCACTCTGTCTGTAATGTGTTTATAATGGAAGCTGGCAACGCACGGCCCCAGAGGGGCGCGACACACGTACCAGCTCCCTCCATCTGCTGGTGGGAGAGTGTGTGTGTGAAAGAGAATGTAATTGTTTGTGTGCAATAGGTTTGTGTGTGTGTCTGTGTGTTTGTAATTGTGTGTCGATTTGTTGTGTGTGTGTGTGTGTGTGTGTGTGTGTGTGTGTGTGTGTGTGTGTGTGTGTGTGTGTGTGTGTGTGTGTGTGTGTGTGTGTGTGTGTGTGTGTGTGTGTGTGTGTGTGTGTGTGTGGGGGGGTGTGTGTGATCATCAGGGTTGTGATAAAGTTCAAAACCACATAAAGTATGGACGTTTACACAAGGCAACTATGACTGTGTAATCCACCAATGGATTATTCTAATCAGGATCTTTGTGGAAAGTCTCTCTCATTAGTTAAGTTATTTTGATTTATACAATTTGGATTTCAAACTCTGATCAATTATCTCAGAATTATTTGTTTTTATAAGTATCAAAATTGGTCCAACGTCCTGTAGATTAGTAAAAAAAAATCGAAAAACAGAAATGATCTCGGCAAACTCCAGAGTTATTAAACGTTGATTTTAAACATAGCTAGCGTTTTCATAACATAGCGTTTATGGATGAGAATCCATGAACGTTTTATTTGGGTCTATTCAATTTGGAAAAAACAAAGTGGAAATTACCTCGGCATAACCTTGTTTTCACAAAGTAGCGAAATTAGAAATAAAATTGTATTGAAACATTATAGGAGCGGAGGAATGAAACTGAAGCCGGCAGCAGCATTTAATATTTATCTAAATATTTAATGCCTACTCAACCACAAGGCTACATCTCAAAACTCTGCTGGCTGTACACGGTAATGCAGTTGTTATTGTTGTGATGTTGTAAGTGTTAAGCATTGAGGCGAGTTTGAAATATTAATAAGCTAAGCCTTTTTTGACGCTGCAAACATATAATTTAAATATGTGTCGTGGTTCAGTATTAAGGGAGAGTTAATGTCAGGAACAGGAGAAGCACAGCCCTCTCTTAGTATCTGGGACGACTGGAACGTCCTCGGATCGTTCTGCACCTCGTAGCGCTCACAGACCGCTGTGAATGTAGTACGAGTGCGTCCCCAAGTTCACTCATCGTGGGTTCCTGCCCTCTTTCAAAGCCTTCAGGGTTTGGTTACTATTGGACATCGGTGCAAAGGTTGGGAGAAGCGGTACTCCAGGGGAGTGCAACGTTTGTTTTATACACTCTCAGAGACACGCAAAAGCACTTCTAGCGCTGGGTTGACCTTTGAGAGGATGATGCGTTTGTCTTGTGTCTGTGTGTTATTGTTACTATACAGGGAGTCTTCCTGTGTGTGTGTGAGTGGGGTCTGTGTGTGCTTATGTGCACGTGTGTGTGTGAGTGTGTGTATGTTTGTGAGCATGTACAATTGTGTGTGTGTGTGTGTGTTTTAGTGTGTCTGAATGCTTGTGTGTAGGTGTTTCAAAGCCTTGGGCTATAACAAGAGGAGAAGGTTAGTTGATCTTTCTAACCTTTTCGGGTGCAAATCCTCATCAATATCGGTTCACTCTCTCCCTCTCCTTTTTCTCTAGTTTTTGTTCTGTCACTCTCTACATATCAAAATATGGGATGATGATAATGTGTTGTGGTGGCTTATGCATAGGGAAATATTAAGTGGTCAAATTTTTGACAACATTATGTACGATACGTCTGGGTTTTTTAAATCTCGTAATTTCTCTATCCATGGACTTCTATCATCCTCAGTTTTTGTCTCTCTCTCTGTCCCGCTCTCTCAGACACTAAGTGAGCTCCTACTTTATAAAGTCCTTTTGTCTTAACCTGCAAAGACACCGGCATGAAAGGGTACTTGAAATGTTTGTTTCGATAGGAATGGCTGCAGCGCTGTCTCTAGGCGGGATCAATAGACCGTTTGTATAGTTGAAAACCTTCCTCTGATTGCACTGTGACTCCTCAAGAAAATACCTCACTTCGTTGGAACAGCGTGGGCCTGAAGAGTCGCTGCAAAACTAAATAAAAGATCGAACAGAATACAATGAGTCTGATGAAACAAACATATTCTGAATTACACAAATAAACACAAGCGCATTATTTATTCCTAATATGAACGGGAATGACGTCCTCCGTGCCGGACGGGCCTCGTCCCCCCCATGAGGGAGGATTTGCAAAGTCCACGGAGAAAGCTTTGAGAATCTTGTTGGATAGTGTTCATGTGTGGACCCTTCATGTTCCCAGTCGCCTGGGTTGGACCACCGGCACGACGGCAAGGCAGGACTGATCGCCAAAACCCCGGCATCTAGGCGCACAGCCAGAAACGACCACTTTCTGAACACGCTACCAAAGAATCAGAGCCGCAGAGAAGCGGCGGAGGAACTGGGGACACTATTAGGACGGCCTCCTGGGGGGATAGCAGCTGTAGTGATTTCTAACAATAGCAAACCCGGGATCACAGCAAGGCTCAGACGGCTTGCTTTGGCCATGCAATCGAGGAGGCCAAACTGCCAAACTGCTCAGAGAAACTGGATAATTTCTCAGAAAACAACTCCTCAACAGTTTGGAAGGGGCTATGATGTGATCACAAACTGAAAAAACAACCACTTACATTCCTGAACTGCATGAAGCCTCATTCACATGGTTAAAATGTCGATTGATAAGCACACAACATCAAGAAATCTTCAAGCACACATTTCAAAAGGGAATTAAGGGCTTTCCTAAAATAGTACAGATCTGAACATTTTAATGGAATCCATCTAATAATAGCCATATGGCAGTTATACAATAACAAAATGGCCATCTAGGCAAAATGGGTGGAGACTGTGGACGTTTGGCCTTTCTATGAAATTGTGGGAAAAGTAAAAAAAATTGTGGAGAAGACCAGGGTGAAAAAGATGCGTCTGATTTTAGAGATTAATATGATTAAAGAATATTGAGTCCAGGTCAATCTAGTAAGGAGAAATAAGGCTAGTTCATATTTTTTTTAAATAGTGCCACCTTTGGGTGCAGTACCACAATTTGGGTTTATGGGTAGTGGGGGGTATTTGTATCCACCTAATAATAGTCGTATGGTTTTTTATACAATAACAAAATGGTCACATAAGAAAAATGGGCTAACTGCTGAAACTTTATTGGCCAATATTTCTCAAATGGATCTAAATATAACAAATTCTGTTTGAGGATTTTTGTGAGGCTTGGTCTAAAGATTTTATGTGGCAATTTTGGTGAATATTTGAATATTTTTGGTTTTATAGATGCATCTGATTCTAGAGATTAATATCATGAAAGAATTCTTTGTCCAGCTCAATCTGGTGAGGAGAAATAAGACTAATTTATGATTTTTTACAATAGCGCCACCTTTTGGTGCAGTAGTGGGGCTTATTGGTAACCATACCTGAAAATGTCAAGAGTTTTTGACTTACGGTATAGGCTGCAGTATGACTTTTACAGAATTTGAGGGGAAGATAAAACGTTACAGAAGCAATAGGGGACCAAGCAGCTTCGCTGCTCGAACCCCTAATTACTGGTCCATAGAATACTTACAAGCTGAGAGAATAGTTGTACATTTTTCATGCGTGGATGGACTAAAGGAATAAGGAATAGTTTAATAATTAGTTCTCTCACCCTGTTGTCTGTGGGCCAGTATTTATTGCAAAATCTGCCCCTTTTCTGTGGCCAATGTGGATTTCATAATGATCTTTAATCCCTGAAGCCAAGCAGCAGAAGTTAAGTGCAAATGCTACTGGTCTATTTTTAGGTGAACTAAAAATGCAAGAGTAGTCTCACATGTCACTGTTTATAACACAGCACGTTAATCCTTGGCTGAAAGGGGCGCTTTAGAGAATTTAGAGTATACAAACATCTCCAGGCACCACTACTCCACTGTCGACACCAATAAATCAAATGCTCTAAAAGAATTAAAGAAATTGCACTCATTGCCCATCTTAATCAAGGCTCGGCAAACCTATTGCTAAAGCTAGAGAGCTAGCTAGATGTTTTGGCAAAGTTAATATGGAGGATTGTTTAAGAAATGCTTTATTTCAGACATACGCCTGGTATTTTGGGTGGACAAGAAAACGTTCTTCCAATATTTTAGCTGTGCCAGTTTCACACATTTATTGAGTTCTTATTACATTTTTTCTGATATTTCTGAATATCGCCCTTGATAAATACCCCATATAAAAAAAAGACTATAATTACAACAAAGAAATGAATGAGTTAACCAGTTGCCATGACATCTGTGATGATGAGGAACGTTGAGGCCTCATGCTGACCAGCCTCAAGGCCCAGGTCTGGGGATAATCAAGTCACCACTGGTCCTACCCTGGCTCACAAGCAAGACCACTGCCTCGCATCCCCCCCACCACCCCCACCCTATCACATACTCACACACACAAAAACCCACATTCACACACACGCACGCACGCACACGTAATACGTATTTCTAGATCATTTATATTTATTCTAATTAAAGTCTATAATTAGATTAAATACCAATTTTAAAGCCTCTAGTTCTCTCATTGCCTTCCACAGCCTACATCATTTATAGTTATTAATAATTGAGTATGTAAATAATTTTAATTCATATTTGGCTTGAATTCTTCCGGTTGATTATGTTGTTAATTGTTTGCTTGTTTATTTATATTAGGCTCTGTCCTTACCAAGTCACTTCCCTTGTATGTGCAGATATACTAGTGTACTACCATACTGTGATTTTGATTGGGAATGTATAGGGAAGCAGCGCAGTGGGGCGGATTGTGAGTCACTCTGATTGGCTATGTCGTACCAGGAAGCCCTCCAGCCAAGACACCCCCAGAATGATACTAATTGAACTACGACATCTGCGTTCCACCATCCCATTAATCTCCTCATTCTGTTGACGGCTGTCTATCTCTTCCCCATGTCTCTCCATCTCCCTCTCTCTCAAATATTCTCTCTCTTTCCCTCCATCTCTCAAGCGTGCACTGTTTCTCTCTCTTTTTCCATCTCTGTGCCACCCTCTGTCTCCCACTCTGTAACTCTCTTTCTTTCTCTCCCCCTCTCTCTTAAATTCTCAAACATTGTATCTCTCTTTCTTCCTGCCTTTTTCCCCCTCCCTCCTTCTCTCACTGTCTGACTGTGCATCATCACAAATTCCTTCTCTCTGTCAGACTGTCTCTCTCTCCTTTGTACTCTGTCCATCCCGCCCTCTCTTTACTTTAATCGTATTTCATGATATTGTATATCATTTGCATACATGTATAAGACTTGAGCTGTTGAGGAAGCCCGAAACTCAACTTACTTAAACAGGTCATTCTCTATTAAGAGAACTTAATGTGTAGCAACCTCTTCATGCATAATATAAACACTTCCAGATTTCATTTCAAATTGTACACTGTAGCAATGTCCATGCCACAGGCCACCTCGGTAGGCCACGTCATTGTAGAGGTTGGGTATAATGTTACAGACTGATGGTGCTCTATGCAGGAGCTCTCTCCCTGAGTGTGTATGGTGATGGCTGGTTCAACCTGTTGCACCTTGAAAGCTTAATGCACAACAGGTGTGCAGCCCCACCCAGCGCCAGAGTTCAATCAGTCCAACTCGATCCAGGAGAGGCTGCTTCAACCAGCCACCATCCACACACACTCCACACGGACGTTTTGTGTGAAAATTAAATATTAACCCAATTGTCCTCCATTGTCTCTCACTTCCTCCCCCCCATTCCACCCTCTCCCTAACTGTCTCCCCTTTCCACCTTCCATCTCCTCTCCTCCCCTCTCTGTCGCTCCCTCCCGCTTTGCTTTCACTCTTTCCTCCTCTTTCTCCCTCCCTCATCTGCCCCTTCTCTCTCCCCCTCTCCTCCACCCCTCCCTTGCATCTCTCTCTCCTCCCTCTTCCCCTTGTATCTCTCTCCCCCTCTCCTCCACCCCTCCCTTGCATCTTTCACCCTCTCCTCCCCCTCTACCCTGTATCTCCCTCCCCCTCTCCTCCCCTCCCGTCTCCCCCTCTTTCACCCTTCGCTTGAATCTCTATCCCCCTCTCCTCCACCCCTGGCTTGTATCTCTATCCCCCTCTCCTCCACCCCTTGCCTGTATCTCTATCAACCCCCCCCCCCCCCCCCCCCTCTATCAGATGGAGACCAGGAAGCGTCTTGCTAAGATCGTGCTGGTGTTCGTGGGGCTGTTCGCACTGTGCTGGTTCCCCAACCACGTGCTGTACATGTACCGCTCCTTCCACTACCAGCAGATGGACCTCTCCCTGACCCACCTGGTCATCAGCCTGCTGGCCCGCGTGCTCAGCTTCTCCTCATCCTGCGTCAACCCCTTCGCCCTCTACCTGCTGAGCGACAGCTTCAGACGGCACTTCAACAGGTAGAGCCACTTGAGCTCTTGGCAGTGATATACCCACCACTGTCTCTGTCTCTCTCCTGTGTCCCGGCTCATTCACTGTCTACCTTCAGTGTCTACCTTCCATAAAGGGAATTTAAATCGGTGTCTCGGCCAGACGTACCCGTCTGTGTAATGAGGTGAGGGCTGCATGCAGCGCTCACCAATTGTTATTCTTAGGCGTTATTATTCTTTCATTAGTATTCTATACAAACCCTGGGACCTAACCACCTCCACAATGTTGGACCTAGAGACTCCCTTCCACTTTTAAAATGTTTAAATTAGCTTGAATCGATTGCTGCTACCTTTAAATTTAAATATTTCTAAACTACTTCCGAGAGGTTCAACTTTATAATGTAGGGCAATGTATCCCTCTGAGACTTCAACTACTTCAGACTGCAAAACTGGGCAATTCACACTGCTGCACCGGGCGGCGGCGACGTCAGGTGGTTTCCCTAGCAACTGTGAACGCTCTGGCACAGCTGAGAGCCGCAACAGCATCATGATAAAAAGTAGCCTAACTTAGGTTTGCGATTAGGTTGCTTGAGCTAGCACCCCAATTTACCGTCCCGGTCCCTACAAACATTGGCGGTTTATTGGGTTTCATTCTGATGTAAATGCGACGGCTCCGTGTTCCCGGGGGGAGGGGGGGGCTTGGGTAGAGATGTTGCTGCTCTGTCTCCACAGAGACAACGCAGCGATATCATCATGAGAAGTTCTAACTGGAGAGAAAGTGAAACCGCAACCTGCTGATCATGTAAACGCATTAAACAAGACGTTGAAAGATGGTGCGATCTACGAGAGAGACCAGAGGAACTGTCTGGAGGCTTTTGTCGGGATGGTGGTCAGCAAAATAAAGAATATGTTGGCGTTTTTGCACTAAATAGTTAATCGCGTTTGTAGCCTACACTCAAACGTGACCTCATTCTTCCATGCGGGTGTCTTCATTCATAAAAAAATAAAAACATTCAGGAGTGGGCCTACGCAAATTATTCGAAAGAGGTCTAGACTCCGTGCGCAACCCACCTTCTCCAGTGAACCAAGAAAGCCTGCGCCTTGATGAACGGGGGATTTTAGCCCCTTGGTTTTATACAAGAAACTTGAGATAAGACGGTTAAATTGCCAGGCGTGCCAAGCCGCGACCAAACCGGCTTGGCAATGTAAAAAGGCCTGATGAAAAGGAGAAGACGGCGAGTTAGAAAGCCGAGAATATGGAGCCGCAGTTGGGTAGGCCTACTTCGGCGGCAGAAACAGGGTCCCTACGCCAATCTTTGTAGAGAGATTTCTATGGGCAAAAACTGTTTTTTTATATTTTTATTGATCCCCTACGAGAATTTGTGTGTAAAGGGGTGGGTCTAGGCCAGGGGTCACCAACCTTTTTGAACCTGAGAGCTACTTCATGGGTACTGAGTCATACGAAGGGCACTCAGTAAGATACACTCTTCTGAAATAAGAAATTTGCTCAGTTTGCCTTTAGTTATATAGCCTATTGTTAATATTGATTAATGATACTCATCTAGGCCTATGTGAAGACACTGATCATGGTAATGATTTCTCACAATAATTATCAACAATGACTTAAAAAAGGTGGGAAAAAGTTGTTCAAGAATGAGCTGTGCTATTTTCAGAACAGGCCTGCGGGCGCCTCATATGGTCCTTGCGGACGCCCTGGTGCCCGCGGTCACTGTGTTGGTGACCCCTGGTCTAGGCTATATTCTCGCCTTTCTCCTTTGTAAAACGCATTGTAGGCCTATTGCTTTTGGTACTGCGCCCATTCCTTGATTCATTCTGCCGCAGCACTCCAAACAATTAATTTCGTTCCAATGTTCGTCCAATCCACTCCAATAGAGGTCCTGCATTGAGTTTAAATCCAACTCCAATGAATAAATGGTCCGGTTTTAAGTTTCATAGAATATTTATACATTCCCAGGGCATGTTAAATGAGTGCATGCCCCGCCACTCGTAACACACCTGTAAAATGCAGTCGTCAATTGATTTCATACATCATCACAACCAAAATTTGGAATTAATCAAATAAATTACAGATAAATAATACTGAAATGGCTACTTTTTGGATGAACACATTAGAACGAAATATTTATGATCCCCAAATGTTGACCTGAGGTTGGCGCCACTGATTGGTAGACTGTTGGAATGGCGGTAGGCCTACTAAAAGGTGTCTGAATCGGGGCATGTTGGAGTGGCCGCATGTAACCATAACAACGGTTATAGCTAACGTGTATTATGGACAGTACGGGACCGGGACTGAGTAAGGCTGTGACGTACAAGTTGTTCAGTGCTGTGTCCTGATTGGCTGAAGAGAAATAGCTACGTCATTGTGTTCTGGAACTGGACCTGGCGATTTTGACATCATCATTTGTTCAATCTCTGGCGACTCCTTGCAACTCCTTGCAACGGCATCAGCCGCGCTGCAACGACAAGTTCACACTGCTGCATCTTTTCCCCTGCGACGTTCCAAAACAGTCTCGTTTCAAGTCGTTGCGAGGCGAATCTTTGGTCTGAACTGGGCTAGCTTAGAGGGTGAGAATTCCACCTGCCCTAGCCCAAGAAAGCTATCAAAAAAGCTAACCATTTCGGACGTCGCAAGCTCAACAATGTCAATATGTAACTTAGAACCCACAATGTAAAGATTCAACTGGGACGGTATTTCTTGTTTCACTGGCGCTACAATGATTCATCGATTGGAGATATACCTGTTGTGCATCAGGCATTGTGTGTGGCGACCCCTGTTTATATGGCTAGAGGCTAGGTTCTTCCATACATATCCGGTTGTGTGCTAAATGCTAATGTAGTTATAAACTTGACTTTTTTACGACATGCTATGTTAAAATCTTTTCACTTGATTTAAGCTATTCCTTTCTGCAAACTTGATCACTTTAGCTATTTGTTCTCTATACTTTAACTCTTACACTTTATTTGTTTCCAACCATTTTACATTTGTTAAATGGTGTGCATGTTTACATTGTTTACTCCATTTAGACTTTTCAACTCTGTTCAAATCGCTTCACTTGATTAAGCTATTCAACATTTCGTTGCTTTTTTCAAGCATTTTTCAATCTCACTTCAGCACACCGCATTTTCTGCAGGAAATTTATTTTCTAGTTACTCTTTCTCATACTTTAAAAATTGATTTGCTCTCGCTCTACTTATCTTTAGCCCTCCCTCTCTCTACCTACCTACTTACCTCTCTCTATCCCTCTAATTTCACCGTTATCTCTCTGTCTCTCTCTCTTCCTCTTGCCCTCTCTGTCTTTCTCACTCTCCCTATCTTCTCCCTCTCTCCCTCTCTTCCCCTATACCTCTCTCCCTCTCTTATCTACCTCTCTCTTATCTCTCTGTCTCTTCCCTCTCTCTCACTCTATCTCTATCGCATACCTATCTGTACTCCTCTCAACCCTATCTCCCCTATCTCTCTCTATCTCTGTCAAATTCCCTATTCCCTGCCTTACCAGTTCCCTAAATAATGTCTTATCGACGACTCACAAGTCAGTGTCTAAACATGTCACCCAACCAGAGAATGAGGACATTCTCCAAGGTTCTCTTGCTAAGACTGGGTGGAAACAATTAGAGAATTAAAAGATCCAAAGCCCTAAGGACGGCCCCTTAATGTGAGGAGATGCAGAAGTTGTGTGTGTGTAAACACTGTCATAGAAATGCCTCTTTCTTGTCCTGGGTTAGAAGTCCTTAACAAAAGTCGCTGAAAAATCTTAATTTCCCCATTCTTCTGGACTGAGCCCACAAACAGAACAAAGTAATGTAACGTTTCTCCGGACATCCATTTTCAATGTATTAGAAGCTCTCCCGATGCTACCAAAGGATTGGCTATCTCACCAGTTTATTTCACTACAGAGGGGAATGGTGGAAGGGAAGGTGTCATTTCCTATTAAATGTAACAGTTGTAGGTCTGTAAGCAGCCGTTCTCGTCATTCTTTCTAACCTGCATTTAGTGTTCCCTAGACGTTGGGGAGGAGGTGAGACCTGGGATCGTCGGATACCGTGAACACACTGCATATGTAGCGGTCCTTATAGGGATTAGGTTTCAGGCACAGCCTTTGTGTCCCTCTGGTTCAAGGCAGATTGAGTGTCCTGAGAGCCAGCTGGCGGGAGGAGAGAGAGAGAGAGGCGTCTGGAGGTTGAAGTGGCATCTTATAACTCAACGATTACGTTTCTTAGGAAGTCCGGCTGCGTTTCGGTCAGCCCCGGTCAGCCAACACCAACTCAGTACTACGTGGTCCGAGGTCGATGGAGCACTGAGAGGCCGACGGCTAAGGGCCCGGCCACACCAAACACGTGGCCTCGGGTGTGGCGCCCGCTTCCCATTCACTGTGTATTGGAGACGTGCTGGACGCGAGGGGCAAGGGATTCTGGGAAGGCTTGCATGCTGGTGGTTGAGCGTGGCTTGCATATAGGGGAAGGACAAAAGTTTAATTTCAGTTCGCTTTATGCAAATGAGCGCGTCTTGCAGCATGCGTGCTGGTCATGAGATTGGACAATCAACATTCAGTTAGTAATGGCGGACCAAACAGACTTATCCTTTCCTGGTTTTAAGCACTTTCATCAACAAAGTGGTACGCTCCCACAAGCAGCCACTAGAGAGGGAGCTTGGAGTGCTGCTACGCGATTGGTGGGGCCGGGCCGTGAGCGTGGCTCAGGTGACATCAAGGCTGTTGATTTGAATCCCTCCCTCTGTTCAACAGTTGACTCCATAGACTTCAACGTCACCCAATGCTTATATTCAACCTTTAATAACTTTGTCAACTTTGTGAACCAAAAAATCATTTGGAGAACTTTCTTCTGGTTGACTAAGAATGATGGTGGCGGGGTTACGACTAAACAAAAGCCAATGCAAACCCAGTGGACTCAGCGGCCCTAAACTGCCTGTCACAGCCCAACCTATTTCTTTCTTTCTCTGAACAAACACCATGAGAGAAAGTTATTACCTCGGGGTCTATCAGGTAAATGGTAGTTGACTGCCGAGCACAACGGGTCCCATTTTCTGTGAAAAGCTGCGAAAAGTGGCTGGAATATGAGATAATTTTTATAATGACTTGAATATAATAGATGATAGATGTTTTGAGTGTTGGGTTTCTTGCCATGTCATGTGCTAGTGTTCTCACTATAAAGCTTTGTGATATTTGTATAAAGGTGCTCTATAAATAAAGTTTGTTGTTATTGAGTTGGTTGTTTGACTGTATGGTAATCAGGTCCTTTTCCCCTCGTCTCTCATTGGTCCTCCAGTCAGCTGCAGTGTGGCCGGGCGCCCCACCCCCAGCGCCAGGCCAGCTACCTGCAGAGCACCTCCCACATCCGCCTCACCTCCATCAAGAAGACCGCCCCCGCCGCCGTCGTCACGGCAGCGGTGCACGTCACAAATGGAGGCGGCCAGAGATCGGAGGAGGCCCTCTGAAGTACGCTAGCGAGTACACATGACGAGTACGCGAGCTGGGCAGGGATAAGTGGCCTCAGAGGAACGCGCTGTACTGCCGCCCACGGCGCAGTCCATTCATCAGGCTTACGGACCAAACCAACATCTCGCATTCTACACTGAAAAATAAAAGCAGAAACAATCTCCCGCTGACACACAGGGGATAAACACTTCTCGTCCAAGGAAACCTTCTCTTTCCAACGTCAACCGACAGTCCATTCTTCAGCATGGTTCGGAGGAAGTCCTGGAACCGGAGCCACAGGGAACTCAGTGGAACAAACATGCACAAAGGCAGGAGAGACGGACGCTGGGAGTGTGGGTGCGAGAGAGAGAGAGAGAGAGAGAGAGAGAGAGAGAGAGAGAGAGAGAGAGAGAGAGAGAGAGAGAGACGGACAGGGAGAATAAGAGAGAGAGAGAGAGAGAGAGAGAGAGAGAGAGAGAGAGAGAGAGAGACGGACAGGGAGAATAAGAGAGAGAGAGAGAGAGAGAGAGAGAGAGAGAGAGAGAGAGAGAGAGAGAGAGAGAGAGACTGCTGCTTAACAGCTTGGCTAACTCATTAGCATGGCTGGCTGACCCACCTTGAATGTTTACACTAAGTTAAAATAATGCTTATCTTAAAAAAAGAGTCTAATTAAAGAAATTATATGTATGGTGTTTTTTTACATCTTTTTCTGTGATTCTGTACTTTATTATTGTTTTATTATGGGGACCATGTCACAATGTTGTGGCATTTGCCAAACAACCTTCGATCAGGTTTCTGTAAAATCATGAAGTGGACTTCTTGCGTGTTTACAATAGCAAACAGAACAGTTATACCCGCTGATACCTTGTTAGCGAAAATGACACCTTTTTGGTAACTATGTTTTTTGCATTAACTGTTTGGTAGATGTTTGCTCCCAGTTTCCTCTGCCTCGTTCATTGGTTGTTAAAACTGGGAATTATCGTAAGCCTATCTTCAAGGCTGGTGTTTCTACTTCTACTTCTGCTCTCCAACATGTTCAGCAGAATCTTGTTAATAACACTGTGTTAAAATGTCACCCGCTAACACGTGCAAGCACGCTAAGCTAACATGTCTGAGTCATGGCTGAAGGTGCAACATTTGGTCTTTGGGTAGATCACGGAGGACAAGAGCCCTGTCAAGAACCATTCTCCAGTCGACAATCAGTGGAGCTCTGTTCCAGACTCTCCTTGTTTTACTTCAGCAAACTATAGGGGCAACATTCATCTGCACCAATTACGTATTATTCATATCTAATTAAGGTAACACCGTCTCATTGCCAAAATGTTGTAAACGATTATTTATCAGATGTTATAAAGACGATGTTTAATGATTTCTCAGTGCACTTTACACCTTTTCATACACATTGGGCTTACACACACACACACACACACACACACACACACACACACACACCAACACACACACACACAAACACAATCACACACACACACGCAAACACACACACACACGCAAACAGATACCCACACACACCGATGAGGTGACACTCAGCAAAGTGTATAGGGAATTTCTCCCCCTTTCAACGCTTGGTGTGAAAATCTATTTGGCATGTTGTTTTTTTTAAACAACATTGCCTTGACACGAGAGTATGATGTTATTTAATGCCTAAAAGCTAGGTCACCTGGAGGCTGGTTTTAAAACCCTGTCAACTCACACATAACAAGTGGCACTCTGGGACTTTGAAGCAAGTTTTTCACTGAGCCGGTCTCTCTCCGTGTTATCCACTCGGGTGGCTTCATTCCGGTGCTCAGGTTTTGGTCCCCACAGCTTTTGTTGTTGCTCATATTGTCTCCAACGTTAGTGAGTGTTGTGTAAACATTGTCCCACCACACTTCCATATCGCCGTGACTTCCTGTTGTCTATCAGATGTTTCAGTGATCTTTGTGCAAAGTGTCTTCAAAAAAATGACCGGAAGCAAAAGGGATTCCTGGTTCTACGAGCACTCAGTGTTGTTTTTCTGAGAAAATTGAAATAAAAAGACAACAAAAAGACATTGACCTTTGTCTATTTGACGATATCTTAATGTGTGGTTGTCTTTGCGTGGAGAAAGTTGGAAAGACTTTAACGTCCAATAGCCGGTTCATAAAAATGGATTACTCTTTCTTAGAATTGTTTTGAGCATGGATATTTTCTCCTCCAAATGCTGTCGCCACGAAGAGATGATGGTTAAATCTGATGAGCCAGAATTTGCCTCTCTGTCTGGTGCTGTCGCGTGGGGCGGGGGGTCGCGAAAACAGTCTCAAGTCCAAAAGGGGGTCCCCTGAAAAAAAGTTTGGGAACCACTGGGTTACAGGTAGAGCTAACTAGTCCCAAGGACACATAATTAATTCTGAAGGACTGAAGCCTTCAGAATTCCACCCAAATAATTATTGAGTGACGGGCAGCAGCAGCAACAGCAGCAACATCTGGTTTCAGTAACAGATGATGACAATGTAGTAGATAAACTAATTGGACCGAAGTCGACAGTTAACCTGTCTCCTCCCACGTCTACAGCCCTCTAGATAAATTGTGTGTGTGTGTGTGTGTGTGTGTGTGTGTGTGTGTGTGTGTGTGTGTGTGTGTGTGTGTGTGTGTGTGTGTGTGTGTGTGTGTGTGTGTGTGTGTGTGTGTGTGTGTGTGTGTGCGCACATGCCTTCATGCACGTGGGTCTGCCACAAGTCCTTAGGGGAAATAGAGGGTTCATTAATATCTAAAACTCATCCGCATGAAGACTGATGAATGCCTCATGAATAAGCATAAGAATATCTACTCTAATAGTGTATTTACATAAACTCTTCATCATATCATTATCTTAAATTATAGCTTTACTTCCCTCTGGTTAACATACGCTCTACTTCATATGGATATGTAATCTAAATGCATACATACATTTGCTCTATGCTTTCATTCTACTCTCATGTACGTTATCATACACTATTTATACATTCTTTTGGAGGCCCTTGCAATTCTTCTCTTTGGGGACTCGAACCAACATTTTCATTTTTGAAGCCTTAAATCAGTCTCTCCCAAACTTTCAAACCCAATTTTACGTCTTAAAGATTTCACTACTCCTACAGCCACCCCCTCTGCATTTGATTAGCGACACATGATTTTAACCAAATCAACATCATGCTGAAGGTGTGAGCATTGACTCCCGCAATGATAAGCCCTACACACTAATTAATTTCAAACTTGACCGTTTATTTGATCAACAATGTATGTCTCTGTATGTGATTTCGTCTCTCAATGAGAGGGGAAGCCAGCCCTAACAGCTAATGGCATTGACAGTGATTGTGTCTCTGTCTATAATGTAGGAAATGGTTATTTAATCCATGCTAATGATTGTTTTTCTCTCATCCAGTCCCATTCAATCACTTTCCACGGTGATAACCACACGGAGCTGATGCTCGATTACGCTCACCGTGACGTCTGCTCTCGCTAACACTTTCTCCATTCATCCATCTCCTGCTCGTTCTCTCCCTCTCTCTCTCTCCCCCCCCCCCCCTGTATCTACCTTTCTCTTGGTCTCTCATTCTCTCTCTCTCTCCCTCTGTATCCACCTTTCTCTCTCTCTCTCTCTCTCTCTCTCTCTCTCTCTCTCTCTCTCTCTCTCTCTCTCTCTCTCTCTCTCTCTCTCTCTCTCTCTCTCTCTCTCCCTTGATCTCTCTCTATGTGTAATGAGTTTTCAGTTGTAACTCATCCTCTCTTTGTCCCTTTCCAGTTCCTCGGTGTCTGTTATTCCTCCAGATCTTCCGTCAGTCTGTCCTTCTCCTTTTAGTCTCTCTCCTCTACTTCTTCTCTGCTCTTCGCTTCATAGCGTCAGAGAAAGAATTTTGCAGTTCCGCTCTCCTCCTCCATCGTTGGTACCACGGCGACCTCCTCCGCTGCCTTCATCACCAGTCCGGTGCTAAACATGCTATTGCAGAAGGTGGAACCAGCAGGCACGTATCCAACAGTCAAAAATAGTATTTAAGTGTGGAAAAAATAAGTGCACTCTCTTTGAGTACGCTCTTCAAGGAAAACCATTTATTCATTCATTATGAATAACATGGTGGCTTTCTAAGGAAAAGGAACATGGCTGGTGCTAAACTGTCACAGAATTACAGATAAGGATCCTTAGTGAGCGTTAACGCTCACTACGGATTGTCAAACAAACACATCTTCTCTCCAGTTCCAGGAACTCGGCTTATTTGAGAACGAAGCAGTACAGAATAACTGTTGTGTTACATTTACTTGTATGTAGAGAGTACGCAGGTACACACTGAATGTATGAAAATGAATACTTAGAAATTAGTATATAAATGCCATTATTAAGACTATTTCTAGCCAAAGCTTCCTACAATACCATGAGTGCATATGTCAATGTCAGTTGGAATTGAACCCCAAACCCTTGCAGTTTTAATGCCTTGCTCTACCGGTAAAGCTAGACAAGGAATCAAACCCATAACTCTGGCAGAGTTAATGCTGTGCAATAGCACAGCAGTACAGTTGAGCGTAGAAAAGGAAGTGTGGTGGAGTGAATGGGGCCATGTCTGTACCCGTTGAGACAGAGAATCAACCTCCTAATCAGGGCGGCGTTAAAGCCCTGCTCTTTCAGTTAAGCCAGACAGGAAATGAAACCCTTGACCCTTACACAATGGATTCCTGATTGGCAGTTCCGAGAGCCTAGTCAGTAGTGATGCGCGGGTTACCCAATTACCCGCGGGCACCCGCGGGCCGGGTGGGTTGGGTAGCAGTTTTCTCTAAGTATCGCGGGTTCGGGTGAGGCGGGTCAAAAAAGCCAAAACCCGCAACCCGGAACTTTTGGAATACATAGGTGAAATCGTAATTTTGCGTTAGCCTACAGAACTTATCATTTGCATACATCCCACTGTCACAAAGTTATTGCACTCAAAGCTCCCACTCCTGCTAGTCGTCTGAGTTAGGCTACATAACCTGGGTGTCCACCTCACATTTTATTCTATACTTTATATTTTGTAAAATTATGTTACCTTTTAGAATGGTATAGTTTAAGATACAGCTCCGGTTAGTTTATCCCAACATGCCATCCGCAGCTTTTGTTTGCACCGCCAAAACTTCTAGGAGGACTCCAATAATGGCTGACTTAATAAGAGAGAAGATTAAAAAAGGCGATGCAAAGGTTGTACGAAAAGCCGACCAAAAGAGCAAGGTGTGGGAAACATTTGGACAAGTCGTGCTGTCCGATGACACCATTGCAGAATACGTCATGTGTCTTCAATGTGAGGCGCTGTACAAATATGATGGCCATAAAACAGGTACATCGAATCTGTTACGACATTCATGCCGTGGGTCTGCTGCGCAGGCAAACAAGTCTCCCACACCCGCCCCTGCGGCTGCGGGGCAGCCCTTAATGTCATCTTTCCTAAAAGGCACGGACATAGGCTATGTCTTCCACGCATTTGTTAACAGTTCTTCAATAAATAATTGCGTAAAGCTGTCGTTGTTGTTGTTGTTTGATGTAGACCTGCCGTTGAAGTTTCACAATAATGCGAATTTAGCGCAAATCCTTCTCATTTAGTTACGTGTTAAATTAGGCATAAGCCTCAGCCCCAGGCTTTTTATTTTATTTGTTGTTATTATTATTTTTATTTTTTTGCGGGTCAAATTGGGAGGGTCGGGCGGGCCGCTTCAGAATTCCCCACGGGTCGGGCGGGGCGGTTTGGAAAATGTCTTGGGTCGGGTTGGGGCGGGTGTTAAAAAAACGCCCTCTCGCGCATCACTACTAGTCAGATATTGAGAATGCTGGTTTGAAAAATAAAAGGATTAAAGTAAGCACTGTAAAGTTTGACATTTCAGAAATAGTTCATGTTCAAAAAGAACAATCTTTTCTTTATTCAAATTGACATTTGGGTACATTCAAACCCAGGTAATTGTGTTATCATTGATCTGGAGGGTTGCTTATGAAAAAGAGAAGGACCCTTCTGGCTCTGGGCCAAATGTTGCCTTCAGGGACCCTGCTAAATGGGACTTTTTTACAGCTGTATATCTACATATATCGTTTCTTTATTTGGCTACATTATATTTGTTCATGTAGGTTATTCAACCTTATAATAGGTTATTAAAGGAGCATTTCACCGGTGGAGGCATGAATATGTATTGAAATTGGGTCCTATATGTAGTCGAATAATATAATAAAATTCTAATTTGGTGCCGTCTTGACCGAGAAAAGGCAGAAAGTGACTTTTTGGCGCTTGTGGATTGAAGACAACAACTCCCACCATGCACCACGATGCACAGCTTTGCTGGCCACTCCCGCTGATCTAGATCAGTGGGTCCCACCCCCTAGTGCTTGTAGTCTTACGAGAATCCTCCCCTCTTACACTTCCTATTTACTTCTACGCAAAAATCATCATATTGCGTCATCTTAAACAGGAAGTGTTGGAGATCGATACAGATCTCTCCAGTCTCTCCAGAAAATAAGGGAACTAGAACTGCAAGCAGTTATGCAGGGGTCCAAGAAATGTGCATTTCGCCGGCACAACGCGAAGCATGTGTTCAAAACGCTACCGTGAACCTGTGGATACAAAGGTTTTGACTGTGGGAGTTTCGGTGTGGGAGATACATCCCCAAACACGTTTTCAGAACATTCCTTTGGCCAGTTAGGAGATGAACAATTTCCTCGTTTATGGCGACCCCTTTTGGCGAAATTTTCCAAAGAGAATTTTCCTTGTGGCGAAAGTTTCCAATTTTTTTATGGAACGCCATTAAGGGTAGCGCCGACATGTGTGTAACATTTGAACTTGATCCGATGTCTAATTTTGGATTTTTGGGGATTTATGATTTTCCGAGTGTAACGTAGCTAATAAACCAATATTCGAAACACTACCGTTTCGTCGTCGAAGGTCGGATCAAAAAAGTGTTCGAATCTATCTTTTTGTGTGCGTCTGAAGATGTCGTGTGCAGAGTTTGGTGTCGATTGGTCAAGAAATGTGGGAGAAGTAGCGAAAAGGCAGTTTTGCGGTTTTCGCGATTTTGCGAAAATATTTCATAAACGCAAATGGGCGTGGCCTATGCCAAAAGATGCAGCAGACTCCAGTGAATCTGTGTGTCTAACGTTTTGGACTGTGGAAGGTTCGGTGTGGGAGTTATAGCCCCAAACGCGTATTCCTTGGTATAGCGCCACCTAGGGACCGGCGTGTCTGGATTTTGTTATCTGAGTAGCGGTGCCGGACCTGGATCTAGTCATGCAATTGGCGTGTGTGCAACATTTACGGTTTGGGCTGTGGTCCCACTTTTAGCGCAGGAATAATAAGAAGAAGAATCCTTACAAAAACAATAGGGATCCAACCTGTTGGCTTGGACCCCTAATGATGCACGACCATTCAAAAATATGAGTGGGTTTCTAACGATACAAAGCTTAATGGAAATGGGTGAAGTTTCCCTTTAAGTGTTCATATATTTGTATTCGACTACTGTAAACTAGGAGCCTATATATTGTCGAGAGGAGCGAAACAAGAATTCAAATGTACCTATATGTCCATGTACCAATCTATCCTCAGCAATCATTAAACCCAGAGTGGGTGAGACTGCTGTAAGTGTAAGGGAGATCTGAAATCAGTTGGGAGGAGATAGAAAATGTGATACTTGGGAAAACTGTAGCCATCATAAATCCAGACTGATGCCTAGCGATGGAGCAAAGCCCAATCAAGACAAAGGCCGTTTAAGGTGATTAGGTCAGTTCTAAAAGGCTTCGTAGTGATCCCTTACCGTACGTTTGTGATGGTTTTGTTATGCAAAGCCATAATTAATAACACACTCATAATATAGATTATGCTCCAGATGCTTAAGGTAGCAATGACATGACAGAAGCGAAAATACTGATAGAGGTATTTGAACAAGTAATACAAACTTAGCTAACCATATCTCAAAATGCTCAAATCAGTAAATCCTTCAAGTAATTACTATAGACCTATGTTAATGAGACACCCCTGCATTGATCAATACCATGGTAACGCAGGTGAAAGCTTTTGTGTTGTCAATCTCTGCTGGAGGCACTCCTTCTACGTATAATGTTATGCACCACACTGATAATGAAAGGCTTGTTTTGATGCAATACAGCAAACACATGAACACACAAAGGCTTCTATCAGAGAAGTGAAACCTAGTTGTCCCGTAACCCGCTGTCTCCATCCTATCTCCTCTTAACTTGAAATCCGCATACAGAGAGGAATAAATTGTTTTTCATTACAATGGTTTTAGTGATGTCATAAGGAATTCGCAAGAAGGTATTCTGTTGACTGTTTGGGTGATACGTTTAGAGATGATTTAACTTAGTAGCAGGCCAATGAAATACACACTTATGGGTAACATACATT
Organism: Gadus macrocephalus; assembly: GCF_031168955.1. NCBI lineage: Eukaryota > Metazoa > Chordata > Actinopteri > Gadiformes > Gadidae > Gadus > Gadus macrocephalus. The sequence continues at coordinate 14,056,618 of NC_082402.1, read as the reverse complement.
TTAAGCAATTATTGTGAGCATATTAAATTTTATAAAGTTTTGAAAAATCCATATAATGTAATGAAATGTCCCTGGAGATCAACCTCATATATAACGTGGATCAGAAGGGCTCACATGGCCAATCTATACTGATGACTGGTGTTTGACACAAGCATGCCTGTGCTCCATTTGGCCCAACCTTATTCAAATGTGTACACACATTCATTCTCGCTCCTCAAGGAGTGGCCAGAGGCGAGAGTAGGAGGAGAGGGAAGCTACATCGACACCTCGTTGCAGAAAGGAGGGATCCCAAAGGTATCAGGATGTCTGTAGAACAGGGCGTGGTCACCCAGCAAATACGAGAAGCTTGGAGAACAAGGGCCACCTGTTGGTGCTGAGGTTGGACCGCACACACGTCTATTGCTCTATACCCCACAAGCTGGTGGAGATGGCTGTGAACCGGCACCACCTCCCAGGCAAGTTCAGAGACCTCATATGGACAACTGAGGGTCTCCTCTGGGACTGAAACATCGGAGTGGCTCAAGCTCTTGCACCAGATATCACTGGATGCACAATTTCAGTCTTCCTCTTCACGTCCGTCGTTAACGACACGACCGTCATCGGCCTGATCACCGACGGCGACGAGACGGCGTACAGAGAGGAGGTGAGAGCCCTGACATCTTGGTGCCTGGACAACAACCTCCAGCTCAACCTGAACTAAGGAGCTGATTGTGGACTACAGAAAGCGACAGGGAGCCGAGCACGCCCCCATCACCATCAACGGGACGACAGTAGAGAGTCAGCAGCCTCAAGTTCCTCGGGGTCCACATCTGCGAGGACCTGACCTGGACTCACCACACCGACGCCATCACAAAGACGGCAAGACAGCTGCTCCTCTTCCTCCGCAGGCTGCGGAGGTTCAACATGGACTCCAGGATACTCTGCAACTTCTACAGGTGCACCATAGAGAGTATCCTGACCGGCTGCATCACCGCCTGGTACGGCAGTTTCTCCGCCCTCAACCGTAAGAAATTAGAGAGGGTGGTGAAAGCTGCCCGTCACATTACTAGGACGGAGCTGCCATCTACGGAGGACCTCTACACTCAGCGCTGCAGGAAGAAGACTAACCGGATTATTAAAGACCCTCATCACCCCAGCAATAAACTGTTTCAGCTGCTCCCGTATGGTAGACGCTACCGCAGCATCCAGTCTCGCACCACCAGACTCAGGGACAGTTTCATACCACGGGCCATAAGACTACTGAACTCCTAAGCTACTTAGCTCACCACTATGACACTTCATAACTTGCCACTTTATAACTTGCCACTTTATACCAGTCGACATCTGGATAAACACGTCTGTTTACATTTTAGATTTATTTAGTTTTGCATTTAGGTCTCTGCTCTCCTACTTGTGTTCCTCTTATACACTTACTTTGCTCTGTAATTGTTGTGCATATGACGATAAAACCATCTTGAAAAACATGCTGTTGTAGTCTGCTGAGGTTGAGGGCAAAGGACCCTTCACCAAGTCCGTTGTCTGACAACCTCCCATCAGGGCCTTCAGGGATGACCTCACTGTGACAACCACATCCGTCCCGGGGAGTAGGTGGATCCTGAAGGGTCTGGAGGAACTAATCAATAGGGCTTGCATGAGCTTCAAGCCAGTGAAATCCAAATCCCTGCTGCTGAAGAAGGGAAAGACTATAGTACTGAAGTACCACTTCACTACTGGCCGTATTAAACAGAAATTGAATAATAAGGATTTCTCTTATGATCTGCCAACCTGTCTTGCCTTTTTTATTGAACTATTTTTGTTATTACATCCTGCGGTGCACCTGGACACATCTTCAGTGTTGTATCCTGGGTTCATCAGGTGTTTTGGTTCTTGCAACAGACCCCCTCCCCCAGGTGACCCAGCCAGGGTTGATCATGTCCCGACTTGTGTCCAGGTAGCACTGCCTCACCCACGCCTCTCCTCTCCTGATCCACAGCCACATCGAGGCAACTTCAGCTGGCTCAAGGTAATAGCGGACAGCATCTGCAGCGGAATCAACCACAGCAAGCGCATTCCGCCCAGCAAAGAAAACCTTGGACGAAGAAACATCATCAGAGCTGGTCAGAAGCCCACAGCATCTTCCAGGACCTTCTCTTCCGGCCTGCTCTCAACAGCACAAGACTGGGCCCTGAAGGTTGACCTGCGGAAGCAGCTCCAGTTCCCAGAAAATATCACTGAGGCCTGACAGGATGCTGCTCTATGAAGCCTCAAAGCAGATCATCCTCTGGTAACTCACCGTCCCTTCGGAAGAGTCCATCGCCAATGAGGGGAAGAGAGCGAAATACGCCAAGCTGGTGGAAGAGTGCAACTCCAACGGTCGGCAATTGAGTTGTGAACCCATCGAAGTAGGGTGCAGATGGTTCTCTGGCCAGTCCCTCTGTAGGGCCTGGGGAGTGGAGGGTTCTCTAGCCAGTCCCTCTGTAGGGCCTGCAACATGCTGGGTATCAAAGGAGCAAGTGAGTGAAGGGCCACACAAATGATCACACAGGCAGCTGGGTTGGCCTGGGCGAAGGTGTCTGTTGAAGGATACAACACTGAAGATGTGTCCAGGTGTATGGCAAGATGTACTAAAAAAAGAGTTTTATTAAAAATGAAAGATCATAAGAGTAATCCTTCAATTTATCTTCACTTTCTTTTCTCGTTCCTCTCTCTGCATATTTATCTACCTCTCTCTCTCTCCTTCTATGTCTGTCTATCTCTCTCTCTTTCTCCCCCTCTGTGTCTCTAACCTGTCCTACATGTTCACACATTATTCATATAGTCTGCCTGTACTCTCTCCTTTGTCATCCATCCCCATATTCATGCAAATTATTATTAATATTCATGTCAAGGGGCTCATTTACATATTGATGACACCCGATCCAGACTCAGCCTGCATGAATCCTTGACACACAGGACATACTGACACATACGCTGCTCAGATTGTCAAACATGTCGCCGTGGTGCAGTAGGTTCCCATCGACAGCCATGGTAATGGGGGCAGGACATATACTTTTATGTTGGGTGATTTCAGAGCGATTGAGACAGAAGGTTGAATATGACTTCTTTATTTTAGCTCCTGATGAGTTGAAATCTTTTTTTTCTTTTTCTGAGCATCGCCGGGAAACCACATGAGACGTCATTGGTCTGTTATAACATTGATGGGCAGGGCAAGCATCGGAGGAAGTTGACTCAGGAAAACGGCAAAAGCTTTTGGTATTGTTTATCATAAAGTCCTTAACAATTTTAAAGCAATCATATTTCACAAACTTTGGATGGAACCATGAAGAGTCATACAACTTTGATAATATGATGATAACGTTATCGCCCAACAAGATAAATAAAACAACAACGTTATTCATACAATAATTGTATTATTTATGTTGCTGGGCGATTGGGACAAATAATAGAGCAATAAATAATAAATATTGTAATAGAGAACCCTTCTACTTGTGTTTAGTTATGCAGAGTCATCACCATAACTAGTATTATGCTTCATCAAATGAAGAAGAAATCCCATGACATGAACATCACAGTTAATTTCTTTATAACTATAGCACTACTATAATAATAATAATAATAATAATAATTTGTATTTATTATATTCATAATTATTGAATATCTAATGTCAGCCTAAAATGCGTCTTATATTGAGACCAACCTCAAAGCGTTAGATAGCTCAATAATAAATTACCTTGAACTATACAGATGAAAGGTTAAATAAATTATTTAATTCAATGCACCCTGATCAAATTGGCTTTTTGACTAGAAAGCTGATCAACATATTGGGCCTTTCTCAACCAATCAGCATCCAGGTTCTTCAATTTATGTTGACAGTTGATTCAGGTCCTCCAGTGAGCCGCCTGCCACACCCGGTTAAACATGACGTCCGCTCTCTTTATTTGTTTCATATCTCTACCACCTTCCACAGTTCTGTGTACAGTGGGTGTCAGCCGTCATTCATAGCAGGAACTTCCACCTCGTTTGGTTTGTCTCACCTAGGGGAGGGGATGGGTTGAGCAACATTATATTGCATCAGTGTGATTCAAGTATTGAACCAAATATAACACACACACACACACACACACACACACACACACAGACGCACGCACGCACACACACTCACACACGGACGCACGCACGCACACACGGACGGATGCACGTACACACACACGCACACATACACACACACACACACACACGCACACGGATGCACGTACACACACACGCACACACACACACACACACACACACACACACACACACACACACACACACACACACACACACACACACAGGTTGAATAATTTGACTCTAATGAGTTGGAGATCGAAATTGTCAAGTTGCACCATCACCTACTCCTTCATCTTACATTCAAAGGAAAATGCTTCACAGTTTCCCCAAAACATCACATCTCATTTAACGTTAACACATCTTTTTCAAAGTTGATTCCCCTAATCGACTTGGATCTCCCCATTTCCCCACAAGGGCAAGAAAATATTCTATATTCTAATCTAATATCTGTTTGTGTTCCTGCACGTGTAGTCAGCTGTCAGTCAGGACCATAGACTGCATGGTAACCAATCCTAGCTGGGGCTATCTGTGAAGAGCTTAATGTGTGACTGTGACTGTGTCTGTGATTGTGTGTGTGTGTGTCTGTGATTGTGTGTCTGTGATTGTGTGTGATTGTGTGTGTGTGTGTGTGTGTGTGTGTGTGTGTGTGTGTGTGTGTGTGTGTGTGTGTGTGTGTGTGTGTGTGTGTGTGTCTGTGACTGTGTGTGTGTGTGTGTGTGTGTGTGTGTGTGTGTGTGTGTGTGTGTGTGTGTGTCTTTTTACTCTCTCTCACACATAAACACATAATTTGCCTTCCTTCGCCTCTCTCTATCTTTTTCTCTCTCTTTCCCTCTCTCTAACCCCCTACCATACCTCCCCCCCCCCCTCTCTCTATCTCTCCACCCCCCCCTCCCCCCCTCTCTCTCTCCATGCCTCTGATTCCATTAAAATTCTAGCAACATGTTTGCTTTAAACAGTACAACAAATTGCATGTATTGGGAAAAAACAAATTGGAGAGTGAATCTCTATTGGGTACCAGCATTCACAGACCATCAATGAGGCCCTTTGTATGAAACAATTTGTGTTACCAAAGTGTAAAAATATATACACATATATACACACAGAGTTTTTGGTTTAAACAACCACATGTTGTTTTGTTCAGATATGAGACTGTAACTGCTATCCCATCTTTTCGATGATTGTTACAGTTTGTGAAGCCAAACTTTGGTTTAAACAGCCAAACATAGTTCGGCCATGCTAGCCCACAAGTGATAGTGGTTTTGACAAAGAATGTAGAGAGATCCTCTCCTCTCCTCATGACATGGTAAATGGTCAAGGGACAGCATTTATACAGCGCTTTTCTAACCAGTGGCCACTCATAGTGCTTTCCAATTTTGCCTACCATTCAACCATTCATGCACACATTCACACACCGACGGCGGTGTAACCATGCAAGGCGACAGCCAGCTCTTCAGGAGCAGTTAGGGTGAGGAGTCTTGCTCTTGGACACCTAAACCTAAACCACCTCGACAGGAGCCGGGGATCGGACTAGCAACCTTCCGGCTACCAGCCAACCCGTTCTACCTCCTGAGGCGCATGCCGCCCCACAAGACATCTGCTCCCGTTCTCTTCTCCTGACACAACGGTGAAGACCAGCCCTCTGCCGCTGAGACCACTTGCTGCGGTGAATGGTAAACGTTGAGTGAATTGTCCTGGGTTGAAATGTATCTCTGCCTGAACCTGGTGATGAATTATTCACACAACGGACAGGTTTGATGATGCTTCTGCTGCCACCTCTGCTGGAGCTGGAGTTCTTCCTTCACGGCCCATTAGCGAATCGAGTGACTCGTGGAATTGCGCGTCTGCTTAGCATGGGTTTGGATTTGCATTTGGACGAGGGTGCAAAATAAGTCTTGAGTGGTGGTAAGTCAAGGTTTTTAAATATGAGAAAGAGGAAGAGAGCAATTTGTGGAAATTGGGACGCCAAGAAGCCGTGACAGTTCGATCTGGAGCTAGAACCAAGCCGACCTGCTTTGAGTCTCCACATTGCTATGATGGATACTGGGTATATTTATTAAGACAGAAAAGATCCAGCATGGAAAATAGTAGCTGAAGGTAGCAGAGTGTGGTTTGGGGCAGATCCCAGGGACAACGGTAGAAGACTGTGGTTGTACTGGCCAGCTCCCAGTGTCCCACCAGTAGAACACTGTGGTTGTTCTGGCCAGCTCCCAGTGTCCCACCAGTAGAAGACTGTGGTTGTACTGGCCAGCTCCCAGTGTCCCACCAGTAGAAGACTGTGGATGTACTGGGCATCTCCCAGTGTCCCACCAGTAGAAGACTGTGGATGTACTGGGCATCTCCCAGTGTCCCACCAGTAGAACACTGTGGTTGTACTGGGCATCTCCCAGTGTCCCACCACTAGAAGACTGTGGATGTACTGGGCAGCTCCCAATGTCCACCAGCAGCAAACTTAGTTGTATACAGGACAGCCTCTGTCTCTAACGAAACTTTTCCATTTAAAGGGTGGAGCTGTTTGTGGAATAATGTTCTTTGCTCCAGACAGGTCAAGTGTGGGGGAGATAAATAATCAAGCCTTATCAGTGCTTTCACACCATGACCTCTGGCAGTGAACACTGGTTTTCATTTGTTATTTAATCATTTCTAAAGTTCCCACCTGGCATTTGAATAATGCTAAAATAATTGTTAAACAGTGGATTTGAGACCATGTGTATACGGTCTCATACACCATTCCCTTGAACACCACAGTTGTGGCGTCAGCCAGCAGAGACCAGCTGCTACCTTTCTGCTCGTTATCACATCAGTAGAAGCACATGACCTTATAAGGGTTCTAATTAAACCCCATCAAAGCCAGACATCTCCATCACACTGCTTGTTTAATCGCACTACCCCAATCAGATCCTGCTTTCTCCTTCTTACTGTCCTATCAGGAATCCTCTGCGATGGATCAGCAGATGTTTTCAGCATCATGCTTTGTGATTGTGTGTTTGTGATATGTATGCGTGGGTGCACGCACGTGTGTGTTTGTGTGTGCGTGTGAATGCGTGTGTGTGTGTGTGTGTGTGTGTGTGTGTGTGTGTGTGTGTGTGTGTGTGTGTGTGTGTGTGTGTGTGTGTGTGTGTGTGTGTGTGTGTCTGCTTCTGCATATGTGTGTTCTAGTTTTAAAGTAACACCAAAATAGTTTCCCTTTGGTAGAATATCTCGTAAGGAAACAGAAAAAGAAAGTGTAACTTCTCCCCTTTTAGACCCAGGCTCTGTGCTATCTTCCCCCGGAGTTTCTGCTTTAACACAGTAACAGGAATGCTTGATCCAAGATTACCATGTGACCAACATGTACCAGGCACCGGTACAGCTGGGGAGGCCCACAGGAGGCCAGACAGAGAGAGAGATAGGTGAATACTTCAGAACCATCTCCAACCTCACATTCCTCTCAAAACTACTGGAAAGCGCCGTCGCAACACAACTCAAGCAATACCTCCTCTCCAATACATCTCCATCAACAACCACAAGTCCCACACCATCCCTGTCTCACACGGAGTCTCCCAAGGCTCAGTGCTTGGCCCCATCCTCTTCATCCTCTACATGCTCCCACTAGGTCACATCATCCGCCGCCATGGTCTTCAATTTCACTGTTACGCCGACGATACCCAACTATACATCACCACCACAGCCATTACTCCTGCCATCCTATCCGCTCTCACCAACTGTCTCAATGACATCAAAACCATGATGGACCACAACTTCCTCAAACCTCCTGGTCACTGGCCACTCCCTCCCCCCTGGTCAGAAACCTCGGCATCATCATGGACCCCACGCTCTCCTTTAAGTCACACATAAACAGCGTCAGAAAAACATCCTTCTTCCACCTCCGCAACATTGTACGCCTTTGACCCACTCTTTCATCCTCAGCTGCCGAAACACTAAACCCCGCCTTCATCACTTGCAGACTCGACTATTGCAATAGCATTCTGTATGGCCTCCCCTCCACTATTCTTCAAAAATTGCAACATGTACAAAACTCTGCTGCCCGACTGCTTACTAACTCCCCCTCCGGAGAACACATTACTCCCATCCTCCGTCATCTTCATTGGCTTCCAATAAAACAATGCATCAATTTCAAGATCCTCCATACCACCTACAAAGCGCTAAACAACTTTACACCCTCGTACATAACAGATCTCCTCCATCGCCACTCCCCCACTCGCCGCCTACGCTCCGCTGATGCCAACCATCTCACCTCCATCACCAAGACCAAGTATCGCACCCTGGGGGACAGAGCCTTCGCCATCGCCGCCCCTACCCTCTGGAACTCCCTCCCTCTGGCCATCCGAAACTCTGATACACTCTGTTAATTGAAAAGTCAATTTAAAACCTATCTCTTCAGGACCACCAACAACATTTGACAAATCATCCTCCGCCATCTTCCACTCTCTCCCGCTCTCTTAATGTGTTGCCTATTGTTGTGGGGTTGTTTATTTTTTCCCTTTTGTTTGAGTGTCTGTACTGTCTGTATGTATTCCTTTCTTATTTGTAAAGCGACTGAGTATTTAGAAAAGCTCTATAAAAAACGGATCAAGTATTATCATTATTATTATTATTATTATTAATACAGACAGAGTGAGAGAGTGAGGTGAATACAGAGTGAGAGAGTCAGGTAAATATAGAGAGAGTCAGGTGAATACAGACAGTGAGAGAGTGAGGTGAATACAGAGTGAGAGAGTCAGGTGAATATAGAGTGAGAGTCAGGTAAATATAGAGAGAGTGAGGTGAATACAGACAGAGTGAGAGAGTCAGTTGAATACAGAAAGAGTGAGGGAGTAAGGGCAACCAGTCAAGTCTGCTGAATATAGGCAGAGTGAGAGAGTCAGGTGAATACAGAGAGTGAGAGAGTCAGGTGAATGCAGAAAGAGTGAGAGAGTCCGGGTACAAAGCAACAGCTCCAATGGAGACAGGCACTGCAGTCTCGGGTCGGTGTGCAGTTTAACTGCAGACAGATATTTTAAAGTTGTTCATATTGTTTGTAACACAGAAGCGTAGTGGGAGGCGGGGAAGGTCTGGGACCAAAGAACACCGGGAGAGGGAAAAAGGTTCCCAGAATGTAATTTCCCGTTCCATGAATGAAGAGGGTTAAGGTGACCCTCAACAAGTGAAGAATAGATCAACGGCTGAAAGCCATAAACATGGGCTGGGGGTCACCTGGGGTCACCTCGGCATGGTCACCTCCAATTCAACACTATTTACCCCTGGGGTCTTAAATATTCTACCCCAGATATAGTATGAATAGCCAGAATAGGAATAGCCTTAAATAGATAGAATAAATGTTAGATGACCTGACAGATTTTATGTTGTATTCCAGACAGCTGTTATATTCCATAATATTTGCATAGCAACAGGCAAAGAGATATATCAATCAATAATCAATGTATGTTGTTACTTCTATTCTACTGCTGTTACTTCAGGATAAAACTTTATCCACTCAGAAGGCTAGGTGATGTCAGGTCCTAAATGAGTTATTTAGTTATTCTAGAATTAGTTGTTCCTAAATGTCTCCGGCTTGCTTGATGGGCAATGATATGGGATTTGGCCAGGCTGGCACAAGTGTATGAGGCGAATTGGTTTGACGCCCAGCGCCCCGGAAGTTGTTCCCCTTTCCCGATCGGGGTTCGGACGGAGAGGGAGAGGCTTGCTCCGACATCTGGAACCAAGAGTCACAATCCTAACACCTGTCAGTAGCCGGAGGACATCTGATTACCTTTTAGGAAAACAGCTTGAACCAAACTGAGCTGGACGCAGCTAACATCCGCTACCGCATCTGCCGATGTTTGCGGGCGTCTGATTGATCGACGCCATGCCAGGAGGCCGGTATCATCTTCCTTCTCTCCGAGCGGGTAACGTCATCTGTCCATTTCTTCGTTCGTTCCCCGTTCTCGTTCATGGCGTGCATGTAGCTGCACGCTACACTGGGTATTCAGGCTGGAGAGCGGTTTACGCCCTGGCAGACGACAGCCTGTGTTTAGGAGGCATGCAATCTCCCCGCCCAATGTACCGTGACTACGTGATGTGGCTTTTGCAGGACGTGGGAAAGCCAGTGGAGAGGAATAAAATAGACCTTTGAGTCTGACAGACAGGGAATGTATTCACACAACACTCATACAGGATCTTTCATGATTCCACGTCGATTGGGGTGAAGTAGTATTAAACCGAGACGGGACGAGGGAGGGAATCGTATTACATTGGTAATGGAACAGCCATCATCCGCTACTCAGCCAACATGAAGTGATTGGTATAGTGTACTAATAGAAGAGCGTCGGAGTGGAGGTGACATTTCCTGTCATAATGTCACAACATGCAGCCCTGAGGGAGAGGACGCCTGTCTGAGAGGATGGGGAGGTGTCTGTGGCTCGGGGGCTTCACCACACGTCAATGTGCTGTGGTGCTGCAAATCCAGCGGGGGCTATGAGGTCAGTGGGAGGGGATGACGGATAACCGGTGGCAGGGGACTGACATTTGTGGCATTCAAAGTGCATGTTGATGCAGTCAAAATAATGATTTGTACTGTGGCCTCCATGGGCTACACGGTCGACCCCCACATACCTCTAGTGTCTATCTGCCCTTAAATGTTAATACACTACCTCTGTAAAACGTCAATGATTAATGATTACCACAGGACTTACCATGGTGGACAGGGAGGAGACAGGAGATGTCGAACAGGAATTGGCGAAGAAAAGTTAAGAAAGTGAAGTAAAGTAAAGAAAAGTGAATGGAAAAGTAGTAAAAGATGGTAGAGACTCTGCAATTGGCCAGTGTAGAGGAAGAGGAAGTTGAGGGGGCGTAATAGAGCACCCATAGAGACAGGGAAACAGAACTCTAGGTCAAGTGATTCCACCTTAAGGCCCATACCAAGTAAAGTATATATAATGCCCAAGACAGAATGACTGAAGATTTAATAAGCCAGTTAGGCTGCCTTAGGATATATTGTAGGACAGGGGTCTTCAATGTTTTCCAAGTTAAGGACCCCTAAACTGATGGAGGGATGGAGCGGGGACCCCCTACGTATATATTGTATAAAATTGTGTTTTATATTAAACTGGTCCTATAGTGTCATCTATAAATGTAACTTGTTATTTTGCATTCAATACTAAGGTATTCAAATAATACACAGGTTCATATATTCATGTTTTTATTTTAAACATGTGCAAGGTACAGTGAGTAGGGTGCTCAATAAACGGATACCTGCCAAGATCAACAAAGTCTGTCAATTGCATGTAATCATGCATTAAAGCTATTCAAATGGTAATTTTCGAAACATAAATGTGGAAATGTGGAAACGAAAATGTGTGATGTTTGTTAGTGTCTTTCTTTTCACTCCGCAAGTATTCCGGTAACTTATCAACCCCAGGGTGTCCGGTTGCTAAGCGACGCCAACGTCTTTGGCGGACTATTTCTCTGCTGATCGCTTATTATCCCGATAATAACCGGCGTTCTGTACATTATCCCTTACATAACAGCATCCAAATACGTAGTTTTTGAGGCGGAGGGGAAACTGACGTTGTGCTATCCTTAATTGAAGGAGCAGGCAGAGCAAAGCTCTCTCCTGCTGGGCTTTCATTAAAATCAAATGCATAAAAATGTCGCAGCCAGTCCAGATGTGTCAGGTATGCGCTAGAGACCATACGTACGTACTTTATGCTTACCACTTTTGCATGACATGTATAGTACACTCGGATCGCATGATAGGAATAGATCTATTCTGATTAGAAATCGGATCAGAAGTGTCCATGTAAACACGGCTAGTGTGTTGGATGTATACAAATACATGTTAATGTGTATTTAAAGACAATTCAATTTGTGGAAAAAATTGCGGGGGGTATATAAAAAAATGTCTAATCAACCAAAACTTCCGCCAACAATGAAATTTGCCTTTTTACGAATCAGGCGTTTGAAAACTCCACACACATGGCCATGCGTCTCAGACATGTTTTACTTTTAGGCCTATATACAATGTGCAATCTGGGAAACACATTAGTTTGAGAAACAGATTTGGTATAGCATTCACACAGAGAAACACACATTTATATTCCCCTTTTGCCCTCACGGATCTCAATCCCTCCCAGCAGGGGGCTTCTATCTGGCCACCCTGAGTGTGGACAGCGGTTCTGCGGACCCCAGTTTGCAGAACCACAGGCTCCGCCGTAGAAATTGCTCCCTCGGTATTCAGTGGAATTCAATGAAGCGTTTGAAAGCATTTTGTTATTCATCTGGAAACGTCCATGTTTCACAAGCCGGTGCAGTGGTTTCCTGTCGAGAACGTTCCACAGACGCAGGGAAATTGAAATTTCACCGGTGGTGTAGTGCATTTACTCTATATGTTATCCCTATGGAATGATCGCCAAGCGCGAATACAACCAGTCGTGGTTGTAAAAGTATGAGTAGCTGGAGTTAACTTCACTTTGTGCAAAAATCAATACTTCAAAATCAGTACCAAATCATTAGCATTCTGCTGTACTCCGTCTTGGGGGGCGGGGCCTTTGATTGAGGCGGGGGGTCGTCACAACAGACTCTGTGTCGTACTTGATATTCATGATCAGGGTGACGTGATTGGAAGGCCACAGCGCCAAAGAGCTTTGTTTCGTAAGCCATCAAGCATTGGCCGGCTCCCCCCCCCCCCCCCCCCCCACGCGCTAGTTCCCACCACTCACTAATTTATCCAGCCTTAAAAGCACAGCACACAGCTACATTCCCCTTACACACACTCATACACCTGACAAAGAAGCCCCACACACACACATACACACACTCAAAACGCACAATGGAGGCCATCCTTTTACCCTGGTGGACTAATGTGACACACGGACACTTTCCAAATAACGAATCCATTACAATTCCGCCGACAGGGTCGCTGTCAAAAGAACAGCTAATTGCATGTCTTGGTCAAAACTAGACAGCGAATATCTGTCTGGTACCAGTATACCCCTTGTGTTACCTACAAAACCAGAAGAATAGGAAATATTGTACAACCAGACTGTGTACAAATCTATACATGTTGGTTTATATGGTGTTTATATGCCCACAAACCTTTCATTTTTTTTATCTTCCCATCGTTCTCACTCTCAAACTACATGCATCAGTCCTCTCTCTCCCTCTCTCTCTCTCTCTCTCTCTCTCTCTCTCTCTCTCTCTCTCTCTCTCTCTCTCTCCCTTTCCCTCTCCCTCTCTCTCCCTCTCCCTCTCCCTCTCCCTCTCTCTCTCCCTCTCCCTCTCTCTCTCTCTCTCTCTCTCTCTCTCTCTCCCTCTCCCTCTCTCTCTCTCTCTCTCTCTCTTTCTCTCTGTCTCTCTCCTGAGAGGAGCCCTTATCACCTGTATGATGCCTCGGCCAAACGCCCAGTGGAACAGGACTGGCGCCCACAAAAAGACCCACTCCCGCGCCAGAATAATGGAGGACAAACCCAGCCTACTTACACTGAAACCACAACATTTTAACTGCCTCCAATTGGCTGTTTTATTCTGGGACAGATTGTGTAAAATTGGGAATAAAACTGAAACAGTGCGAAAAAACTGAAAGGGAAGCGAAAAGTAAGTAGCAGAGAGAAAAGAAGAAAGCACTGCGGTGAAAAACAGATGGTAGGTTTAGCAGTGCCGTGCCTACACAGCTAATCCAGAACTGATGTACCGCGGCCTCCTCGCCTGCCTGCCCGACCAGCTGCCTCCTGCCCTGCCTGGTGGCCCCCGGCCCCAGTCCCAGGGCAAGAGCCCAGCACACAAACACACAGTGGGCCCTATTTTAACGGTCTGAAACGCAAGTGAGAAGCGCCAAGCACAAGTAGCTTTGTGGGGGGTTCTATGGCGATGTCGCTAGTTTACCGGCGCAAAAGATGACTCTTGCGCCTGACGCAAATCTAAAAAGTGTTGGTCTGAAGTAGCCTAATTACCCGTAGGTGTGGTTTGGGCGTAACGTCCAACAAACCACTGAGAGTGCCAGCTCCCATCCCCTTTAAGAGCCATGAGCGCATTTGAATCTGACAAGTTGATATCTTGACAGCGCGTCTGCAGTCTCCGATGAGACAGATGCACATGAATTTCACACATGGAATAAGGCTTTCTTCCACAAATTCAGAAATACTGAGTCCTCTAATAAATTTCGGCAAAGAAAACTTATATGATATAACATATAATATGCGGTAACTGTGGTTCTATTTAATGATATGCGCAATACATTATAAACATGTGTCCCCCCGTTAATATACATTGCCATGGACTGTATTATGTGTTACGTGTTTAGTTTGCGTGTGTTTAAACAGGACGCACACACGCGCGCATTCATTCATTCTTTCTAACACTCACTCGTGGAAAAACAATGTTTTCTCACAATCAAATACTCATAAATCCTAAAAGTTATGGGCATGTACACGATGTCTGTGTCAAGAAAATATGTGTTTGCTGTACGGTGTTTGCAGATGCATTGATTTAAAAGTACAACTTATTACCGCTGTATCAGCTGTTCTTTCCCAAATAATTTGCCAAGAATGTGTGGCTAGGTAGATGAGAGAGGCAAGGTGTATGCGCGAGGTGCAAAAGCAACATTATGCATGCGCCCTTAAAATAGAATCTGAACATCGCGCCACTGACTTTAAACCAGGTATTTCCCGGTTTGTGGCGCAAGTGGTTTCTGAAACTGCAAAATAGCACCAGGGAACGTTTGCGCCAGAACACGCCTCCTCCTTTCACCGTACCGCCCCTTGGGGCGCAAGATCGAGATCGGATAAGAACACCTAGATAACTCGATCATAGTCCGATCAATACCTGCATGTAAACCTGCATCGTATCTCGTATCGGATTTTGCATTCTGCACATGCTCGAGATCTTGAGGCTGGGGGCCATAGACAGATAAACAAATCTTATTTCTTTATAAATATAAATTTAATTCTTTAATTATTTCTTTATATGTTTATGGTTGTCGCCGTTGGAAAACGAGAGACGGCGATTTACTTAAAAAGGTGACACAGAAGTTGGAGGAAGCCAAGGCTGAATTAAATGTACATGTTTTCTTAAATCAGATGCAGTGAGCTGCGGGTCCGTAGATTACATCGCCACAGATGTTTATGACCAGGAACTTTTCTGAATGGAATTAAATGGATTGTTACAATTCATTGTCTGTGACCTATTAAAGCGGAGGAGAAGGCGATGGCCCATGTGCTGCCACGCTCACACCATGCCAAAAGATATCATGGAAGGCCACACAATGGACAGAAAGCGACAGAACCTGAAGCTACAGATTCTACAGGCTGCCCACCTCCAACACCATTAAGGAGGGAGCGGGAGGAGAGGACAAGGAGGACATGAGGGCATGTTCCGAGAAAAGTCATTACACCGGTTTTCAATAGCAGAGAAGAAACCGATTCAAGTCTTCACAGGCACAGGCAGAGCAAGACTTCAGCCATATCGATAACAGATGCTACTATCTTAAAGGAAAAATTTGAATACACAAATACAGGGCACAAGACCGCACAAAGGAAGAAAAAACGGCCAACAATCATACAGAATACAGAGCAGTGTAAAAGGGATGGGTATGTTCAGACCAAATGCTCGGACAATCTGACAAAAGTGGCACCAACAAACCAGGTTATAAACCGGCTGAGTAGCAAACACACAGTGAGGACCAGGTGAGCAGGAAATGTGGCGGGAAACAGACAATGGCTAACGGTTAGAGGTGGGGTCAGAGGCACAACAAAAACAGAGACGCATGGTGGGTTAAACACAGAATAGCCAGCAGGAGGCGACAGAGTTCAAACAGTGATTAGACACACGGTTTTAGATGTACAGGCCGCAGGCGGCAATGAAGTAACTAATCCTACCACTGTTATTTGATTCCTCTATCCACCAAGCTGCTCAGCTCATCATTTAGCAGATTTATTAGAGCTACTGGAACTCTGAATTTTGGTAGCTTCTCCGGTGGGATTTTAGACTCTGCATATTCCTGCTGAGTGTGTTCCTTTACCCATGGCTCTCTGTGGCTGCTTGTCTGCTTGACAGTCTCAACTATGGCCTTTGATATTCTTTCTTTGAATCCTCACCAGATTCATACATTTACATTTACATTTAGGGCCCTCCCCCCTAAGGGGGGGAGGACAGCAGTGTCCAGGTGAACTCTGAACAAGAGATTCGTGAGTCTTTTGCGGAAGCTGGTGATTGACTCTGCGACCCTGACATTGGCAGGGGCGCTCGTTCCACCACTGTGGTGGCGGAATAAAGAAGAGGCGTGACTTTGATGCGCGACCTTTGCTTGCCCTTTGCAATGGCGGGGCCCATTGCGTCCAGCTGAGGTCGTTGAGCGGAGCGCTCGAGCTGGTGTGTGTGGTCTGACTAACGATGGGAGGTTAGGCAGGTGAACGCCTTGTAGGCCAGCCCAGTACCATCGTCTTAAGTCTGATGCGAGCTACTACATGGAGCCAGGGAAAAGGGGGAATTATGCTAGGCTGAACACGAGGTGTGATGCAGCGTTCTCGATACACTGCCACGGTTTGATCGTGGAGTGTAGCCAGGAGCGAGTTGCAGTAGTCGAGGCGAGAGATGGTGAGCGCTTGGACCAGGCCCTGAGCTTCTTTGTAGAGAACGTGTTCGCGGTGCAGCATAACTGCTTGTCTAGTACCATACAGAGGTTTCTTGCGGTTAGTGAGATAACGCAATGTCCTCAACAGTGACCAATAAGGCCATGTGAGAGCAATCTTTGGCTGCCACAAGGAGGAGCTCAGTCTTGTCGAGGTTAAGCTTCAGGTGATGGGCAGTCATTCAAGTGCCCATGGCTGCCAGACATTCTGAGATGCCTGTTGCAATCAGGATGTTGTCAGAGGGTGCTGTCCTACCTAGCACTGCCTTATTTCTTATAAAGGAACTGAAGAGTTGCTCCCGAAACACCATGAATTCAAGTATCCTACATTTGCATAACATTTTTAAGGGTTTAAGAGTGCAGTTGCTGTAAATCACTTGGACTTGTTGTGTGTCCTCCAATTGTGTGTCTGGATGAAACAGGCGTATAGGTATGATGTTGCAGCTCACCCCACAATCAAGTTGGAGCATCACTGGCTTATAACCCACAAGAGTGGAGGCAAAAAGCAGCTTCCCCTGTGTGCTGTCTCATCCATCTTAGTAAAGAATAAGTATCTCCTGACACTCCTCTTCTATCTCTGTCCCACTATGTATTCCCTTTGTCTGTGTGTCGGTAGTAATTGAATAGCAAATGCACTCTTTACTCAATACACGTTCCACAGAGTTTGCAGTTCCTAATCTCTTTAGGTCTGGCCCCTGTGCCTGGGCCAAATTATTTCCTGCATGCACCTTCTTCTTCTTCTTCTTCTTCTTCTTCTTCTTCTTCTTCTTCTTCTTCTTCTTCTTCTTCTTCTTCTTCTTCTTCTTCTTCTTCGTGTTCTCTTTTGACAGATCTACTGCTCTGCATACTCAGATGCAATCCTTCACACAGTAAGCACTATCCCACGTAGGAGGCCTGGATGCTGCACACAATTCTGTCCCTGATCAAGTGAGTCCCACAATGATATAGGATTTCTAGTAATCTTTGACTATACCATCTTCCATATAAGTGATTAAAGTATGGACAACTATACATTGTCCTACATTAATATCGGGGACTATTTTGGTCATCTGTCAAATATCTGGAAACAATTGGAGTTCATAGACAATTATTGAATAATAAGCCGTATTCAGCGTGGGCTTTGCTTTAAATTGGTCCAACAAATACATTATATGCATTTTTTGCATTTTAAAATACAATCCGAATCATGTCTGACATTGGACTTTGTTTTAACATGTCATGAAAACTCATTCAGCAATATCTGAACACGCTTGCAAAGCATGTGCTTTTCTCTCCACAAATTGTATCAAAAATAGATTCGGCTGTTTTCCTGATTGATGAATGAACCTATTTTGTGTAAAGATTTCTTATCCTACTTTGTGATTTATAATTTTGTTTTTTTGGGATCACAGTTGAGAATTACAATATGCATGCTCTTCTTCGTAGAATCCTGACCAATGTACTTGGTGGTTTTTCTCAAAATCGCATAACTGTATATGACCATATACAAGCTGCTACTACGAGGCCTCTCTGCTCTTATCCCCTTATCCTCTCTCTCTCTCTCTCTCTCTCTCTCTCTCTCTCTCTCTCTCTCTCTCTCTCTCCCCCTCCCCCTCTCTCTCTCTCTCTCTCTCTCTCTCTCTCTCTCTCTCTCTCTCTCTCTCTCTCTCTCTCTCTCTCTCTCTCTCTCTCCCCCTCCCCCTCCCCCTCTCTCTCTCTCTCTCTCTCTCTCTCTCTCTCTCTCTCTCTCTCTCTCTCTCTCTCTCTCTCTCTCTCTCTCTCTCTCTCTCTCTCTCTGCCCCCCCCCCCTTCTCTCTCCATCCGTCCCTCTTTTTTTTCTCTTAAATGTAAATGTATCAATAGATCAACCAACAAGGTCAAACCAAGGTTATGTGTTATGCAAAGGCGGCTCTTCTGAGGCACATTATATGCACATTTTAACTAACGAGTTCTGTCCGGGGTTGATCTCGGAACCGGTTCAGAGGAGCCGGGTTTCCAAGGGTTCCTGTTCCTCAAAATCTTACCTGGAATGGAGCAGGCTCGAATACCAAGGCTGATCTGATCCTGAACAAAATCTGTGATTTACATTTGACATATAAAACATGAGGTTAAAGCACATGTGCTCATTTACTTTAGAGGTTTGCTAGTCAAAGATAACCTTGTAAAGAAATAAACATTGGCATCGCTTCATGACTAAATGGCAAAAAGGCTATGCAGATCGTATTCAACAATGTGGTCTCAGCCCATGAAAGATATTCATAGCCTCTGCGATTTTATTTTGCAAGCAATTTCAGTGCAAAATTAACTCTTGAATCTGCATTATCGCCAATTACTCGCAGAAACTCCCCCTATGGAATGAAAGCTAAAAATGTATTCAAATGGGGGAATTTCAAGCATATTCTTGGCAGATAGCATCCTCCACCTCCTCTATCTTTGTATCTAAACGGTTTCTAATTAACATTTATTTCCTCAGAGAGCGCCGTGGAGAAACGCTATCCCAGAATGCCCCCAGGCAACAGTTGATGATTTCAGTATTCAGGGCCATGTTGCTCTGGCTGATGCCTTTCCCACCTGGGTGCTTCGTTCCACCCTGGGAGGGCTCTGAAACCAGGGGTGTACGGGGAAGTGTAACCCAGTCCTGGTCTTATCGGATGTGGCCGGCCGGGGATGGGGGCCAATGGAGGGGGATGGACCCGGTACGGTTCGGGGACCTGTGCCTCTAATGCCTGCTCCCTTTTTCTCTGATCTTTTCTTCCCGCCATTACTTTTGGAAATTTTTCTTCTCCATTGCGTTTGGTGGGCCATCTCACCGAAGCCCTAGCAAATGATTTGTGAGCCAAGTCCCGGAACCCCCTAGCATGCTCTGGAGTGCACCCCCATGAGGGGAGGTCAGGACAAACACAGGGCCTGTGGAAACCTTATGGATTCCTTTGACAGTGCAGCATTATGGTGCTGGAGAAAGCTGTACTGGTTTGACCTTTATACCTCTGAAGGGACCGTCTGGTCCCATGTGGAAGAGGACATACTCATCCTCACGTCTGTCCGTCTTTCTTTCTTTCTCTCATCCCGCCTTCTTGCTTATTTCTTTCATTTCCTTTCTTTATTTATTTCCGTTTCGTTCGGCCGTTTGCTCTTGCAGTCCTTCTTAAATGAAAAAATAATTTCTTAAATTCAACGTCTACCTGTTTGGCTGCATATTGCTCCTCCTATCGTTGCCGAGATCTCTATTCATCTCACTGTTTCATGTTTCTACTCTTCTTTGTTTTCCAAATCACTCATTTCAATGAGTTCTTCTCAATGCTTTCGTCCACATTTACTTTCCTCACTTCTACTTTGGTTCATTCCCAGTCGCTCTGTTTGGCTCTTGCCATTTCATCTCCCTTTCTCTTTCTCAAATTCATGAATTAGTCTCTCTCTCTCTCTCTCTCTCTCTCTCTCTCTCTCTCTCCCCCCCTCTCCCTCTCTCTCTCTCTCTCTCTCTCTCTGGCGGTGGTACGGTAAGATCCCACAGATGCTGTCTGTAGTTGGCTAGCCCTAGTTCTCTAGTGCGGTATCCTGCTCTCCCCTTTTACTCCAAGCACTGCTGCTTAACGATCCTCATGCTTGCATCGTTACAGGGAGGAAGTCCATGTAAGGCTTGGGTGTGGAGCCAGCAGGTTGCCAAGTACCTCCCTTCAATCAACACTCCCCTCATTCCTCCATGCCGTCTGCCAAAATATATATATAATCCAGTATTTACTACAGGAGTGCCAGAAAATGGCGTATTTATGAGGTTAAACTTGCCAGTGGTTGGATACTTGCTGAGCATGATTAAACGTATGCGCAATGAATAACTTTTAACTGCCAATAGTGTGCTACCTGACCACTAGTTTAATGAAACCGCTCTGTACCTATCTTGTTTCTTTCCTCAACCTTTATCTGAAGCAGCTAAAAGGGAGTTTCTGTCCAACTCATGATAGACTGCAGACATTGGGGTTGGAAGGTTTCCACCAGGAGTGGTACACCCCAATCACTAGATCATCATCAGTTATTTTATTTTTTTTAACTTTGTTTATTCAGACAACAAGAATGGGTCGATCTCAATGCAATACAGACAGGTTGTTCCAGGGGCTGCACGATTTAGATGGGGCCCCTACTAGAAAGGCTCCCTCGGGCCCTTGGAAACCACCTCTTACAACCCCTGGCCCTCCACCAGCTGGTCAAACTGTAGTTAACACAGAGTGAGTGTGGGTGAGAGAGAGAGAGAGAGATTCCCCCACTTGCATCATTCCCCCAATTGCATCATGGGATCATACTTGGGATGATGAAATGATTTTCCTGGTTGTTCTCTCTCGGCTCTCTATGGCTCTCAAACCCCCCACGAGACGCCTCTGGATGCAGCAGAAGGAAGCAGAGAGAGGTACTGGAAACGGGAGGATAGTAGATATCAAAGCAAGGTTTTAGTGGGAAACATGGAAAAGAACGATAGCACTCTCTCAAAGTGCATCTTCAAAAACACATTGCGAAGGTTAGGAGGGTTTGAATCGGGACAGAACTTCAAATGTTGAATGCACTTACTTTAAGAGGACGTGGTCCAAGCGCTGCTTGAATAATACTTTTGGCCCTTTAAATCGATCACTCAAACCGCCAATACACACAGAGGCATATAGTCGATGTAGACAGTATCAACATAAAAACATCAGGTTGTAAAGAGGCTGACCAGGCTAGGCCGGACTTGCAGTGTTAGTAAGCTGGTTTTACACCAAACTGCAAGTGCAGCATTATTCTCCTTGGTGTACGTGGGGAAGATTTCAATGTGTGCTTCCTTTAAAGGGGTCGGGCCCGGAGCCCAGCGCCTAGGGCCCTGGTCCCAAGGCCCTGGGCCCTTCACTCACTGGCCCTTGCTCCAAATAGACAGAGCCAGGGGAAAGGGTGTGATTATGAGATTTTCTTAAAATATGATAATTTAAAACATATGATTTATAGCCAGAGAAAATACCAGAACATTTTTTAATCCAATTTTCTATTCATAAATTATATCATAATGCATACATATGCCAGAAAAAAATCACCACATAGCTGGAACACGTCAATTTCTTATAATATATTATACAACAGTCAAGTGTAATGGTGTCATAGTATAATATAATAATATAAAGCATACATTAACCAGAGAAAATACGTCCTACAAGGATTTCGATTTCCTCTTAACATATTACAATATACATCATAATTATAACAATCCTAACTTCAACACCATTAGTTCCAGCTATTCTGATTATGTTCTCCTTCAGGCAAACCACTTCCCCGTTTCCATGCATGGGTGGCGAGCACAAGCGCCTTCTCTTCCACGTTATATCCAAATCACGTTCCTCCAGGCGTGAGATCACATTTCTCAGAGAACGGTCCCACACAAAGAGCTCTCAGGCAGCCACTCTGGAGGAAGCCTGACGGCGTCTCTGACAGGACTATATACAAAATAACCCTCCTTCAGCCTCCCCTTATATTAAGGCTAACAGGAGGGGGGGAGAATGTACAAGCAGGAGAGCAGTTCCAGGACTCAGTGTCGGGGGCGAGGGTGGGAGAGGAGGATGGGTGGGAACATGGAGTCTATTTGATGTAAGAGAGACATTTTGAGTTTGTTTGATACAGGAGTGGGCGGGGGCTTAACCTGAATAACTCCACAAGCTTTCACGCTCGCTTTCACACTATGAAACCAGACTGGAGTTAATGATATGGTTAATGGAGATGGTTATAGATGGTTCCCAGTTATTATGTCAAGAAACAAGGAGATTGCATCTTTAAGCTTTGCAGGATCCAATGTGGGTCCTTATTGGCTGGTGGACTTCTGTGTATTGTAATGTGCCTTTTGTATTGTCATTCTCATTGAATAGTAGTAGTCCATACAATTTAAAACAGCCTGTATGATACAACATGCCTACACCGTATCTTGTGAAACGTTCTGGGTTCGAGCCCCAATTTCCACAGTCTTCTTGTAGGCATCCTAGAGCAAGAGTCACCAACACCTAACTGTACCTAAAAGGATAATTTCACCGGTGGAGTCATCAATCTGTATTAAAAGTGGGTCACATATTTAGTCGAACAGTACATACATTTCTAATTTGGTGTCATCTTGGCCGAGAAAAACAAAGTTTTGCGATTTGCGAGCAAGACTTCTCCGCTGCTGGAAATGTTTTTCAGGAGCGGAGGAGACAACTAAAACCGTCCACCGTGGATGATTTGCTTTTTCTGCACAGCAATCTAAAGCACCACGCCAAACACCAGATAGTGTAATTCCCCGGCATTCCATCTAATGTTTTCCTTCGGTAGCGGGTCGGGCATCATCGGTATCAATTTAAAGCGGTTCTGGTAGGGTGCGGACGCGGGTTTTGCAAAAATAAGACCCATGTATTGATTCTCGGCCAGGGTGGAGAAGGAATTGGGGGAAGAAACGACTCTCTTAAGTCCAGATATACCGTGACTTCAGATTGATGTGGAAAGCCTAGAGACGTCGAGAACCCGACGCAGTCGTTTATTCATAATATCATCACAGCTTTTGGCCGTGATATTATATATTATATTATAGATGTCTATCTATATTATATCATATCATTTAGATATAGAGCTCCAGGTCTCCCGCCGGAGCTACCGGAGTGTTCTAGAATATTGTATAGAACACGTCCAAAAGGTGTGTGCGCCGGATGATATTATGAATAAACGACTGGGTCTCTGGTACTACATCATTTCTGCTTTAGCACTGGTGTGATATACCAGTCACACCGTTCACACAGTTACGTCAAAATCCTTACCTCAGCGCAAATTCAGACCGGTGTACTCTCTATACACTTTATACCATACAACCCAAAGTCCCACCCACTGGCACTGATCTGTAATGTGCTTGTAGTTTTTTAGAGCCCCCCCCCCCTCGCCCCTTACACTTCCTGCTTTAAATACAGTTTTTTACAATACAATAAACACAATTTTGATTGTTTTGTTTTGTTTAGCAAAATCCAACACACGAATAGCACAATCACAAACCCAATTAGCAAAACACCTTAGCTCCTTTGCAAAATGAACCACTCTTGTAAAAACTATACACTAACTTATCAAAACCATATTCTTTTACCATATGAAACACACACGTTGCATATGACTTAATTCTGTTTGCACCAGTTACACTCTGCTGTTGAAAACCTTAAACACTTTCGGCTAATTCTGCTTCTAAGTGCATAGAGTAGTATGGGTGAAGCACACAGTGAATTTGCAAAACATTGCTCGGATTTGCACAACTGTAAACACAATGTCTGCGCACACTTTTTGCAAAACAATACACACAGTGAACACTAAACACACTTGTATGCATTACTGTAGAAACCACACAGGACACAAGACTAATGCTGTTGACAATGTTATTATTTTTTTTTCCATATGCTCAAGGCAACAAGCCAACAAAAAAAACATTTCCCAGTTTTCATGAATATAACATGAACAAAAAAAGAACCCCCCCCCCAAAAAAAAGAAAACATAGCACATAAATTGCTATTGTTGGTCTCTTCTCCTAGCTGGATATGGCCAGAGAATCTCATCTACATCACAGGCGATATCCTCATTCGCCAGACAGCGGGGAAAGAATCGCCGTGCATGCCTTATCCACCCCTGTATGGCTGTGGCCTCAACCTGGTCACAGGCCTCCTCCATGGCCTGAACGAGGGCTACCCGAGCCAGGGGGTGCAGATCGTAAACCTTCCACCGCCATGCCGAGAAAAATTCTTCAATTGGGTTAAGAAATGGTGAATATGGTGGCAGGAAAAGGACTGTGAAATTTGGGTGCTGTGTAAACCAGTTCTGAACCAGAGCAGAGCGGTGGAATGAAACATTGTCCCAGGTGACAATGTATTGGATCTGTATGTTATTGATTGTGAGGTTGTATAGTCTGTCTAAAAATGCAAGGATGTGAGGGGTTTTATACGGACCCATGTTGGCATGGCGGTGGAGGACCCCATTCTGGGTGATTGCCGCGCAAAGGGTGAAGTTACCCCCACGTTGCCCCGGGACACTAATAATTGCCCTCTGGCCAATTACATTTCTTCCCCTCCTTCTGACCTTTGAGAGGTTAAACCCCGCCTCGTCTATGTAGATGTACTCATGCTGAATAGCCTCAGCATCCATTTGTAAGACTTTCTAAAATACAGTGAGACAAGATTGTGTAGTTCAGCATAGATTTAGTGTACAGCACATTTACATGTAAAAAAAGGTTATGTGTGCAGTATGCAACATCAGAGTGCTGAAGTGAACAATACATACCTCCACATACTCATGCCGCAGCTGTTTGACCCTCTCCGAGTTCCTCTCAAAAGGCACTCGGTACATCTGTTTCATTTGTACCTGATGTGCCTTCAGGATACGAGCTATGGTGGACAGAGAGACCTGATTCACGTTCTGAAAAATGATTTGGTCTTCAATAATTTTGGCCTGGATTTCACGAAGCCTGATGGCATTATTTGCCAAAACCATATTCACAATCTCCCTCTCCTGCAGTGGTGTGAAAATGGGAGCCCTTCCTCCTCGTTGTACTCGACCCTCAATCCTATGTAGAACAAAACACATGTAACCTACTGTAAAATGTCACAGGAAGGGGTATCAAAAGTGCTGATATGGGGTGCATACAGTAAGAAGCTGTAGGCAGGTAATTTTTGTACCTGTTTTCCAGTCTGAATGCCCTTATGACAGATGCCACGGTGAATCTGCTGAGATTTGGCTGGACTCTCAGTCCAGCCTCCCTCAGCGTCAATCCATGGTTCACAACATGGTCCACAAGAGTTGCGCGAATTTCATTGCTTAAAGTTGGACCTCTTCTCCTTTGAGCTTCACCTCCTCCTGCTTAAAGTTTTCCTCTTCCTCTTCCTCTTCCTCTACCTCTACCTCGGCCTCTACCTCTGGCACGGTCTCTGCCTCCTTCTCCTCCTTCTCCGATTCCCCCTCTCATCCTCACTCTTCCTCTTCCTCTTCCTTCCATTTTGGTTAAGTTTGGTGAACCCACCTGCTGCATTTTTATAGTGCTTAAACCTGATTGGTGTGTCTACAATTAAGCAATCTTGTGTTTGCACACCTGATGGCAGTGTTCAATCAACTGGCTCATGGGTGTGGTAATTTGATAGTCAGTGCTTTAGAATTGCAAGGAAGTGACATCTTGATATACTTCTGTGTCTAATGCATAGATGCGTGTGTTAGTGTTTCAAATCACTGTGTGTATTGTTTTGCACAAAGTGTGAACGGACTCATTGTGCTTACAGTGGTGCAAATCTGGGGCCGAGTTTTGCTCCTTGAGTGTAAGGTTTTGATAATTGGGCAAAACTTTAAAAAAAAAACTGTAATGCAAAAGTCGTCTTTTTACAGTTAAAGTGTCAGAGGTAGATACGGATCTCTCCCGTCTCATGTGTTAAATGATGGAATGATGCAAGGCCATTCAAACATATGACTGGGTTTCTAACGATACAAAGCTTAATGCAATTGCATAACAAAGAATCTGAACATAGGTGTGTGTTTGTTTGTAAGTGCGTGTGTGTGTGAGTGCCTGTGTGTGTGTGTGTGTGTGTGTGTGTGTGTGTGTGTGTGTGTGTGTGTGTGTGTGTGTGTGTGTGTGTGTGTGTGTGTGTGTGTGTGTGTGTGTGTGTGTGTGTGTGTGTGTGTGTGTGTGTGTGTGTGTGTGTGTGCGCGTGCGTTTGTATTTGCGTATGTGTGAGTGTGCATGTGGGTGAGATAATAGCAATCTTCAGGTCAGCTCTTATTCTGTTCTCAAGACCTCTCAGACAATCACACACACACACAGGGCCGGAGTAGGACCAATTTTCAGCCCGGGAGTTTCAGGCCCATACTGGCCCACTTTTACAGTGGTGGAAGCATTTGAATAAATGTAAAGGACAAAACTCTTACTATCCCTTTTTCTTTGATATTGGATCAACGTTTGCCGAATGAAAAATGCGACCCCAATTTTTTTACTTCAACTATCAATTATATAAAACATACAATGTTAACCCATTAAATATTTGGGATTCATGTCAATGCATCACGACAGTTCTATGTCTTGGTTATCCTATATAATCATTTGATATCAATATATCAAATGATTGTAATATATTTGTCCTCCCCATCTGTCCCCTCAGTCCTGGCCGCTTCAGGTCTATCGGGGACACCAGCAGAGTCAGACAGGCTGGACTGCTGCTCTGAGGCTACTTAAATATATTTTATTTTTGATATAATTGACTATCACGTCAGATCCACGTCTCTTTACTGGCTGCAACTTGTGTCTGTCCTCTAAACAGGTCTTTTATTTCGGCACATTTGGCGGCATCTTCCTCCAATGCCCTTCTTTTTTAAATCTGATATTTTCTGCTCCTCCTGACCTTTGCCTTCCCTCCATAATCAACAACTCTTCTCGCTTCTGTTCTCTATTTCTCTTTACCGCTCAAGAAAAGACCCACCATTGGTGGACCGGTTCTGTATGCTGCATTCCTGGCTCGTAGTAATGGTTTTACTTTTGGTGTCATCCAGCGTTTAACGTTTGGGAAGGCATCTGCCTCCAGGATGTAACAATATCAAAACAAAAAAAGATCTAGTCAAGGACTGAGAAAAGAGAATTATTGCGTCCACAGAGCGGCTAATGCTGTTTGCTGCCACGAATTTCTCAGGGCCACGGTTTGAGAGACACAGGTGAAGGTGGGTGATTTTATCAATCTGCCTGAGAGGGAGCAGGGATCAATGTGTGTGTGTGTGTGTGTGTGTGTGTGTGTGTGTGTGTGTGTGTGTGTGTGTGTGTGTGTGTGTGTGTGTGTGTGTGTGTGTGTGTGTGTGTGTGTGTGTGTGTGTGTGTGTGTGTGTGTGTGAGAGAGGCAAACAGAGAGAGCGAAAGAGAGAGCAAGAATGACAATAAACAAATAAATGAATGGATAATGTGAACACACAGGAGTTCTAATCAATGTCTCCCTCCTTCTCTTCTCTCTCTTCTCCCTCTCTCTTTCTCCTCCTCCCGCCCCCTCTCTCCCTCCACTTCTCACTCTGACAGTGACTCGATCTGACAGATGCCGAAGCAGAACATTAAACGTCCGACTTAATCACTTATATAAAAATGTAAGTGTTTAAGAATCTTCTAACAAAACCGATTATCTAGAAAAAAGCACTTCCCCACACAAAACACATGAACACATCCACATCGACACACACACACACACACACACACACACACACACACACACACACACACACACACACACACACACACACACACACACACACACAAACAGGACAGAATGGAGAGTGGAATTGACAAACCAATTACAGTACACACATTTACCGCCCCACTTAAAACACCGCACAGCTCCCGCCACAAGCCTGGCAATGTATTCAGGGAACACATCTCACAATGGAAACATCTGTTGTGTTGTTCATTTCATGCTCACCAAAAAACGAATGTGGCAGATTATGCAGCTTTTTGATTGAATCTACTGACCTATTTATTTATCTCTACTTATCTCTGTGTAATAAAACATATTATCCGTGTTCACTGAAATGTTAGTACAACTCTAATCTGAATCAACAGTCTGTGCCCCAATAACCCAGTCAAGTAGGCTGGAATGTAGTATCACAGGATTTCATCTTTCAGCTCACTCATTGATTCGTAAACAGCTTTATTTTTTTATGCCTTTGAAATGTGATATTTCTTTTTTTAAAGCTGTCCGGTTTAAAAGAGCTACGATTATCCCATCGTGTCAGAGCCAAACTCAAGGGCTCAGCAGCAAAATAGAAGAGTTGAAGTGGCAAAATGTGCCAATATCCGGTCTGGGATCAATAAAACTATCGTATTTCAATTTCTTCTCATGTTACTCCCCTTTACAATCCTAATTTATTTTGTCTTCATCTGTCTATATTTTCCCCCTCAATCTAATGACCAATTAAAATAATCTGAAGGAGTTGCTTACTCCATCAAATCGATATTCATTTTCCTCTCTGAGTCCTCTCTGAGTCCTCTCTGTCCTCTCTGAGTCCTCTCTGAGTCCTCCCTGAGTCCTCTCTGAGTCCTCTCTCTGTCCTCTCAGAGTCCTCTCTGAGTCCTCTCTCTGTCCTCTCTGAGTCCTCTCTGTGTCCTCTCTGAGTCCTCTCTGAGTCCTCCCTGAGTCCTCTCTGAGTCCTCTCTGAGTCCTCTCTGAGTCCCCTCTGAGTCCCCTCTGAGTCCTCTCTCTGTCCTCTCTGAGTCCTCTCTGAGTCCTCTCTCTGTCCTCTCTGAGTCCTCTCTGAGTCCTCTCTGAGTCCTCTCTCTGTCCTCTCTCTGTCCTCTCTGAGTCCTCTCTGTGTCCTCTCTGAGTCCTCTCTGAGTCCTCTCTGTCCTCTCTGAGTCCTCTCTCTGAGTCCTCTCTGTCCTCTCTGAGTCCTCTCTGAGTCCTCTCTGAGTCCTCTCTGAGTCCTCTCTCTGTCCTCTCTGAGTCCTCTCTGAGTCCTCTCTGAGTCCTCTCTGTCCTCTCTGAGTCCTCTCTCTGAGTCCTCCCTGAGTCCTCTCTGAGTCCTCTCTGTCCTCTCTGAGTCCTCTCTGTCCTCTCTGAGTCCTCTCTGAGTCCTCTCTGAGTCCTCTCTGAGTCCTCTCTGGGTCCTCCCTGTTTCCCTGCCCTTGGGGCAGGTTATTTGTGGCGTTGTAAGGTGTGATCTCCATCCTGCCTCTCATCTCACCTCTCGCACCACTATGTCTCTCTCTTCTGGTGTGTGTGTATGTGAGGCTTCCGTAGGAGGGGAAATTCATAGTGTTAAACCAAAACACACACACACTCACACACACGCACACACGCACGTACACATGCACGTGCACGAACACTCACACACAAGCACAAAGACACATACACACGCACAAAGACACACACACACATTCACTAAAGCACAATGCGTGCACCAGAGACTAAATCTGGCGTGATCTTTAATTCCATCATGTTCCCACCAGGCAGTGGAGACGGTTCCTCTGGGCTGGAGGAGTGGTTTGAACTAGACACAGGTACATTGGAACATCACAACATTTCCACGCAGCTGATTCCTAGCTGTTTCCACATTCCTTCCAGATATGGAAGGAATGTGAACGGTTTCCTCTGTTGTTTCGAAATAGTGAGGAATTTATCTCTCAGTCTCTCTCTCTCTCTCTCTCTCTCTCTCTCTCTCTCTCTCTCTCTCTCTCTCTCTCTCTCTCTCTCTCTCTCTCTCTCTCTCTCTCTCTCATACACTAACAAAACCAATACTTTTCTGTTCTTTATCCGCAGATGAATGAGAAGGGTGTGTGCTTTGATGTAGGGGACCTGTGTTGGTTGAAATGTTAGTTGGAGACAGGGTATCATCGTGGTCAGGGTGATCAACTCCCAGCCCTGAAGGTTCTGGTCTCCACCCCCCAGTGTCCACAGGCCATCCTGCGACAGGATGTCCCTATCCCCTTCCTGCTCCTTAATGAGCTTTATCTGAATACACTGTGAGTCCCTTTGGGTGACCTTGTCTGATGCCTGATCTAACAGTGATCACAGCGTAAGAGAAGACAGCATATTACGAGCCTCCCACCGGACCACCTTATACATAAACACAGACAGGCCTGGGGAAATAATCCAGGGAAACAATGGCTTCCACTTAACCAGCAGCCAATCGAACAATGACTCAAGCTGAGATCAATATGGAGGAGAAGATAACTGATGTGCTTGAGAGAGACATTAGCATCGACAGGGTGAGGGGATCAATCCCACCGGGACCACCCCTGCTACAACAACGGAATCACTCTCAGTTTTGCAAGATGTTTTACAAACAAGCGGCCGCAAAAAAGCATTTATTTATATTGATTATACTTGGAAATATTCATATTTTTCAAATATTTTATTTTAGAAGATCAGGCCGAGCTCAGCAGTGTGGTTTGGCTAACGGAGACGTTTCTCTGTTACCATTCATATGTAATAAAAAAATGTGTTTATTACTTTGAGCAAACTGACAACAAACCAACACAGTCTCCCTCCAAGAACGTCAAATACCAACTGTTGGCAAGGGCACTTTAGTGTCAGTCGCTTACGGGAAAGGTACCCTTCGGCGTCGTCTGCAGACGGAGAGGGGGTTCAATTCACTACAAAGCTAACCCATCCCCGGCGATGTTTGACGTTCAGAGCGGGTGCTTCAGCAGCCCATTAACTCCTGTATTAACCCGACTACGGCTCTAATAGACACTGTGAGCATCTTTCTTATTGGATAGTTTTTAGGAGATTTATTTATTTATTTATTATACACGGAGACCATCAGACTTCCTCAAAGCAACGAGAATGGTCTATTCAATTCAAGATGGGTGTGCGAGAATAGGGATATAGTGCCATCCGCCAATATGAATTTCATTCAGGATGGTCAATGGTCAGATAAAGATCTTGTTATAATGATAATTGTATAAAAGCAATGGTCTACTTATAATATTATAACTAAATAATTGTATATTTATATGTATAATATATATATTTTAATATTTAATTAAAAATACAATGGCTTTAAACATGTGACATGCCTACGTTTTTTTGGTCTTTTCTTTTCAATGGGCCTAAGTCACGTGACTCAGCGTCACGTGACCTAGGGTCTGCTGGTTAGGAAATAGACAGATATTCCAAGGCACCTTCAAAAGGCACCTTGGAATATGTTTCTATTTTCCGCAGTTTAGACTTGTTATTAACAAGTTACTTTTTTAATGAACTTGACTCGTTTTTTTTAAATCGCTGTCTGGTGACTTGCTACGTCACTCTGAGAGACGCACATGGACAGATTTTATAGTGACACAGCCTATAACCTAGCCTGGCACCGCCCACCTACCTACTTCCGCTTAATTTTCATTTCACTTCAGTACTAGGTCTGGGTCTGCTTCATATGCATGGGTTCCCTGGAAGCCAGATTTCTGGCGGTCCAATCAGCGAACAGAGGGAGTGGCTGAGAACGATGACATCTAGGTCACGCGCCAGTTTCAGTTGTAGTCAGAGGAAGACAATGGAGAAGGATACGAGAGAAGCTATACGGTCTGTTGTGGGATCGCTGCCCAATATCGATCAATTACAGCCGGAGCAAGAACAAGCTTTGCTGAGTTTTGTTGGTGGCAATGATGTTGTGGCGCTTCTCCCCACCGGGTTCGGGAAAAGTTTGATTTTCCAGCTGGCTCCGTTAGTGGTGAAGGAGCCGGTCCCGACGCATGACATACGTCTCGACCAAACGCTATGCGATTGGTTATGGCAGATCCAGAGTGGCACTGGGCAGATCCAATCATTTTAAAACTTCAACAGACACCCGCCTCCAAGTGCGTGAACGTTTTGTCAATTGGGCAGTTCCAGACCTTCTGTACAAATGTAATGAAGTGCGATGGTCTGGTAGGACCAGGCTTCCTATAACCTATTCTTGAAAGCAAAACAAGCTCATTGATTTAACGAGGCAGGGTTATTTGAAACAATTAATAAAATATGTGTGAGAGGTCATTCCTCCTCTTGAGTGTGCTTCCTATTTATGTCTAGTGTACGACCCTACTGTCCACAAGCAACCCCCCCCTACCCATATGGATATGGAGAATTGTTGCCACGTCCCAGTGGTGCTGGTATCATATATATGTGCAACCATTAGAGTCTTGTGACGTTGACCAGGGCCCATTGAAAAGAAAAGGCCAAAAAAACGTAGGCATGTCACATGTTTAAAGCCGTTATTGTATATTAATTGTATATTAAAATATATATTATATATATATATATATATATACAATTATTTAGTTATAATATTATAAGTACACCATAGCTTTTATTCAATTATCGTAGATCTGTATCTGATAGGGATGGGCAAAACTATTATTTTCCGGGAATCAGTTCTTTCAGTTCCGTTCACTATCACAATTCGTTCATTCGATTTGTTCGTTTAATTCGTTTGTTGAGTCAAATGGTCTGTTACTTTACTGTTAATATTAAGCATATATATATAAAGCACATAAGTGCCTTTTTTTCATAAATATCCTTAATACATAATGGGGTGCAGTAAGAATTAAATGGCGTCTTCCAAGTAGCGCTAATATGCAGTGAATCACCATTGTGCGAATTCTCTACTAGGCCAAACGACACTCGTAATGGTAGGTAAAAACAATACTTTATTAAAGCATGCAATTGTGATGTAGAACAAAAGAAAAAGAAAAGCAAGTGCTTGCATGATATTGAAGCCTACAGTGATTGTTAGTTAACTTTTGTGGCAGTGCCTTATCATTTCTTTACCCATGTGCCATGGCAACGCGATTGCTACCTGCTGTAGTACTCTCATTGGCTGAATCGATGAGAACTTTTTAGACTATCAATATAAGGTCGCGGGGAGACAAAGCTCTGTTTGTTTGTATGTTTTATTTACGTGACCATATTTTTCTTACATGTTTAAAAAAAAGAATCTGTTCTCTTGTTTTGGGAATCAGTTCTCGTCGTTCACCTTCGGGATTCGTTCGTTCTGACCGAATCATTCGCGACCGACCCATCACTAGTATCTGACCATTGACCAGCCTGAATGAAATTCATATTGACGGTATGGCACAATATCCCTATTCTCGCACACCCATCTTGAATTTAATAGACCATTCTCGTTGCTTTGAGGAAGTCTGTCGGACTCTATATATAATACATAAAAAAATAAATATCCTAAAAACGATCCAATAGGAAAGATGCTCACAGCATCTATTAGAGCCGTAGTCGGGTTAATACAGGAGTTAATGGGCTGCTGGAGCACCCGCTCTGAACGTCAAACATCGCCAGGGATGGCATAACAATGTAGTGAATTGAACACCCTCTCCGTCTGCGACCAACGCTAAAGTGCCCTTGGCAACAGTCGGTATTTGACGTTCTAGGAGTGAAACTGTGTTGATCAAACAGGGCCACAAAAAACATGAACATTTAATTTGTCCCGCAGCAAATAAAAACAGAAAAATGAAAGCAATATCAAAGCTCAACAACCTGCAGGTGCAGCACAGATCAATAGTGTGTAGGAAGGGTGGTCTGTTCTGATTTATTGATCCGTGCGTCCAGTTCTGACTCTGCCCATTCCATCAAAGACACTGCCGAGCGGCTTGGAAGGCAGTAGGGGACCGAATAAATGTAATGGGATTAAGCATCGTGGTACTAAACCCTGCTCTGGTGACAACAAGAACAGGTTTTTATGCTATTTCCCCGCAGATTTTGTTGGTAGAGATTGCGTAGTAGAAGTCTGTATAGTTGGGTCCGGAAATGATGTCCCTGGGTTTCTGAATGGAGGACACCTCATGATGGGAGAACCTGGAGATTCTCTTTGTGGGTCCAAATTGGTCTCAATGTGCCAGCATGTCTTGAATAATGTGTCCAAAGCGCACAAATATATACACACACACATGCCAGAGGAAATTATAGAGATGAACTTGCACACACACAAACACAAACATCCATGCAAATGGAACAAACCATTCAAGGAAACATTCAAGCACGTGAAAAAAAGATAAACACACAAACACACACACACACACACACACACACACACACACACACACACACACACACACACACACACACACACACACACACACCCACACACACCATTTCAATAAGAACAGCCCCTCTATTAGAAACCATAAACCTCAATGAATCCAGATTCAATAGCAGTCTCCGTATGAACGTTCTCGGAGGAGAGTTTCCCATTTGCGAAAAGATGAAGAGAGCACCAAACAAGGTGAGTGAGGGAGAGGAGAGAGTACACCAGACTGTGTGTGAAAAGATGATTTAGCACAGAAAGTAGACATGAGAGTTGGAGTCTGTATGTTCATGTGTGTGTGTGTGTGTGTGTGTGTGTGTGTGTGTGTGTGTGTGTGTGTGTGTGTGTGTGTGTGTGTGTGTGTGTGTGTGTGTGTGTGTGTGTGTGTGTGTGTGTGTGTGTGTGTGTGTGTGTGGGTGTATGTATGTGTGAGTATATGTGTGTGTCTGTATCTGTACCGTGTAGTTCTGTATGGAAGACTCGCTTGCGGAGGTGATTTGTTCGAGATGAAGCTTTTGCAACTCCACTGAAGAGGTTATTTGAAATTTTGATTTAAAGCAATTGCATCCAAACCAAATCACCGGATCCTGCTTTCATAGCGTGGGATGACACAAGAAATATGTTTTTTCTAATAACATATTATGATATGCTAACATTATTTTGATGACATTAGTATCAGCTCCATCACAAATGGGCGACCTCCTGCTTAACTACTCATAGTATGGTTTTAATATGCGTTTCATATTAGACTACAACTGAGCGGGATTGGGATTTTAGAGTTGTTTATTATTTGGACGCAGTCGCCTATTAGAACGAGACCGCATTCAACACACTCAAACTTGCCTATTGGTAAACCAGCCACATGAACATCATCAAAAATAAGCACCATGTATTCACATGGGACACAGTCGAAATATGGGTCCATACAC
>NC_082402.1:14003994-14016494 GCF_031168955.1 Gadus macrocephalus | reverse complement strand
TCTACTCCACACTCCGACTCTATCCAACTCAGCTCTTCTACACACTCTGCATTCAGCTCTCCCAGCTGAAAAGAATGACGTCCTCCTCCTTTCCTAACCTCTTCTCCTTGACCGCGATGGAAAGGCCCATGAGGTCATGAGGAGAGGGGAGGGACACGGTGACACTACAACGTTCAGACTGGACTACAAAAGGGCCCATGTTGGACACCTCAGGTCAGTTCTTACCAAGAGGTTTCCTGCAAGCTGTCCTGGCATCCTACGTCATCCATTCCCCTCCCGCACTCAACACACCTGCCGGCAAACCTCCATCAGCACACAGTATTTCAACCCCGGTTCTCCAGACAATCATCACAATCATCACATTGTTTCACACGTAACAGTCAGCACCTCGTCCCTGGCCCCTCCTCGTGTCTAGATTGTTTGGTCATTGTGTTCAATCTCCTCCCTCTGCAATAGAAGGGTCTGCCGACCCTTCTATTGTCAAACCCTCGCCTGTCCGACTACCCTCCTGTTGCCTAACCTTCTCCTGTCTCACTACCCTCCTGTTGCCTAACCTTCTCCTGTCCATCTACCCTCCTGTTGCCTAACCTTCTCCTGTCTCACTACCCTCCTGTTGCCTAACCTTCTCCTGTCCATCTACCCTCCTGTTGCCTAACCTTCTCCTGTCCATCTACCCTCCTGTTGCCTAACCTTCTCCTGTCCATCTACCCTCCTGTTGCCTAACCTTCTCCTGTCCATCTACCCTCCTGTTGCCTAACCTTCTCCTGTCCATCTACCCTCCTGTTGCCTAACCTTCTCCTGTCCATCTACCCTCCTGTTGCCTAACCGTCTCCTTTCCGTCAAGCCTCCTGTTGCCGAACCCTCGCCTGTATGACTACCCGCCTGCCGTCAAGCGCCTAGACCCGTTACCCGCCTTTACTTAATTAATGCCCTCAGTAAAATCCATTTTAATTTCCTCTCTGGGTCAGTCTCCTCTGTGTCAAGCATTTGGGTCCACTCGCTCTACTTCCCAATAACAGTGTTGCTATCAATTCTCCCGCAGCAAGGTATTGTTGGACGGCATTATCTCCTTTCCTTTCCGAAAGGATGGTCCGGTGTACCCTGTGCTAAAGGAAATAAGGATGAAAGCATAGAACCAACTTTCCTTAGCATTTAGAGCGTACAAACAGCTCTTATCATGGTGGTCTTTTAGATACTTCCGGGTCATTCCTCTCAGTTCAGAACTTTCCTCTGATTAAAAGACCATCCAACCGCAGATAAAGTCTCTACCTCTCTCCCTGTGTTTCCTCTCTCACCCTCTCTTTTTCCTCCTCTCTCATCCTTTCGAAGAAAGGGCCGTCTGGATTGGCTGTAGTCCGATGAATGGAAACCAGGGACTCATACGGAAAGGACACCAATTATTCTAGATGAGTCTCTTTGTATTGGTATTCTATAGCCGTCTGGCCTCACAGGTCACTTGGTGATATGATAAAAAAAGAAGGGATGTGTGCGTCATCTCTCTGTTGAATTATTTACACGAGAGAAGTATTGTGGTTCCACAATTCCTCAATTGTATTCAGCAAATAGAAGAATGTTCACCTATAGATTTACATTCACATTTGCATTTAGGGCATTTAGCAGACGCTTTTATCTAAAGCGACTTACATTTGTAGGCAGCATTAGATTGAGCCACATGTAAGGTTTAAGGACCTTGCTATGCTGGACCGTTGATGCAACGCTAACAAGAAACCAAAGCAGAGGACAGAGACATGTGGGAGCACGAAGAACAATGGATCAACATGAAAAACCATGTATAATACATATATTCCATGGCATCTATAAGAGTCCACAGGCCACCGCGTTCTAAGCAACGGTTCATGCTTCAGCTCAGAATAATGGGATTGACGTCATGGCGTCTCCCTTCACCAGGGCCCTGTGAGTCCTACGAGCCTTTGATCAGCGTGTCTGAGGGTCAAGGGGACCACTCTGTGGGAGCCTGGATGCGGAGACACAACACAACGCAGAACAGGGACGAGAGCTCTTTAATTCACCACCTATGGCATGGGGAGGCTTTGTGTTTGTATGGGGGATGTTTGTACTTTGGAATGTGTTGTGTGAATGTGTTTTTCTTTATTTGCTTTTTGTTTGTGCTTTTTCCGAATTTTGTATCTTTGCAGATGAAAGCACTTTGTATTCTCTGTAAAAAAAGTACTACACAAATAAAGTTCTGCTTACTAACTTGCAAACAGAACCAGGCACGTATATACGCACGCACGCACGCACGCACGCACGCACGCACGCACGCACGCACGCATGCACGCACACACACACACACACACAGGCACACACACACACACAAAGGCACAGGCACAAGCACACACACACACACACACACACACACACAAACAGATACACACACAGACACAGACACACATACACACACACACACACAAGCACGCACGCACACACACAAAGACACAGCTCCACGTGCAGCACTGCTCATTATGTAGCTCTGGGTTATCTCTCTACATCCTCTTGTAACAAACGGAGCCCTTCAGAGCAGCGCGGCTGATTGAGCGAATGCATGCGCCGCTGGAAGGCTCGCCGGCTGCAAATGTTTCAGGGTAAACTGTAATTATAATCAATTTACTCCCTGTGTCAAGACCCTCTCTCTCTATCCCTTCTCCCTCTGCCCCCCTCTCTTGCTCCCTCTTCCCTCTCTTTCCCCCCTCTCTCTCTCCCTAAACTCTCCGCCGTCTCTCCCTCCCGTCTTTCTCTCCCCTCTCTACCCCTTCTCTCTCTCCCCCCTCTCTCAGTCCCTCTTCTCTCTCACCTTCTCTCTTCCCCCTCTTGCCCTCTCTCTCTCTCTCTCTCTCTCCCCCTTCTCCCCCTCTCACTCCCTCTTCCCTCTCTCTGCCCTCTTTCTCTCCCCTCTCTCTGCCCCCTCTCTCTGCCCCCTCGCTCTCCCCCCTCCATCCCCCCTCTCTTCCCTCTCTCTCTCCCCCCTTCCTCCCTTTGCATCTCCTCTCCCCAACTGTTAAGGCAGAATAATTAAAAGAGGAGGATGACGCAGGATAGATTAAGACTGACACTCGACATTTGTGTGTGTGTGTGTGTGTGTGTGTGTGTGTGTGTGTGTGTGTGTGTGTGTGTGTGTGTGTGTGTGTGTGTTTCTGTGGGCATGTTTGTGATCATGTGTATGTGTGTGTATGTGTGTGTTTGTGTGTGTGTGTGTGGGGGGGGGGGTGTGTGTCTGTGTGTGTCTGTGTGTGATCATGTGTATGTCTGTGTCTATGGGCAAGTGTTTCGGTGGGTCTGTGTTTGTTAATATGAATGTGTCTGTATCTCTCGGTGTGTAAACGTGCATTGTGTGTTATTCTCTACGTGATGTGTGTTTGTGTATGTGCTTCGTGCACGTGAGCGTGGTTGAGGGCGGCTTAGGAGAGATACCGAGAGTAGCCTGCGAGGTGACACCAGACCAAAGAAAACAATTGAGGGATGGAAACTCGGGATCTGTTTGATTGCTGATAGCTCCCCACATCGATCGGGGTTCATCCCCTGGGCTTACCCAACATCTGGAGACCAAACAAAACCTTGTTGTACCACTGGCAGGAACACTTTGTTACTTGGTTCCAAGTTTGAACGAATAAGTGAGTGAAGTCACGAATTAAACATGTTATAATGTAAAACTTTAATAGCATCTAAACGTTATATTTTAGAACGGAGTTAGGAGCATCACCCAAGAGAGCTTCCCGTGATCTTTCCCTCCTTTCTCTCTCCTTCTCTTTCGCTCTTCTGCCCGTCTCTGCTCTTCTTGTTTTCAATAAATATTTCATTTAATTCTCTCCACATCGATCTCACTCTACAACTCCCTCCGTCAATCCTCTCTTGCTCTCTCTTGCTCTCTTTCGGTATGTTTATCTCTCTATTTCTATTTTGTTTCGCTCTCTCTCTCCCTCTCTCTCTGTCTGTATCTCTCTTTCTCTAACCGTTTCTCTCTCTGCATATTTATCTCTCTCAATCTCTTTCCCTCCCTCTCTCCCTCCCTCTCTCTCTCTCTCTCTCTCTCTCTCTCTCTCTCTCTCTCTCTCTCTCTCTCTCTCTCTCTCTCTCTCTGTTTCTATGTCTCTCTGCCATATTTCCTTCGTAGCACATGTGCACACACACACACACACACACACACACACACACACACACACACACACACACACACACACACACACACACACACACACACGTGCACACACACACATGTGGACACATACCCAAACAAACACCAAACAGACACACACACACCTTTATTCCCGGTCCTTTGAAGACATTTCTTCGAGAGCAATTGATACAGCCAGGTCCCTCTTCTGATGGAGCCACATGTCACTCAAGGAAAGGTCACTCCATTGTTTCACTCTGAAATGGAGCGGACCATCTGAACCAACCTCCTCTCTAAACAGTTTGTCCTTGCATGAATGGATGTGTATGTGCATGCCTGTAAAGGTCTCTCAATGACCGTGTATGTTTATGTGTGAGAGCATATATGTGCATGCGAGAGCATGTGTGTGTGTGTGTGTGTGTGTGTGTGTGTGTGTGTGTGTGTGTGTGTGTGTGTGTGTGTGTGTGTGTGTGTGTGTGTGTGTGTGTGTGTGTGTGTGTGTGTGGTGCCAGGATCATTAAGCACCTTTCACAATGGACACAAACTGCTTTTAAAGGCTCAGCAGAGAAGCTGAACGTTTGGCCTTAGGAAGAACATTCCACGTTCCAACAGTTATTTTATTAAAAGTTGAGCACGAGGAACGACCAGTCAGCCTCGGTCCCTACTGGTTATGAGAGGATGGAGCAGCACAAAGAGGTACGCAGGTGCATGACCATGGTCTGCATGTCACAACAAGTACCTTTCAACTAATTCTGAACTGGATGGGAGGCCGATGTAAAGAAGGTAAGATGGGTGAGATGGGAGCACCCTGCTGGGCAATGACCGAAGAACAGGACACAGATTCCTCCGATTAGACAGTACTGCAGAAAGAGACCCCAGGGCACCCTGGGATGCCTGGCTGGAGGACCTCTGTCCCAGCGGCGGTTAGCTTGGAACAGTTGTTGTCCTAAATGTCAGTCAGACAATAGTTTGTCAGTGTCATCAGACTTAGC
Source organism: Gadus macrocephalus (assembly GCF_031168955.1). NCBI lineage: Eukaryota > Metazoa > Chordata > Actinopteri > Gadiformes > Gadidae > Gadus > Gadus macrocephalus. Next base: position 14,011,373 of record NC_082402.1, on the reverse strand, counting down.
AGAGAAACACGACTAGATATAATCAGTGATATGAGCCTATCCTTTTAATGTGCTAACAATATGACCTAAAGGGAGCATATATAAAGACATTTGGAATTGGCTCCTACACAAAACATATAGGACCAAAGACAGAACCTTGAAGCACATCAGGGGAAAGAGCAGCAGTTGAAGGGAAATGGTGAGTGTGTGTGTGTGTGTGTGTGTGTGTGTGTGTGTGTGTGTGTGTGTGTGTGTGTGTGTGTGTGTGTGTGTGTGTGTGTGTGTGTGTGTGTGTGTGTGTGTGTGTGTGTGTGTGTGTGTGTGTGCATATCTATGCAGGCTATGCATGTGTGTTTGTGTGTGGGTGCGTCCAAAAGTCATTATCGATTCTGCGTGTTCATGCAAGGGTGTGTGTGTGCATGCACAACGTACATGTGTGTCTGTGTGTGTACGTGTGTGTTTCCGGGGTTGCATGGTCACAAAGTCATTAGAGGGGGAGAATTGAAGGGGCTGAGTGAAACCCATTCATCGACTTCCTAATCTGACCGGGACCGATTGAGTTCGACTTGGTTCTGACTCACACACACATCGCACACACCACACACACACAAACACACCACACACCACACACACAAACACACCACACACCACACACACACACACACACCACCCACAACACACATCGCACACACCACACACACAGACACCACATACACACCACACATAACAATACACCACACACCGCACACACCACACACACACAAACACCTTACACAAACACACCACACACACCGAAAAACACCGCACACACCGTACACACACACACACACACACACCACATACCACACAGTACACACATACCGCACACACACCACACCACACACACACACACACACACATACACCGCATAACACCTCACACACACCACACACACCAAACACATTACTCACACCACCGATACCGTACACACCACACACACCAGGAGAGCGCAGCCTTTCCAGTGGCAACACGCCATGAACCAATTTTCCCGCAATTTTCAATGTCTACGGAGATTGAAATCTACAAATGTTTCCAACAGTAAGAAGCCAGGTTTCTTATAGCCAATGAGAACATATGTGCATTATAGCATGCAAGTGGATTATCACCTAACGAGTCGATATTGCGAATGTCAAAAGGTAACAGATTAGGATGATAGATAAAGTTAGAAACATGCTGTCCTCAAGCAGCTTATTCAATATAAATTCAGTTCCCTTAATGCCATTTCATCCAATGATGTTAAATCAGAGAAACTTTGTGTGAGTGGTGAATTAAGGTGGGAAAATGAGTATATACACTGGTATACTGAAACGTTACACAATAAAAGCATGAGAGCAATTTCATTTATTAATGTATAATGCAATCTTGTTTGTGCATATAAGTAACAACGGGCAACTTTATGCAACTTCATAACACATCGGTAATACTTGGCATAATTTATTAAATATCAGCAGCAAAAGCTGTTGATAATGAAAGTTAATGAGTTTAATCATCTAAGTGGGGGAACAAAGACCGCAACGCATCTCCCAAGGACATTTCCCAAACAGGCCCGGCTAACCGTTTGTCCTCTGTCTGTTTCTCAATAGGGAGATTCAATGGAGCCTGAAGACTCACACAAGGAGGCTACGCCCTTACCCTGCACCAAGGGACTCTCAACGCCCTGGAGGTTTCCAGCCTCTCCTCTTCTATATTAAAGATAAACCAAACACCAAGCTTCCCAATGGCGTGGTCCTTTTAATGAAAAAATGCAAATGCAGTGTTTGAATATGATAACCTCTCTAATCTGAGAGAGTGAGATTGCCCCCTGCTGTTTGGAGACAGCGCTTCCTTTCTCCTCACCGTGTCAGTGGGGAAACTGAGCATCCGGATCCTTTCTCAGAGCGGTAGGAACCACGGAAAGCGCAGAGAAAAAACTGGACCCACCCCAGACAAAGTACGACGTCTAGGGGGCGAGAGGGTTTGTCTCCTGGCTGAAAGGTTCCGGGTTCAAACTCCGACGTCCGCAGCCTCGGCATCCGAGAGCAAGACGATCCCTGACCCCTTCCTCCTCCTTGATGACGTGGGTGTAAAAAAAAGCGTAACACTTAAAAGCTAAAAACAGAGTTGTCAGTGGCTTTGTGTTTCCCATAATCAGAGGGGGGGCTTCGGATGATTGATATGAGCCGTCGGGACGGTGTGTGTGTGTGTGATAACGTGTGTTCAGAGGCTCCGGCCCCCTGGGACAGGAGCCAGAGATGATAGCAAGGGAAGGAGACAATAATAAACCTGGAGCCGGCACAAAGACACACAGCTGGGGGACCATAAGAAGACCCCAACGTACACACACGCACAACCACACAAACACACGCATCAGAGGCGGCACATGCGACAGGTTGCATCTTCATGGAGTCGTTGGTGTGAACGAGGGCAATTCTCTTTTCATTCCTTTTGGCTGACTTTGTTTAGCCATCACAGACACCTGTCGGACCTCTCTCTCTCTCTCCCTATCTCCCTCTTACAATGTCTCTCTGCCCCTCATTGTCCATCGCTACGCCTCGCTCGCTCTCTCCTTGTCAATTTCTCTCGTCATTTGAGGGGAACAATTGTGATATTCTGTTTGCGAGTTTTAATTCTGCCATGGCTATCTCTTGGTTCATTGATCTAAATATTAAGAAAATTCACTTATTTGAGGGTGCAAATTGTTCTTTTTGGGTCTCATAAATGCAGCTTTTCCACCCACAGTACCAGCTCAACCTGCCTCGACTCGGCCCACAATTTCCATTGCCAAAATCTGGTACCTGGGACCTGGTACCTTTTTAGCCTCACCTCCGTCGAGGTTCCATGAGAGCTGTACTTTTGTGCAATGTAAACAGGCTGCTGGCCACTGATTGGCCAGAGAGTGACGCCACTGGACGAGCGCGACGTCCGAGCCTGACACCCGACACCAGGTGTTCTGCCGAAAATGGAATCCCCGTCTGAAATCGCAGCCCCTCTCCGCGTTATAGCAGTGTTTATGTCATACCGTCACGAGATGATGTAACGGGGGGGTTAGGCAGAACCCAGGTGCACGGACAGACGACAGTTGAGGACAGTTAAGGATTTAACTCGGTGCCGGATCGGGCAGGCCGAGAGCAAACAGTAAAGACACCGACAGGTGGGCAGGGAATCGTCGGTGGGTCAGCAGGCGAGGGGTCGGCAACGGGAGGGCAGCCAGGCAGGCGAGGAGCAGGAAACAGGGAAGCAGACAGGCCGGCAGGGACTCGACAGGCGGGTGGTCAGACAGGCGAGGGGTCGGAAACAGGCAGGATCAGCGTTGTAGAACAGTTCAGGAGTTGCGTGAAAGCACTGTGAGTATGAGAGGCGATCCGGCAGAGACTGAGTGGAGAGAGAGGATTTATATAGAGGGAGCACAGGTGAAGATGGTTGGGTTAATTAGGGGTGATCAGGGTGGCAGGCAGGTGAATGGGAAAACCAGGGGCGGACCATGACAGATGAGCAATTATTACAGAAAGCAATATGTACGATTTCTTCTACTGACAAAAAGAGGGTTTATAGTTTATAGCAGTGTTTATATTATCTCATCTCAAGATGAGCAACATGTCACAGAAAGCGATGTTTCATTTTATAGGCGACCCACGTCCCTGACACCGCGAAGAGCTGCAAAAAGGGGCTACTTCCCCTTAAAGGAGCAGGTAGGGGTTAGCGGCATCCTGCTCACCCCTCATTCCCCCGTTTTACAGGTAGAACGGGGAGGGAGGGGTTAGCAGGGGTGCAAACCAAGACCCCTTTGGATGGGAGTCTTACCCTATAGCCACTGCATGTTCCTGTTAGAGAGAGCAACAACACAGCCAACCATTACCTTCTGCTTCCGCTGAGGACACATAAGACACCCCTGGTGTGAATCAAGCAGCACACTTTTTCACAGTTTTCCGGAGCCCTGAATGGATTCTACTGTCCATACACCATGGATGTGTTCCTGCGAACACCCTTAACAAGATGTCTGCATACCAGCCTTCTGCACGCTCAAAACAAGCTTTCATTACATATTATCTCCAACAACTACCAAAAAGGGCTTGTTGTCTGTTTGTTCACGGATTGTGTGTGTGTGTGTGTGTGTGTGTGTGTGTGTGTGTGTGTGTGTGTGTGTGTGTGTGTGTGTGTGTGTGTGTGTGTGTGTGCGTGTGTGCGCGTGCGTGCGTGCATGTTCTTATCAAAAGCCTTTTGAGGTTCAAGCATTTGAGCCCAATCCTTTAAATTATGTATGTGGGGCAAACATGATTGGCACCGTTCAAGAAAGAAGAATAAGCAAGTGAAAACACAAAAATAACTAATTAATTTCACAGCAGCGCTTTTCCATTTCACGACGTCAGGGCGTCCCGTTATGCAACCTCCGAAGCTCCTTAGCTTTCGTTTAAAGCATCCATCCTGCGGTAATGCTCCCTCCGCGCCTCGTAATTAAAGCCGTGCGTTTTATTTAGCGGCGGATCGTGCGTTCGTGTCTGTCTGCCTGAGATAAAGGAGGGTAGGAGGCGTCGCTGCGGCGGCCGGTGGCGGCTGGTGTCAACGCAGCGTCGACTTATGATGGAGCGCTGATGGGAACGCCGCTTTGAGGATTTGGTCTTTACTCCGAGGAAGCAGGAGGGGGAAGCGAGGAGGTGTGGAAGGGGGGAGGAGAGGAAGGGAGGAGGAGAGGAAGGGAGGAGTTGAGGATGGGAGGAGGATGTGAAGGGAGGAGGAGGGGAAGGGAGGAGGAGAGGAAGGGAGGAGTTGGGGATGGGAGGAGGATGTGAAGGGAGGAGGAGGGGAAGGGAGGAGGAGAGGAAGGGAGGAGGAGAGGAAGGGAGGAGTTGGGGATGGGAGGAGGATGTGAAGGGAGGAGGAGGGGAAGGGAGGAGGAGAGGAAGGGTGGAGGATGTGAAGGGAGGAAGAGGGGAAGGGAGGAGGAGAGGAAGGGAGAGGGTGGGAAAGGGAGGAGGAGGGGGAAGGGAGGAAGAGGGGAAGGAAAATAAATGAGGTAAATAAAGAGAGATGGAAAAACGAAAGAAACAAGGAAAGAGTGTGTAAAGAAAAAATAATGGTTGTGTTTGCCTGAGTTAAACAACACGTCTATGTTGTTTGTAGTGTTCTCAAACTAACATCCCTGCAGTGTGCTATTAAACCTTGTTCAAAGGGACATGAAGGTTTAATAGAAGCCACCACAGTGATGTTAGCTTGAAATAGGACAGAGCTGTGCTCACAGCTCCTTTAGTCATTTTGACTAAGTTCCTCACATTTTATTTTGTCCAGTAAAGCAAATAACTTGTTTGGCTCGTACAAACAGGAAATTAATCCAACAATATATAGACATTTTTATATTACGGAACAACAAAAGAGAGAGAAACAAGTAACTCTGGGTTTAGTTATAGGGAGAGAGTTCTGCTGTGCTTTTCCTGTCCGTTCTGGGGCCTGAGCGCTACTCTCCTACCGTCCCGGAGTGAAGGGTGAGGACTACATCAGAGCGGAAACCTCTTTGTTTAATAAATCGACGTTTTTGGCTTTAAACCTTGTTTCAAAAAGCAAGTAAACATGGTGGTGGAGAGCGAGAGAGGGTGAGAGAGAGAAAGAGAGAAAGAGGGAGAGGGATGGAGAGAAATAGAGTGAGAGAGAGAAAGATAGAGAGAGGGGAGAGGGAGAGAGAGATGGAGAGAGAGAGGGAGAAAAAGGGAGAGGGAGTGAGAGAAAGAAAGAGAGAGTGAGAGACGGAAAGAGAGAGAGAGGGGGAGTGAGAGCGAGAGAGAGATAAAAAAGGTTAAGATCAGAAGATTGGTGCAAAGAGAAAGTGGGATGGAAGGCTGAGTTGAGGAGAGAAGGAGCAGGGACGGGTAATAAAGAGAGGAGAGGAGGAGAGATGGAATCATCCGTTTTTTTAAGAAAAAATGGATGTGTGTGTGTGTGTGTGTGTGTGTGTGTGTGTGTGTGTGTGTGTGTGTGTGTGTGTGTGTGTGTGTGTGTGTGTGTGTGTGTGTGTGTGTGTGTGTGTGTGTGTGTGTGTGTGTGTGTGTGTGTGAGGTGGGAGCTGGGTGAGCGAGAAAGACAGAAAGAAAGATGAGCAAGAGAGCATTTAGAGAGGGAAAGGAGAGGAGGAGGAGAAGGAGGACAGAGTAGAAGTGGAGGAGGAGGAGGAAGAGGAGGAAGAGGAGGAGGAGGAGGAGGAGGAGGAGGAGGAGGAGGAGGAGGAGGAGGAGGACAGGTAAGAGGAGCAGGACGGTAGAGAGGCGAAAAGAGAGGACAGAGGAGGATATGAGCGGAGGGGAGCGGAGGAGGGAGCGAAGAGAGGAGGAGAGGAGGATGGCGATAAGATGTATAGGAGGGAGAAGGAGAGAAGGCAGAGAGCAGGGAAGAGGAGAGAGAATGAGTGGATCGGTGAAGGTGCCAAATGCGTCTTCAGAGGACATTTTCCATAGCTCATAAAGCAATTATCATTCGCCACACTGTTGGTACTCGGGGAGACACGGCTGATTGTATCAATCAGGCAAATCATTTTGTGTTCCAGGGAGGGAGGGGCGGAGGGCGGAGGGAAGAAGGCAGGGGAGAGGGGGGGGGGGGGGGGGGGGGGATCAAGATCGAGGGAGGAAGAATGCGGGAAAGGGAGAGTGAGGGAGGGGGGTGGAGGGAGGCAGGGGAGAGAGGGAGAGAGTAAGAGCGAGAGAGGTAGGGAGGTGGAGTGGGAGAGGGTGGTATGAGGGGAGGGATGGGGAGACGGAGGGAGAGACAGGATATCCAATGATCATGGTTATTTTAGTCACACCTGTCTTCAAAGGAGTGCTTTATATAACCCATGTCTGTGACAGGGGGCATTGCCCTTATTTGACCTGAGTGAATCCTCATGTCTTTGCGTAGGGATACTCGTCGATGGCAAACACACACGTCTTTTAAAGCGTATGGAAAATACTATTTTCCGCGTAAACGCCGGAACGTACACAACTGTACAAATAACACAACTGTGAAGGGTCTTACTTTATAATCCCCCACCTGCACGGGGAACCTCTCAGAATGAGCTCATCGGTTTGACGTGAGTGAAACAGGTTGCTGTTCAGCTGGTGGGATTAGGACACCTGCAATGAGTCGTATTTTAATTAGTCGTCGGTGATAAGGGAATAGGAGAAAGTGCTGCGTGGACAAGGTTGGAACAGTCGTCAGAGCTGGCTGAACGGGGAGGCCATTATGATCACATGACCAAATAAATCATCTGTAGAGACAGAGAGGGAGAAGGGGGTGGGGGGGAGAGCAAGAGACACAATATGAGGGATAACAAGAGAATGTGTGTGTGTGTGTGTGTGTGTGTGTGTGTGTGTGTGTGTGTGTGTGTGTGTGTGTGTGTGTGTGTGTGTGTGTGTGTGTGTGTG
>NC_082402.1:13982560-14003894 GCF_031168955.1 Gadus macrocephalus | reverse complement strand
TTTCCTATCATTGTCAACCTCCTCACACAGCGTTGAATATTTCATTATCTGGACCACTCTGGTGGATGGTCAGCGGAGCCCCTTGTGTTTGACGATGCTCACCTTTGACCTATTTTACATCGCGGGCAGGAGACATGGCCGGCCGTCTCCCTCCGAGCCCAGCTGGCGCCGTTGGAACTCTGAGGAGACCTGGAGTGAACAAACCACCCAGGAACTGTGGACGTACCGATGACAGGTGGACACACACACGACACAAACAAAACCACCACACGCACACCCCCGCAATAGACACAGACAACGGACACACACAACAAACACACACACACAACACCAAAAAAACAACCGCACGCACACCGCCGCAATAGACACACACAATGGACACACACACACGGCATCTAAGATAAAGGAGAATGCGCGGGTGCGTTGTGGAGAGAGACGTATTGTGCAGTGAAAGCACAAAGTGAATAGAGCTCCTTGGATCGCATGCGCCCGCGGCCCCTGAGAGACGCCCAAGGGGCACTGTTACCGCCGGCTTGTTTACTGTCTCGAACTTCAGAAGAAATATGTAAAGATACATTATAATTGTGGAAGGATATGATAGGGAAGGATATACTGAATTTTGACCCACCCACTTCTCTGACCTTTGTCATGTGACCTTAGCTAAAAATTTAATTTGAAACATTTTCGAAAGATGTGCTGCTTTCTTTAAAGACAGACTATTAATGAATAGCCACAGAGTTTTTAAACAATCATCAAATCTCATTAATATCCCGCAATATCGAACAGATAGAGAATAGGTTCTGTTCTTTTTTGCAGTGGAAGTGTGTGGTGTGTGTGTGTGTGTGTGTGTGTGTGTGTGTGTGTGTGTGTGTGTGTGTGTGTGTGTGTGTGTGTGTGTGTGTCTGTGTCTGTGTGTTTGTGTCTGTGTGTTTGCGTCTGTGTTTGTGTTTACTTGTTATCAAACCTATCAGTCATACGCTGACCTCTGACCTCAAAAAAAACATTTGTCACCTCATCCCAGGACATCACACACTTGTGTGTGTGTCTGTGTGTGTGTGTGGTTGTGTGTGTGTGTAGGTGTGTTTGTGTGTTCCTTTTACTTCTTTATCATCAGAGTATAGACAAGTATTGTTCCACCAAGCCTCAACTAAGAAGAAATCCTCTCTCTCTCTCTCTCTCTCTCTCTCTCTCTCTCTCTCTCTCTCTCTCTCCCTCTCTCTCTCTCTCTCTCTCTCTCTCTCCCTCTCCCTCTCCCTCTCTCTCTCTCTCTCTCTCTCTCTCTCTCTCTCTCCCTCTCCCTCTCCCTCTCCCTCTCTCTCTCTCTCTCTCTCTCTCTCTCTCTCTCTCCCACCTCATCAGTTATCCTTCGCCCACCCGCTCCCTCTGCCTCCCTCGGTCTCCCTCTCTCCCCTGGATGAGAAGCAGTCTTGTATTGCATGGTGATGGAGGTCAGGCCAGTCCACTGATGTGCTGCTGAAAGACTCTGTGGTAGGCCGTTTAGGAATAAGCCTGTGTGTGTGTGTGTGTAAGTATGTGTGTGTGTGTGTGTGTGTGTGTGTGTGTGTGTGTGTGTGTGTGTGTGTGTGTGTGTGTGTGTGTGTGTGTGTGTGCGTGCGTGCGTGCGTGCGTGCGTGCGTGCGTGCGTGCGTGCGTGCGTGCGTGCGTGCGTGCGTGTGCGTGTGTGTTTGTCTATAAGTGAGGCCAAGGGGAGACAGGAACAGTGTAGTGGTAGGGGAGTTCAATCCCATCTATTAACCCTAAACCTACCCCATAAAGACCTGCATGACAATTAACCATTAGTCACTTTGGCTAATAGCACCAGCTATATGACTAAAATATTAAATAGAATGTGATGTAAATTATTCAATCTATTACCTCATTAGACCACCCAGTATGAAAGGTAGCATTGTTACCTCATTGGACCTGACTCAGAATTGGAGCATAAATGAGTTCTTCTGACTAGTTTCTGCTCACAGATAGAGTTGGTCAAAACAACGCCATGACCTTTAAATGGTCAGAGATAAAACACCACACAACTACACTCTACCGACCACACACCCCAAACCCGTTAACCCCAACACAAAAAGACAATAAAAACCCTTTTCCCCAACCGGCATCACGGATCCCCAGAATCCCCGGCGCGGCCCCCCAACCGAGTCTGGTTAGCAGCTCGCGGGTGTGGCTGCCGACGGCCCGCTGCCCGAAACGTCTCTCCAGGGCCCGGGTCAGGGCCCCGAGGTCCCGTTGGTCCGCCGGGGCAGGGTCCCAGGAGGGCCTGCACCGCTGTCCCCTCCAGCGCCAGGGCGAGGTGGACGACCGCCTCCCCGGCACCCCAGCCGTTGTGCCACTCAGCGAGCCGGAACTGTGCCAGGCATGGCTCCAGCTGGTTCCCCGGCCATTCCAGTCGTGGTCGCAGCAGGGGGCCCTGCGCTCCCCTAGGGTGCGTCGGCGTCGGTGGGGGCCTCCATGGGCTCGACCGTGAAGCTCAAGTCCCTCTCCGCGTGCGCAGGCCACATCCCACTTCTGACACCAATGCGGCGAGCAGCGCGGGAAGGACGAGACGGGAGCCCATGGTTAAGCGGTGACGCAACTCTCGTGCCCCATACACCGCACGACTCCGAGAGCTGCCTTTATTTGACAAAGAACACACAACACACAAACATCAATAATATTCGTTGCCATATTTGTGTTTTAAAAATTACCATTTGAATAGCTTTTTATGCAGGATTACATGCATAAACAGACATTGTTGATCTTGGCAGGTATCAGATTATCATGCTATGTTATGTTTATGAATGGCAGTGGCATGGCCACCCTACTCACTGTACCTTACACATGTTTAAAATAAAATACATGAATATATGAACCTGTGTATTATTTGAATATCTTAGTATTGAATGCAAAATAACAAGGTACATTTATACATGGCACTATAGCACCAGTTTAATATAAAACACAATTTTATACAATATATAAGCAGGGGGTCCCCGCTCCATCTCTCCATCAGTTTGGGGGTCCTCGGCCTGGAAAACGTTGAGGACCCCTGACCTAGACGACCTAGGTTTGACACTCTGTTACCTAGCCCCTTAATCCACGGTTCATCAAGTGCTTGATGTGAAGGACGGGCATTCTTTATTTTAATGCATAAAGTGAATGCAAATGTGTTCATAAATTGCTTGACCTGGAGCACATCATCAGAACCAGCGATTCAACAAATAATGAGCTATGAGGAGGTTCTCCATTAAGGAATTGTTTGTTTGACCAGCAATCAATCCATCAAAATATCTTCCTACTCATCCATACATTCTCTCTCTCTCTCTCTCTCTCTCTCTCTCTCTCTCTCTCTCTCTCTCTCTCTCTCTCTCTCTCTCCCACTGTTACTTCATCATCTCCAGCTTCGCCCTTTACCTATTTCTCTCTTTGTTACTCAAATTCATGAATAAGTCGATTCCTTCTACCAATGCTCTTTTACACTGTACCCTCCTCTCTGTCTCTCTCTCTCTCTCCCTCTCCCACTGTCACTTCATCATCTCCAGCTTCGCCTCTTTCTTTCTTTTCATAACTAAATCGTTTTCTATCAATCTTGGATCCTCCCGCACTCCCTGGTGCTGAGGAGGCAGGCTGTGACACACGCTCTGTCTCTGTCTCTCTCTCTCTCTCTCTCTCTCTCCCCTCCCTTCCTGTGCCTCTATTTCTCTCCCCCCTCCCTCTGGGTAATATGGGCTCCTTGTTGCAGCTCCTGGTAGCTGCTGTCAGAAGGCATCAGCAGCAGCAAGAGGAGGACAGTTCAATCTTTGGCACCTTGGCCCTGCAGGCCTCGCCCAGAGCCATAGAGAGAGAAGAGTTGCGACACTCTCTGATCTCGCCGGCCGTGTGGTCACGTGGTTCATGTAAGACTGTATAGCTCCAAAACACGCCGTGCTGCCGTGTTCTTCGATGGGACTTACAGCAGCGATTGCAATATTGAATGGTAAATATAAATTAAAAAACACATACCCAAGTACTTTTCTGACTTTTGTTGCATATCTGTAAATGTCAGTTTTACATTTTGAGTGGTAGGGTGACAACTGCAAGCTACTTAGATACGTTTTTAAGTTTGAGGGAAAGCTTCACGTTCGTGTTAGCATGGGTAGCACTAGGCTACTGACTTTAGTGGCTTAACCTTACTACATCTGTTCTGAAATCAAAGACGATTCAAGATGTCAATTTTTGCGCAACTGGACTATTGGATTTTCTTGATTTTAATTGTAATTCCGATTAACTTACCCGTGGTCAGAGAGCGATTGAGAAAGCAGAGTAGCAACAGAACAGTCCATTTAGCATTTAGTTTCCAGGCAACTTCTTCTGATGAGGCAGGAGCTCACCACACAACCATAATACTTTTAAGACTAAGCCATACACAAAGTATCACATATATTAAAGAATAACAAATCATTACGCTTGGATGAATGAAATAGTATTTTTTTTATTAAACAATGGGTGAGACAACAAGAATGTGTGTGTGTATCCAACTTGAAAAACAAGAACAAAGTGAAGGAACAGGGATGAATATTGTATATATAAGTGTTAACAAGAGAGGAATACGGTGAGGAAAGGAGACACTTAAAAAAGCAATACAAGTCAAATGGACCACCATAAAGTTATAAAACCATGTAAAGCTGGACCCAGTGTTTGAGATGCTGAGTGTTTAGAAACAAATCCTCTCCACATATATCAGGCTGAGGTTTGTGGAACCAAAAACAAGTGGGAACAAGGACTAAGAACAACGAAGCAAACATACAGTAAGTGTGAACAAGAACAGCAAAGTAGAGCCGGGGTGTGTCCATAAATAAAACAATGTTAGTCACGTGTGGAACAAGAACAACAAATGTGTAAACAGGTGTGTGTGTATATCTCACTTGTAAAACAAGAACAAAGTGAAGGAACAGGGAGGAATATTATAAGTTATTAATGAACAAAGAAAATATTCCACACACATCCGGCTGAGGTTAAGGATAGTAAAGTGCATCAGGTCGAAAGGAGGGACAGCAATCGCAGCAGTTGCCGCCACCAACAGCCACCAGCCAGCTCAAGCAGTCATCGCCTCAAGCAGCAGCGACCTGCAGCAGCAGAGTTTTTCGGCACCAGCCAGCTCAAGCCACCAGCAGCAGCAGCCACCGCCATCAGCATCCACCATCAGCCGCATACACCATCAGCAGCATCCACCATCAGCCGCATACACCATCAGCTGCATCCACCATCAGCAGCAGCAGCGGCCACCACCTGCAGGAGAGTGAAAACAATCAGACCTTGAATAGCCCGTAGGTCAATGAGTTTCCCCACACATGGCCAAATTGGCCCCGTCCACACGGAGCCGAAACGGGTGAAAACAATCAGGAGCCGATTTTCTTCTATTTTTTTTATTGGACCCCCTCCAGGAAGAGAGGCCTTCTAATTCACACCTACGCCCCACGCATATCCCTGAGAACCGCCATAGAAATTGATTGAGATGCAATTTGGTTTTGTTATATGGCCTGAAGAAAACTGTGTGTCTCTGTGTGATTGAGTCTGTGTGTGTGTGTGCGTCTTCAGAATATCAATCATAAGGTGAGAGGAGGAGATGACGTGTGACCACACGGTTACCGGGAAGACAGAGAGGTGGGACAGAGAGAGAGGAGAGCGACACACACACACACACACACACACACACACACACACACACACACACACACACACACACACACACACACACACACACACACGAACACAGTCAAACTAAGGTAATATTCTGCTAGTTCGGCTGTACAATGAATGGATAAATGAACGAAAGCTTTCAAGGTTGTTAGATGTTTCAAACTGGGGAGACACATTCTGCTCTTCACACTAAGGAGTGCGAAGAGCTCTTGGCGGCATGCACGCGTGTGTTTATGTACTTAACTACACACAATTCACACACACACAAAGAGCTGGCTGTGCGAATGCCCGCATCACAGGCTTTCACTGACAACCTGTGATGTGGGCACAGACACACCCAGAGAGTACACAAAAAGTAATTGTTTTGTTTTTCCAACTCAATTCAGGGTGTGTCATGGAGGTCATCAATGTGGCCGATGTGTTTGAAGCAATATCAACAGTGATGGTCTCAGGATAGTGTAGTGGCTCATCTCCCAGCCGAATGATGGGTACGATCCCCAACGTCCCTGGTCTACCCTGTATCATATAGCAAGTTGTCCTAACTAGTATAGCTGCTCCTTAATGTATCTGGGATCACTGGGAGTCGCCTTGGCCAGAATCCTCTGATACATAAATATAAATAATAATTAATAAATAAAATGTCGGATGTCGAATAACTGACATTTTTAAGCGTTAGTAAGGTAGTAGTAAATACCGAATCCCGCATTTAGAAAGCATGTTCATACATACTCATTAGTAATGCATTCATCATCAGTAAAAAATATTAACCCTTTGAAAGAGCATTTATAAATCTAACCCTAACTATTCATAATGTGTTAATAACGCTTATAGACACACAAACAATGCTGCAATTCATTAGGTGAGGTTTTTAGAAAACATAAGTTCAACCTTTTGTGTGAGCTTATCAAAAGTGAGGACTGTCTAAGCCATAGCAAGAATTTATAAACATCTTAAGGCTGGGAAAGCCTCAAGTACCATTCCACCAATACCAAGTCAAAGAAGCTGCTTCGCAGCCAACAAACATTTTTAGGAGGAAAAGGAAAAAGCACACATTTAGGCTAACGGGTGAGAAAACACTTGAATAATAGTAAGGTAAAGTATTTGTCTACAGAAGCCCGAAAAGTCAAACTACACATAAAGGCTAAGCCAATTGAAACTATTGAACAATTCAGGGTTAAGTATCTTGCTCAAGGACACATTGGGCAGACAAGGGCACCATATATGTAACACCCTCCTTTCACACCCAAAACTCTCTACTCTGTGCCGAGATGCCAACCAGTGACCTCCAGGTTACCCAGTCGGCCCCTTTTTCCTCCAAGCCCTCCTAACAACCCAGGAGACCTTAAGGTCAAACTATGTATAAAGGTTAGGCCAATTTAAACTATGAAGAAGTGCGCAGAAAGGGTTTATAGAGCAGGAATAGGAGACAAATGACAAACATGTGGTCTCTATAGCCTATTGGGAGAATTTGTGTACTTCGCTAGTGATAAAGTGATGTGTAAAGATTCTCTATTTTCCATCGACTGCCATGGCTTAGACGAGAACCCAATTCAACCATTTAAAAAAAAATCTACAGTGATTTCAAAATGTTGTGATAAATTTCCATGAATATCAGAGATTTAGTTTGGAAGAATTTGAAGTATTGGTTTACACTACTGTATAGAGTAAAACATTTAAATGTACTGTGGGATCAATTTTTGATCAATCAAAAATCTGGATTATGGAAGTGGAAGTCTCGAGATGAAGTGTTGTGAGGTTGGCTTCCATTGAATAATAAATGTGGGAGGTGACAGGTTTAAGAAGTTTTGCATTTTCTGAAAAAATAGAACGGACTTCAAATTGCTGCCAAATCAAAGCATCAAAACGTTTCTGTTCTATTGTGGCTACAGTTTGATGAAAGTTGCAACGTTTTAGCATGTATGTTAGGTTTGTTTGCATTTTTGTTAATTTTGAAAATTGAAATGGATGCTGTAGCGCCCCCATCAGGAGTATAAGCATACAAAGCAGACGGATGAAGTTGGGCATAGGTTTGGACCTGTGTGCAAAGTTTGGCATTTTCATGTATGGGAACATGGATTTCTTAGGAAGAAGAAGAGGTTTAATACTGGCAAGAACAATAGGGTCCTGCAACTTCGCTGATCGGCTCCTAATACTAAGTATTGTTAAGTAGAATAACTGAGAAATATAATTAGGTTTGTGTCTGCGTCGGATATAAAGACCGGAACACACATTTCAGATACACTTCATCCACAGGTCAGGGACAGAAGCATGCAATGTGTGTGTGTGTGTGTGTGTGTGTGTGTGTGTGTGTGTGTGTGTGTGTGTGTGTGTGTGTGTGTGTGTGTGTGTGTGTGTGTGTGTGTGTGTGTGTGTGTGTGTGTGTGTGTGTGTACGTGCATGGGTGCGTACATGTAAGCCCACAGAGGCAGATTATTCCAAGCAGAACTCTGTCGCCACATTGGCTCTTCACAGATTCTTAATGTTTAAATCAAACTTTTACCACATCCTGACAGAATTACGGCAAACCTTTCTTATCAACATTTTAAGTGCAGATGTTGGATCTCCCTTTAGAGAATACACAACATCCGTCCTTTTAACATTCTCCCGATAGCGGATTCATCATATCCTTCTACATCAGCAATATCGGTCCTCTCATCGTGACAACCCCGCCCATATGAGATGAACAGTTGTGATTGGACTGACCCAGATCAAGGGCGGCTGGGCAACTGTCTAGACTGGAGGCAGGCCAGACCGTCTGCCAGGGCAAATACAACCTGAGCACGCATGTTAATCTGGTTCCCAGGGTAGTACGGCCCTGCTACTCATACAGGACACGTCCATATGGATATGACTGCATCCACAAGGCAAATTCCAAATCAGAGATTTACTTCCTGGGAAAAGAGGTAAAATACTTTGAACAGACAATACCACTAAACCAATAAAGTAAAAGATGGATTACGCCGTATTTCCACCATATTTGTCTCAGGGGAAAGAGCCCATGTGGAAACAGATGCTATGAAGTTATGATGTTAGCTTTTGAGTTCAGTCTGAGCCAATATTGGCCCCACTTACATATGACCTGCTTATGGTTTAAACTCACACCATACAGATGTAAGTTTCCAACCAATGCACTTAAAGAATGATGGATGAACAATTACCCTACCCACAAAATCGGTCATGAAAATGTTTGATTCCTCTACACCGATCTTTCCAATTATAATTGATTACAGATATGATTTGAAGGTGATGTAATCAGTTAATGCACGTCTGGATTAACCTGCGGACGGGCGCCGGGCCAAAACTCTACTCAACGGAGGCGGCCAATTAATGCTGAAGTTGATGCACTAAACACACACACACACACACACACACACACACACACACACACACACACACACACACACACACACACACACACAGAGGAACATTAAGCAGCAGGCAGCACAGGTACAAGTCCAGCGACATCATGTTCTCATATGACATCACCAGAGTGTGATGTCAGTGTCCCGCCCAAATAAGGTAATGTGGGTTCTGTGGTTGCGAAAGGACAACAGTCTATAGTGGCTATTCACATTGAGGGGTTTAAAGACTGGCCCATGTTTTAGCTGAGCTTAGTTGAACACACCTTAATTTGTAGCTCTCCGTTTCCATTTTGATATTCCTTTTCCTCTCCTAGGGTGAGCTTATATTCTGTCCTATCTGAAATGTTTAGGTGTATGTGTAGACTTCGGTTCCAGCCTGCTACGCCTGCACGGGCTAATGCACGAAGCCCCAGGGCCTACGCCGATCGGGGGGCCTATCATGAGCTGCAGTAAAAAAATATTATATATATGTGTATATATTTATATGTATATATATATATATATTAGAGCTGTCAAGCGATTAAAATATTTAATCGTGATTAATCGCATTAATGTCATAGTTAACTCACGATTAATCGCGATTAACCGCAAATTCTTTTTCTATGCTAAATATCCCTTGATTTTTTTGTCCCATAATTCTTCTTATTTTAATTCTCTTATCAACATGGTGAAGTGCATCGGCTTGTCTTGTGCAAATGATTTTTTATTGATAACAACATTGGCATATACTGATCAAAACAGGACGATACAAAAAAAGAGCCTATAGTGCAATTAAACGACTGCTTTGAACAAATGTCATTTGAACATAGCAGTCAGGCTACTGCTTCTTTGTTTTGAGCCAATGTTTTTTGTAAATAAAATATTAATCGCGTGATAATTTTTTTAATGCCATTAAAATTGGTTTGCGTTAACGCCGTTAATAACGCGTTTAACTGACAGCTCTAATATATATTTTTTAATACTGGCCCATGGTAGGCCCCCGATCGGCGAAGGCCCAAGACAATGTGATTTTATGTTTGGGGCTTAGAAAGATCATAGGCCTATCATGAGGCAAGAAAAAAGAGGGCCCAGCTACTAGTGGTAGCTGGGCCCAGTGGCCCCTTGACACCACAGCCACAGTCGTTGCACAGAAGCTGCTTGTGGAGGTCTATGTAGTAGTATTAAGTAGTATTAAGCGTAGCATATTTTAATTGAATATTGAACATGGATTCATAAACAGGGAGATAGTCTCGAGGTAACGTGTCGGACTTGCATCCGGTTGTCCATGGTTCAATCTCCACACAATGCGTCATTTAGGAAGGAATACTGGAGAAATCAAAGAACTCTTCATGCATGTGTATGCGTTGGTGATTGTGTCCTTGTAAAGTTCATCAGTTGAGACGAGTCGTTTGCGGGAACTGCCTCAGAAGCACAAGCAAGCAGCGATAGAACCACAAATCTCTAGGAGCATATGCGTTATGAATGCACTTTAGATGTAACCACCAACGGACCTCTTGTGAGCCCTTGACTTTTCCTTTACCGGGCGCATGCCGATGTTATTCCCAGGGAGATCTTCTCATTACGGAGGGTTTTAATGACTCTCTCTCCCACCTCTTGAGGTGGAGGCCCTGAGGAGGGGGATTTAAGCGGTTCCCCAACTAGGAACTATGAGGGACCATCCACACCAGCACAGCAGCCCGCCGGCCTCCCAGGAGGTCTGCGGTGGTGTTGTTTATGTTGAACAAGCCCGCGTATGTTCGGTGTGTGTTGTTTGTTGGTCGTCTGAAGGGTGGAACAGATGTTTAGACCAGGCAGAGCTGTATCAGTGAGGCAAATCTTGTTGAATACTTGCGACATATGTTGGAAAAAAACGTGTTCTTTAGTGAAGATGCGGCATATGTTGAGGGGATGGTGTGGCCACCCGGGCCCAGGTATGTCTCGGTCATACAGGAATTACCACACGTCACGGCTGGTACAAAGCCCGGAAGGACATTTATTCGAAGTAACTCAAAAAACCGTGTGGATAAGGATCCAACGTGGGAAAAACGAAAATCATACTATGACTCCGTGAGCCATGGAAACAAGGGGTCAATGTTCTGTTCTCTCCGGGAGAGAGAGGTCGAACCCGTCGGCGATCCGATCCACGGCGGTCAGTCCTTGGCCGGTGTGCGTACTCCTTAGGAGGTGCCGGGAACGGCTCGTTTAACTCCTTCCGCCTCTCGTTCGTGTGGGGTACTCGGGCTTCTCCCGTCTCCAACTCTGTTTAGGGAAAGGTGACACCGCCTTTTAAAGGGTACCTCTTCCTCCGCAGGTGTTCTCTATCTCGCCAATTAGGGTGACGAAATGGACGTCCTCTGACTCCCGTCTGCTGGATATGGGCGGCACACGCCCTCCACAACCTCTCCCCTGGGCCGTCCAACCCGAGGGGTTGGGGACGGGTTGCCACAATGGCGAAATGTGAGATGGGACGTGTTTGTCTTTACATCTGTTCCTTGGCTTCTCTGGGGTAGAAACGAGGACACTACAATGTCACTCCGGCCTCTTAACGTCTTATTTGTTTGTCTTGATTAACTTAGCACAACAAATATGTTATGTTAAGGATAATGTGTTTAATTGGACATACACACACACACAGATACGCACACACACACACACACGCGTGCTGCCGCACACACGCGCACACAGATACGCAGCCAAACATCCTATATCAACACTGGATTCAACGCAGACACATCTCTATACTATGTTGCATTCAAACAATACGATACTATATATTATTGATCAGAACTTTCTTAGAATCACATCGAACAACACACACAGACACACACAGAGACTGACCATACACAGGAACTCACAGAGATAAAACACACACGCACATACAAAAACACACTGACGTACTCAGTGAGAGTGGTTCAACAGCTCACTGATGTTGCCAGACTCTCGCTCTCTCCCTCTCTCTCTCTCCAGGGTTTATGGACCATCACAACCCACCCCGGGTTACAACCGGCAGCATCGCAATGAATTTGTTCCACTAGCTCACACATCACATCGTTCCAGCCCTCCAAAGTGTCCAGAGTCACACTCACGGACCCAGAAGGAAGCCTGCCATTTGATTCTTTGGTTATATATTTATCGGTACTGATTAACTTTTATATCTTTATTTTTCTGCTGATGAACTGGAAGGCAGTCCACACATATTACGGACTTAACGTTCGTACTTTACCTGGTGATTTTATGGAGCTGATTAAAGAGACTTCATGTAGGATTTTTATGTGCGAAATCGCTTTAAATGGCCAAATTATGAACAGGTTGTAATTTAACTCCAAAAATGTGTACTCCTCTATGGCTCTCCTTGGAGTAGAAAAGCCTTTGGAGAGATTTCTGAATGTTTGGCTGTTTTGTCTGCTGAACAGGAGGGAAGGGATGACAAAGTACAGTTAGTGGCAAAGATGTCCGAAGTTTCATTACTTTTTAATCAGTAAAACATTTACTTGGGATTATGACTCCCATAATCTTAGAGCCCGCGCTCCAGTCCTGTGTGGAGACAGGGGCCCCAGCAGGCTGCAGCGCGCTCACCAAGGGGCCCGTACCTTTAAAGGGGTAGTTCAGAATCAGATTCCCAAGTTAGCCTTGGTGTTCTTTATCATTAGAGACAGTTTTCAACACATTTCATTCAGTCCTTCTAGTTGCAGAGTTCACCCGCGCTAGGCTAGCGCTAGGCTAGCGCACGGCAACAGGCAATACTAGCCTGCTAATAAAACAGTCTTACCCACTCCACAGTACACCCGAGGTAAATCAATTATAATGCCAGACTATAGATGTAAATGTCTGTGTTGATAGAATAATGTTAGAAATAAAACTAACCTTGCATCGCATGAATCATCGCATTTTGAGAGACTACTTTCTCAGCAGCAGCGGAATATATCCTAGGTATCAGTCCGCCGCTGCCGTAGCCTACTACCAGGAATATAACACTGTTGCTGAGACACAGCAAGTTCCTCACAATACAATTTAATGCAAGGTTGGTTTTATTTCTAATGCTGAGTTCTTCAAGGAAAGTGGTCAAATCCAAAGGATAGCTTTTAAGAGACTTTATTTGGTATCTCGTATTTTCGGTATGGTAAACTGAGACTATGAAGCAATGGGAGGTTGAAGCGTATCTAAGCACGTGCGAGCGTCTCCCAGCTGATCAAGAAACATTAACCCTGTCCAATAGCTGCCGGTGAGATTCTGGAGATCTCTCCCCCGTGTTCCTGGTGTTATCGGCTGTTTCCCAAAGTGTAGGCTGCAGCCTTGCTAGGACTCGTCCTTGCTAGTCGCTTCCTATGGAGATGAGACTAGCTCGAGTGCTTCCTAGCGTTTGTAACGTTCAGACTTTGGAACGACTTGGTAGTGTGGAAGCGCTTCCGCTTCCGCTTTTTAATGCTGCGTGTCCGCTTGTAAACACATGTGCGCTTATGAATAAAACATGGCAGCAATCAAGCTGATCGATATTTATTTGACTTTTGTCTGTTATGAATGTGGTCATGTCTCCTTCGCATGGAGCTTCTTTGGGGAAGTCACAAAAGCTTTGTTGCGGTTGATCGAATCGTCTTTATTAAAAGGAAAATCCATTCAATTTTTATAAAACTAAGTGAAATTGTCTGAGAACTTAATTCATGCATCACATTTACAGTACGGTTGATTACTATTATGCAGGGGGAAAAAGACAAAGAAAGAGATGATAAACATGTATTTATTTGGATATATCATTTAACTGATCTTCATTTATTCATCTATGCCTACAATCTACCAGTGCTTTGAACACATAAGTATATCATATAAAATACAATTATATACGTTCATTAAAAATTACAAACATTGCAATTGATCGGTTGTGCATTAATTTAACAACATTGGATAGTGGCACTATCCCTTCCACCGGTAAACAAATGTTTGTGCGCCACCGCCTCGTGCCCACTGCACCGTCAGTCAACGGACGTGGGAAGGCGTGGCTGACGGATGGGGGAGTAGTCTTTGCAGAGGCATCCGTCAGCCAATCAAATCGCTTCGCCGGGTTCTTTCCGCTTCTTCCTGCTTGTTGCGAGGCAAGATGACCCGCTTTCCCGCTTTCCAGTATCGTCAGAGCCCGAGTCGCGTCACAGTGCTTAAATTTGCATACGCGATCTGATTGGATGACGGAACCGTCGCTGCCGAAAAAGTTGAACATTTTTCAACTTTCTGACGCCCCGTGCCCACTACCTCCGTCAGTTGTCCGTTGCCCATTGACTTTGAATGGGGACGGTCGCGCAATGCATTGTGGATCCGTCCGTTGACTTGGAGCGTTCGCCACCGTCAAAAAGTTGAAAAATGTTCAACTTTTTCGGCCGCGACGGATCCGTCATCCAATCAGATCGCGTATGCAAATGTAAGCACTGTGACGCGACTCGGGCTCTGACGATACTGGAAAGCGGGAAAGCGGGTCATCTTGCCTCGCAACAAGCAGGAAGAAGCGGGAAGAACCCGGCGAAGCGATTTGATTGGCTGACGGTTGCCTCTGCAAAGACTACTCCCCCATCCGTCAGCCACGCCTTCCCACGTCCGTTGACTGACGGTGCAGTGGGCACGAGGCGTGACGGTGGCGAACGCTCCAACTGAACGGACGGATCCACAATGCATTGCGCGTCCGTCCCCATTCAAAGTCAATGGGCAACGGTCAACTGACGGAGGTAGTGGGCACGGGGCGGGCACACAAAAGCCTCCGTTTGCTGGGCTGACCCGAAAAAAAACGATTCAACACAAACATAAATAGGTATACATAAATAATGTAATCTTGTGAGCGAGTAAATTTACATTGGTGACAGTGGTGTTTAACACCAGCTACGTCCATGCAAAATATAGCAACGTATCATTAAGTTGCAAAAACGTTTGAAAAGTGGCAAAGGTCTTTAGGCTTGATTATTTGCATTAACATGATGAATCTATAAAAAGCAATACGGCACAAAATATTTCTGAAAGCTAATATAACCTCATTATTTGAACGTGTACTGCTCTGCCACACACACACACACACACACACACACACACACACACACACACACACACACACACACACACACACACACACACACACACACACACACACACACACACACACACACACACACAGGTAATGTAGGCTTTCATTCATAGCCATTCTTGCATTTTAATCATTTCAATGGCTCACTGTACCTCAGGTGAACTTATATTTCATCCTCAATATTGCATTCAGCAAAAGTTAAGAGACCTTAGGGCTATTCTGTACTGGAGTGTGTCTTGTGTAGCCAACGTTATTCACAGAGATAGGGTTTCAACCTTTTTTGTATTTTCCAAGGCAGGCATCCTCCCGCCAGTAAAGGAGGTTCAATGTTTAATGTAAGCCGGTATTTCTCAGGCCGTTTGCGGTGACCTCGGCTAAACTTGAAGTGCATTTTTTCTATCTACTTTTTACCGACAGAGACAGGGGTAGGACATCTCAAAACATGGACTTCAGGGCACAAGCGTGGGCGTCCAAAACAGGCTGCCCAGGACAAAGGTGACGCGCAGACCTGGAGAGAGAATGAGGGAGGGGATTTGACGGTACTGGCCCCTGTATGCAGTATTGATACCTCCAGGTACCCTGCAGAGGAAGGAGTCCACGGAGGGAAAGGTTCGATAAATGCACCATTCCTTCTCATGAATTATAATTGGCCAGTGGTCGCACCTTGGCGACTGCCATGCTGTTTCCAGTAGCCCAGTATCTTGTGTCTAGTGTGTGTGCGCTTCAAGAACTGCAGTTCCCCCAGACTTACAGGCCCCTACAGCTTTATGTTGGATGCGTCATTCGGACTGTTTGCTCCAGTATTCACCATGGCGAAAGACCGGTCATGAGTCACACGCCTTTAAACCATCCTTCAGCAAGCTGCCCTGACGCTTACCTGCTCCTGTAATGACATGTATTTCAAAGTATTCACTGGGAGTCGATTTGGATAAAATCACTGGAAGCCAGCGCACGGTACATATGTAGTAAATGTCACAGGTTGGATGTGCGTGGGCGAGCTGCATGTATGGTGAACCTTTGACCCCGGTCTCGCTCTCCCTCTGAGGAGCAGGGTGCTAACCTTCTAAGATGTCCGGAGAACATCCATATTCACCGGCGGTCTAGAGAGACCTTCTAATCCCACAGCTGTCCACTCGCAGAATGAAGAGGGCCGTGATTAAATAACACATGAGCTAGGAGAGGAGAGGAGGGGAGGGGAGGGGAGAGGAGAGGAGGAGAAAGGAGATGAGGAGAGAAGAGAGGAGAGGAAAGGAGAGGAGAGGAAAGGAAAGGAGAGGAGGGGAGAGGAGAGGAGAGGAGATTAGAGGAGAGGAGAGGAGGAGAGGAGAGGAGGGAGGAGGAGAGGAAAGGAGAGGAAAAGAGAGGAGGGGAGAAGAGGAGAGAGGAGGATAGGATAGGGCAGGAGTGGAGAAGGGGTGACGAACATGCCTTTTACACAGACAGGTACTCAAAACACACACACACACACACACACTTGTGGTAGTCACATACACACACAAACACACACTCACACACAAAATGTTTTCACACACGCATCATGTTTATTTTCGAAGCCTCTATAGGTAGCCAATATTTTTCCTTCAGCGGAGAGTGGATCGTTAAGAGGATTGATTTCCTCTTGTTTACTCTGCAGTCCATACATCAGGGTTTACATTTTAAATTGAACAAACCTTTAAGATGGAACAAACACATTATCAGGCAAGGTTTATCAGTCCCCCCCTCTCCAGATATTCCCCACCCCTTACTGCTTCTTGATAACATGTCTTCACTGCAAGCCTCTTTTGATAATAGTGTCTTCTTACTGTAAATTGAATTGTCTTGGTACTCCACAGCTCATACAAAGTCAGTGTGTTGCTTCTCGTGTTGGATTGGATAATGTTTACTGGTGAAGTTTGGGGAGACGCAAGAACGTTACAGAATACATGGAAGTGTTATTCAGAAGTGGGGTCAGGTGACCAGAGTTCTGTGAGACGTCATTGGTGGGGCATACAAAAACACAAACGCATATGAACACACACCTGTATATTTACACACACACACACACACACACAAACCCACACACAAACACACAAACGCATACTTACAAACACACACACACACACACACATCACAAACATACTTAGACTTACAAACATACGCACACACATACAAACACATATATGTGTAGAAACACACACACACACACAGACACACACACACACACACACACACATATATATATATGTACATTAATTCATACACATTCACACAAACCCCCCCAGCTTGAGTGCTCCTCTCAACTACCTCAGCTGGATGCCTGGCACCGCAATCACAGAGAGCAAGCAAAGGTCGCACAGCAAAGTCTCGACTCTCTCTCATATAGTACTTTTTCTTGTTGGGAAAACACCATAATATTTCTCCTTTAGGTGTTCCCATGGACTCTGCATAGCCTCCCTCCTTACCCCCCACCTGCCCTCCTCCCTTACTCAAAACACCCCCTCTTACACACTTATTGTATGTTTGTACGTTCTGGAGCTTAATGTACGCACTTTTTGTATGTTGTACGCCCTGGCACTTAAAAGAAGTAGCATCGTGCACCGTATTATCCTAGCAATCTTTGTTGGACACAGGGAATGGGTTAACCAAGTTGTATGCACCTGCAAACAATTGATTCCTGTCGAACATGAACAATTATTTCCTACACTGAAACATATGTATGCAGTATGCACAGTGTGCCAACCCGGCACGAAAGGGTCAGTGTGATTCTAATAAGCGAGCACAGGATCATATAGCTCAGCAACAAACGGCAATGCTGTACACAAAGGACTTCATGAATTAATAATGGTCAGTATCATCGGCAGGTAAATCCATAATCTGTCGTGGTGTTTAATGTGTGCCAGATAAGCCACTCTGCCTTCAGGCTTCTGCTGACCATGTAGGAAGATAGACATGAGAAAAGAGCACGCTTTACACCAGCAGTCCATCAGGCTTTTCAGTGGTGTTTGCTCTTTAGGTTATTTATTTAATTTTAACATTTGGACGCTTAATTTTATTACGAATGATGCCATTGATTGACGTTGAAGTGTTTGAAATGTGACTTTGTGTCCCCCTGCAGATGCAAAGAACTCTAAAGGGTCGTGTGTCTGAAGGCGTCTATTACCTACGGATCAACTTTTGTTTGTCTTTGAATCAGAATGAGTCTCCGGGCAATCTGTCCACATACCCAAAAGCCTGGGATTAAAGCCAGGTTTGATGACCCCCAGAAGCCAATTACACCTAAACCCCATTGAGGGGTGTCCGGTCACGCATTATGACCACATTGGCTCGGGCCTCATCGTTCCAGGGCGCATTCGTCTTCCACAAGGGATGCTTCGCTGTGCCTTTTTTGTTGATACCCGCCTCCTAACTCCGCCCGTGAAGATTGGTGTGTCCGTGTGTTGCATAAGAACTGTGATGAAATGTACTAATGATTTACAAATGGGATGTAGGGAACGAGAGTTTCACAAAGTTTTAAATCCAATATGCAATTAGATGGGAAACGTTTGAAATCACCAAATGGATTTACTTGTAAATATACAAACCAAGAGGGACCTTCTCAGTCCCTCCCCAAGATATAAGGTTCTGTCATAAGCCGTAGCTAAACAGAGATATCATGAGGAAACGGTTGAGCCATCAGCTTCCCTTCATCATCACAGAGGAAGGCAAGGAAAGAGGCTGATCTGTCTGTTACACAAACAATAACTTTTGCAAGTGTGTAAATAGCTGTGTGTGGATAAAAGCTTAAAAGTCCCTGTCAATGATATGGCCTGGTCGGATTCTTTATGACCTCATGAATCCCTATCCAAATACTACGTCTCAACAGTTTTTCTGACTTCATCATAAGTCACTGTGAGACATACCAGTCCAATGGGGAATCCACCAAAGTCCCTGCCAAAGATAAGTGTCCAATCTACAAGTCTGCGCATAGTCATTGTGACCTCTTTTTCAAAGAGAATATGTCTAAATCATCGCAATGACTTATATATCCCTCTTAAATGTGAAAGTCTTCATAAGGGTCTTGCCAACGTACTAGGTATGAGCCTTCATTTTGACCTCATACATCCCCTTCATAAATACCAAGTGTAAACAGTCTAAATAGAAACAGAACAGAGTAGTTGTGACATGAATCAAGGACACCAGTGTTGTCTTTTTAAGGCCTTATCAGTCACTCTCCCACATAAGAGGTCTCAGGAGTGTTTGCTACCACAATGTCCTTGGCAGACATTTATCCTGGTCTAAGTAGTTGTTTGTCAAACATTCCAGGTGTCAAGGTCCTCACGAGGCCAACTCTGCAGTGGAGCAGAGATCCTCAAAAAGCACGGCCTGTCCATGCATTCCCAAAGGGATGTCAGAAAAGGGCATCAAAGTGGACTCTGCCAACACAACTCTGTTTGTGTTGGCACGCACTTCCCTTTGCCATGGCACACACACACACACCCATAGTTCACCTCTTCCGCTGTCTTTCCGGGGGATCAAGGTGAATCGTCTGTCAAAGCCTCATGAACTGTTATTGGTAAGAAATATAACATATACCTTTACCTACACCTGGCACGTTGATTGTCGATGTATAAAGGTGTTACTTAAGTATATATCTTTCTTCTGTGATGAGCATTGCACACAGTAGTCTACAAACATTACTAGCGCAGGAAGTATTTCAAATTATTCAAGAACAAAGTCAAGATATAAATGACGGATGACGTATGCGGCATAAAAATAGACCAACATAACAATGGTGATGTATAACACTGTCGGTGTCCATGCTTGCCGCAATACAAACAAGCCGGATGTTGGAAAGCGGGCTGGTTCATTGTCGTCTGTTTTTCAGTAGCTGTTTTAAAAAAGTCATTTTCTCTCTTCCCGTTGGGGTGACTTCAGACAAAGGCAGTGCATGCCAGGGCGCATTGTTTGCCAGTCTTTCCCTGGAAGAGAAGCTGTCAGCCTGATTGTCTTATCACCTGGCAGAGGGCTGCATCCAGCTCAGTGGGAGAGAATAGCTTTGGATACTGTTAAGTGTTGGTGCTGGGAGCGGGGTGAGGTTGGTGTTGTGTTAGATCTCCAGGCCCGCTCGGAGCAACATGACCTCATGAGCCCCCTCAGATATTGACAGATGCCAGGTTTTGTGCCGGATCTCTTTGGGTGTTTCCCACCGGATCGGCTGTTGCTTGTAGATAAGGGGGGGGGGGGTTAAAAGAAACAAGGATGGGTGTTTCAGCACCGTTGTCTACCTGCCAATCCTTATGATATCTCTTTCTCCCTCATTCTCCCCGTTCTCTCGGTTATCCAACATCTGTCTCTCCACAGTGTTGTTTGCAAAGCATCGATTTTCTTCTACCATTCAGAAGTAGGTACTTGCAGAAGGGCTGCTATGCACTCGCAGCCACGTGTGACCGAAAGTCTCTCAGATGATGTGATTCATGAGGCGGAGTGTCTTCCGAGCTATCTTTTCAGACGCAGTCCAGAGACTCCCTGCTGAAGGGCCCTCTAGCCATAGGTTGCTTGCACCCCTGGCTCTACTCTAGTGTGTCTCCACGGCCACCGAGGGGCCACTCCTCGCCCTCCGCTGACGTCTGGAGTGACATGCAGCTGGCCGGGACACCATCTGGTCATCACACTCGTGTCAGAGCCGCTCTACGGGCGTTTAGATGATAGGAAATACCGATGGAAAGGAAGAGAGAAAAGTAGAAAGAAAAGTAGAAATAAACTAGCTCCCAACTGAAAGGTTCTTGGTTCAATGTCCAATGTCCACAGCCTGGCAGACTAAAGCCTGACCTGTAGTCGTCCATGAGAAAGATGACCCAACCTAGCCCCTGTCTGCTTATTACATTGTGATTCTGAATTCACTGTAAGTCACTTTGAATACAAATGTCTGCTTAATGACTTGAAATGATGCTCTTCCCTTTCATTAATAAAACTGTCCTTCTCTTCCTATCTCTTTTTATCACTCTCTCTCTCTCTCTCTCTCTCTCTCTCTCTCTCTCTCTCTCTCTCTCTCTCTCTCTCTCTCTCTCTCTCTCTCTCTCTCTCTCTCTCTCTTTCTCTCTCTCAATTTCTAGCTCTCTCTCTCCCTATCATTTCTTATCTTGCACGCTCTCTCTCTCCGTCTCTCTTAGCCTCACATACCTCTCACTCTTATTTTCTGACCCTCTCTCGCTCCTCCTTCCAACCCCTTTCCCTCCCGCTCCCCCTCCCTTCCTCTCTCTCTCTCTCTCCCTCTCTAAGGTAAGCAAAGAGTAATTGATTCACA
>NC_082402.1:13952560-13975060 GCF_031168955.1 Gadus macrocephalus | reverse complement strand
GGCCGCGGTGAAAGCAGCTGAGGTGCTAGCAACCCCCCAGCCCGGCGTTGAAGACGCGTGCCCAGAGGAAGGCTCCTCGCCTCAGGCGGCGTCCATACCCACTGTCCAGGCTCTGCTGGACCCCATGGAGGATCTGAGCCGAAAACTGGAGGACATTCTGAAGACCTATGGTACCGCTGACACCGCTGTCAACCAACAGGTAGCTGTCTGTCTGCCCTAACTGCATGTCTGTGCAGATAGTCTGCACTGTCTGTGTATATATCTGTCGGTATATTAGTCTGTCAAGGCTTATCTCTCTTGTCTCTATCTCCCAGTCTGGCTATTTATTATTCATAGATAGTTTTTCTAGCAAACCCACCAAACAGTGTGATGGATGGCCTCTCTCATGTCCTCAGGAGACTGGCTGACGTCACCAGGCTAATTTTGGCCAACAGATCCGTCAACACTGGCCTGTAGCTGGTCATCTGACCATAAGACTGACGAACCATTTATTTTGCTATGGTGATCCCATTGATAGAGAGGTAGAGCAAATGATAATGCTAAAATGTTTTTAAGTTAAACTCTAATTATAAAGTGAGTTAATGCAGAAGGTGCTTAGACCTAACCTAGCTGCAAACAAACTCATTTGGTTCAGTATTGTAACAACTTTTGTGTGAATCGTGTCATTGTTTTCTTTCATTTCTCTGAGTAGTGTGTGACACTCTCTTTGTTCAAACTTTAGTCTATGGACCCAGAAAAGATGGAAGGGGAAACAGGAAGTGATGTCCCTGTCACCAAGGAGACCGGTGAGGATGCTGAAACACACAACAATAACAAGCATGGGGATGGTTAAATCACCTGCCCATGTTTACGCGTTGAAACAAACAACATATATAACTGTGTGGACTCCTCTATCTCTCTCTCGCCAGCCAAAGATGACGCCCTGGTCATACAGAGTTTGAACAAGCTGAAATCGAAGGACGAGAAGCTGGACACTCTAATCCAGAAGTACGCTGAGCTGGTGAGTCTGTCACACACTCACACACCTGCACAGTCTTGTATCTAGATGTGTGTTTATCTCTTTGTGTACAAAAAGCTCACTTGTGTGTGTGTGTGTGTGTGTGTGTGTGTGTGTGTGTGTGTGTGTGTGTGTGTGTGTGTGTGTGTGTGTGTGTGTGTGTGTGTGTGTGTGTGTGTGTTTGTGTGTGTGTGTGCCCCAGGCGGACGTGCGGCGCTCTGACGAGCGGAAGGTGGGCGTGCTGCAGCAGAAGGTGACCCGCATGCAGCGGGAGCGGGACCAGCTGCGCTCGGAGCACCAGCGGGGGGTCCTCGCCCGCAGCCAGCTGGAGGGCCTCTGTCGGGAGCTCCAGAAACACAACAAGACCCTCAAGGTGGGCCCCCCCCCCAACCGCACACACCCACACACACAACCAGGGGCTAGAGAGAGACTAAAGGCCCCGGTGTATTGAAAACAAGATTTACATTTCCGTGCTCGCAGAGACAAAATGGCGGCCAAAGCAAAGTGCTGCGATGGGTTCCGTTCACCTCAGGGTGCAAAGTAGCCCAGTTTTTCTGACACGTCGCCCCCCACCCAATGCATCGCTCCTTCCCCCCCTCCCCCCCCCCCCCACCAGGAGGAGACTCTGAGGCGTTGCCGGGAGGACGAGGAGAAGAGGAAGGAGGTGAGCAGCCACTTCCAGAGCACGCTGAACGACATCCAGGTGCAGATCGAGCAGTACAGCGGGCGCAACAACAAGCTGTGCCAGGAGAACAAGAACCTGGCCGAAAAGCTGGAGAGCCTGATGCACCAGTACGAGCAGAGGGAGGAGGTGAGCGGGGGGTCAAGGGTCAGCATGGGGAGGGGGGGGGGGAGCTGGTTTGTAAGGAGGCGAACCATGTTAATTGACATAAGTCAGGGCTCCAGACAAACTTTTTCCTTGGGTGCACTGGTGCGCCTAATTTTTTTTATTTGGGTGCACAAGCACGTATTTATGGTGCACCCAAGTTTTGAGTTGTTGGGGGAGGGGAGGACCGTGCCTGCCTTGCGCTGAGTTGTTGAGGGGGGGGGGCAACCCGGGCAGCTGCACCGGTTGCACCGTCGTTATTTACGCCATTGATTAATAATATCTTGACCATTAAATAAATGCCGAATCTGTATCTCTCATAAAGAATATCGTCAGACAATGCCAAGGGATCGGTTCTGTCCCGAAAAAAACCCCTCTGTCTCCGGAGAGACGCCTGTACGATAAGTGCGTCGAGGTCCATGGGAACACCCACAAATGGTGACGCCATTATCGGAGGAGGGGCTAGGAAGCTGCGCACGCCGATATAAGTAGCCGATCTCCGGGTAGAAGACTCGCTGAAAAGCTGCTCCCGACCAGGTTTGGTTGCGAGCGTAAGTCACCATGGTGATACAGCGACGCTTAAGGAGATCGACTTTCATGGTACAGCTAACCCAGGCTTTCAGCTCAACATACCTCGCTAACCCTCTAATCGAGCTTCGTAGTACAGGCCCCTGGATTGGGCTTCGCGGGTTTGTTTCCCGGCGTTTCTATTGTTACCGGTCTTGCGTGTTCCAACGGTTTATTAGGTGTCTAATAAATCGCTGTCTAATCAATACTTCATTCACTGCCTCTTCCGTGGTTATTACAATATTATGAATAGACTGCGCTGTAAAAAAATAAATAATAATAATTATACCAGATACATTTTCAGTCGCACTACCCCGAATTCTAGGCGCATGTGCGCCCAAATTAGGCGCACTCTGGAGCCCTGCATAAGTTCAATCTTTGTAATTAATTGTTTTATTGATCAGAGTTGGGGTCCCCCTCCCCCTCTTTCTGTTTCTTTATGTCACTTCCTTTTCGGTCTATTTTGCTGTTATTTGATTCCTTTTTGTCTCTGTTCCTCTATGTATTATTCATCTCCCTCTCTTTTTCTGTCTGTCTCTTTCTCTCCCAACCTCTCTCCATCCTTTATTTTTATCTCCCTCTGTCTCGCTCTCTTGCCTCTCTATATATCTCTACTCTCTCTCTGTCTGTCTGTCTGTCTGTCTGTCTGTCTGTCTGTCTGTCTGTCTGTCTGTCTGTCTGTCTGTCTGTCTGTCTGTCTGTCTGTCTGTGTCTCTCTCCCTCTCTCTCTCTCTCTCTCTCTCTCTGCAGACTTTGGAGAAGGTGAACCACCACCGTGAGCTCCAGCATAAGCTAGCGGAGGCTAAGCTAGAGCAGGCTAATGCCCTGCTAGCCGAGGCAGAGGATAAGCACCGCAGGGAGAAGGAATATGTGAGTTATTCTGCTGGAGTGCTCAGTAGCGGACCCCAGTGGTCAGAGTAGAGCATGACACTTCACTGCATTCCAAAATATTTTTTGTGTTCTATGGTAAAACTTTTAATTTGCAGTGGATATACAGTCATACATGTTTGGTAGTTTAATTTGAAAGTTCAAATCCCAGAATTAATCACACCATCACATTTGCATGTGAGTTACAAAGCTTTAGGTTATTATATATACAAATGTTTAATTTTCTTTCATGAATCGATAATATATGGCTGCTGTTTGTCGTTATTTGATCCTACGTTCCTCCTAGATAAGAATCCTTTAGCGTGTGAATGCATCATTGATAGTGATATTGCTGGTGGTGGTGGTGTTGACCTTGCACCAAATGCTGCTGTGATGCGATGCTAACGCCGTGCTAGCGCAGGCTAACCCTGGTTGACTCTACTGTCTCTGTCACTGTAGTTGCTTAGGGAGGCTATTGACAAAACAAAGAAATGCTTCACTCTGAAGGAGCAGGAGCTGACCATGAAGAAAAAGGTAATGACCCTGTCTCGCACTCTCTGTCCACCTCTACCTCTCCCTCTCTCTCTACTCTGTTTTAACCAGTTACTGGTACAGGCCGCACACTGGAAACTGCAGACTAAGGAACTGAAAGAGCAGGGGACTGTCATGCAGACCCAGGTGACTATCAGAATCAGAATCAGAATCACTTTTATTACATCTTATTGTACAGTACACAAGAGTAAAAATCTTAGGCTTTGTTCCTCAACATTCACATAGCAGCAACAGTACAAGATAAATTAAATAAAGTGCCAGATAAAGGTTTACGTCGATACGTCACGCAGTATTGAAATTGTAAAAACACTTTTACTGGACACTTTCCTTTGATTCTAGTATTCAACTGTTAATATTAATGATAATACAATGTGTTTAGTACTTTTCAAGGTACTCAGAGACACTTTGGTCAAATATGAATTTTGATTGATTGTTTTTTATCGAACCATCTGTGACAAATATCAATGGTTTAAAACTAAAAGTCTCACGTTGTTGAAATGTGTAAATAAAAAACATACAATTCTCCAGTGGTTCAAGCACAATGAGCTTTGAAAAGGGATGGCTATGGATCTATGGAGTCCAGACTAGAACCATAGCATTCATGTAGAACAGTGCCATGCTCTTCCTGTTTGGCGGCTGATGGAATGGAACCTGCAAACCTTGCAGCCCATCCTCCGCTAGACAAACAATCTCAATCTCCCTATCGCTCACTATCTCCATCTTCTCCCAAAATCTCCTCCCTCTCACCTTCACTCCCACTCTCTCCCTCCCCCCTGCACCCTCAGCCTCTCACCTTTAGATTCCAATGAGCCGGTGTAGAGTTCGCTGACAGTCTGCGTTCCAATTATCGTTATGAGCAGCATCACTGTCACTAGCATCACGTCACTATGACGACCTACCATTCATTAACGCTTCCTGGTCCACTGTAAATCCTACCGGTCTGCAAATGAAATGTTCTTGGTGTTGAAATCAGAATATTTTCATTTATGTTTGATCATGTTATTTTACACATTGAATATGAGGCCGATGTAATTTAAACATCTATGTTACGATGTTAACAAACTTAACTGACTCACTGTTTGTCTTATTGTCTATATGTCTTACCGTGTGTATCTCCTCGTCTCTGTGTCTGTCTCTCTCCTTGTCTCTCTGTTCCTGTCTCTCTCCACCTCTTGCTGGTTCTCTCCCTCTCCCTGTCTCTGTTTCTCCCCCTGTCTCTCTGTTTCTGTCTCTCTCCACCTCTTCCTGGCTCTCTCCCTGTCTCTGTTTCTCCCCCTGTCTCTCTGTTTCTGTCTCTCTCCACCTCTTCCTGGCTCTCTCCCTCTCCCTGTCTCTCTGTATCTGTCTCCCCCTCTCTGTCCGTCTATCCATCCGTCCACAGCTGACCCTGTACTCGCAGAAGTTTGATGAGTTCCAGACCACTCTGTCCAAGAGCAACGACATCTACGTCAGCTTCAAGACGGAGATGGACAAGGTGGGCCTGGCCGGTGGAGCCTCACGTGGTGTCAATGCTCTCTGTTTTTGGATGTGGTGAAGCAGATGCAATGTAGATATATTGCACTTTAAACTTATATTATCGCATTCATTATCAGGGAATTCAGGATCGATTCATCCCAATCCATCAAAATAGGTTCTTGTGTATTAAAAATACCATATTAAAGAATCTGATTGAGGTTTAGTATATTTTAATATGTGGTTGTGTAAGGGAAGATAGGATAAGAACACAAATCATTTTTGTTGTAGTAACTATGTCCTTTTGAGTCAGTGTATTGCCAATGGAAGACAATAGCAGATATTGAGTATATATCTCCCAGCCCTGTAGACCCACGTTTGAGGATGTGTTGATAGAAATGGGATTGGGCCCATTTCTACCCCTTACCCCTTCAAAACAAGGGGGAGGGGTAAGGGGTAGAAATGGGATATGGCCTTACATTGATCGTGTCTAACTGTTTCCCTCCAGATGACCAAGAAGATGAAGAAGCTGGAGAAAGAGTCTGATGTGTGGAAGGAGCGCTTCGAGAGCTGCAACAAGGCCCTCGCCGACATGGTCACCGAGGTACGGACAGAGTTTATTATTTTAGGTTATTATTACGGACGTCCGAACAACGAGTACACTTCACTGGTCTAGCCCCACAGCAGATGATGTACCATTTTTAGCCGCTGTTTAATCTTAAAAACTCCACTATCCTGCTCTAACACGCCACTGTCAAAACCCCATACATTGCACTTCAACGGAGCAACCGCCATCAGATACATAGGAACACAACGCAACGTCCTCTGACTGATCCATGCCCCCCCGTGTCCCCCCCCCTCCCTGCAGAGGGCGGATAAGGGGAAGGAGTTCGAGCTGTTTGTCCTGAAGATCAGCAAGCTGGAGACCCTGTGCCGGGCCCTGCAGGAGGAGAGGAAGGTCCTGTACGACAAGATCAAGGACGTCCGCTCGGCCAACGCCGGCCTGCCCGCCCTGCTGTACGCCGACGCCACCCCCACCCTCGGCAGCGACACCACCCTCGGCAGCAACACCACCCCCGCCCCCACCCAGCCCGCGGGGGAGGGCACCCCCCTCCCGCCTCTCCCCCGGGCGCCGGAGCGACCCGTCCTGTCGGAGCCCGACCTGGCGGAGCTCCAGAAGCTCCAGGACACGGACCCCGCCCTGACGGAGGACATGGCCCGCCTGCGGGCGGAGCAGGCCCGGCTGCAGGAGTTCGCCGCCTCCCTGTTCACCCCCATGTCGGACACCAGCGACGAGGAGGAGGAGGAGGAAGAGGAGGGCTCCAAGGAGGAGCAGCTGATGGCCTCTGTGTTCGGCCCGACCACAACCAGCCTCCAGGAGAAGTCCGCCAAGAAGGGGGCGAAGGCCGTAGCGGGACCGGTCCCGGTGGAACCCGTCCCGGTGGAACCCGTCAAGGTGGAACCCGTCCCGGTGGAACCCGTCAAGGTGGAACCCGTCAAGGTGGAACCCGTCAAGGTGGAACCCGTCAAGGTGGAACCCGTCCCGGTGGAACCCGTCCCGGTGGAACCCGTCCCGGTGGAACCCGTCCTGCAGCAGTCCGTTGTGCCGGAGGACGTCCGGGTGGAGGTACCCGCGCCGGCGGTGGAACCGATCCAGAAAGAACCGTCCAACGCGGCCCAACCGACCCACCAATCAGAAGAAGTCGTGGTGAAATCAGAGCCGGCCAAGGCGGACCCCGCCGCCCCCGCAGCCCCCATCCCGACGGAGCCCACCCTGCCAGAAGCAGAAGCGGCGGCCCCGGCCGCCGAGGCCGTGGTCCCAGTGCACCAGGAAAAGGTTTCCGATGTCCCCAAACCCCTCCCCACACCGGAGCCCACAGCGCACACATCAGCTGACACGCCCCCTGAGGGCAAGGCCACACCCAAACAGGCGGCCCCCACTTCACCGCAGCAACCAATCAGCAACGACTCCTCCAAGAAGCAGGCGTCCAAGAAGAAGAAGAAGAACGCTAAGAAAGCTAGCTAAGACCAAGGCTAGCTAGGACGTAGGCTGTGTGTAGGGGCGTGCTTGTGTGTGTGATTGTGTGTGTGTGTGTGTGTGTGTTTGGGCCTGTGCGTATGTGTAGGTGAATGTGGGTTGGGGTTAATTAGTAATTCAGGGAAAGCCCTTGTGTGTGTTTCAAATCCTATACCTACTACCTAGTGCCTTGTGTAATGGGTAAAGCATGGTTTGTTCAACTGGTAACCGAATAGAGCAGTCAGTCACTTTAGTAAAGGCTTTGAGGTGGAACCAAGGCTGACTACTAGACTGACTGTGGTGCACTGTCTCCGAATGCAAACGCAATCTCCCAGTTAGGTTGAATTTATGAACTTGTACTTTGCTGTAGCTCAAAGAAAGCACTGCGTGTTGATTCTGGGACTCCAAAGAAAGATGAAAGGGTTGGTGTCTCCTGTCTCTACCAAAATACTGTGTCCCTCTTCCACTGGCCAACCACTGAGCTGTTTCTCCAATAAACTATGAAGTGAAACTTCTGGTTTTCTGGAACTTCTTCCTTAGTTCATCACATTGGTCAGTTTTTCAAACAACAAAACTCCTTGATAAGTATTTTAATATTGAGGATTTTCATCTCAGGCTCTGATGATTTGCATGAGATTCAGTTCCATATGAGCACTTTTAGCTGTGTTGTGGTAGTAATAGTACAGTATTTCGGCCACTAGAGGGAAGCAATGCTATTGATATGTTATAACCTCGTATAATCCCCGTATAATTTACAAAAACCTATCTCCAAGAGGCACGCTTTTCCTTATCCCACTCAAGAAAAATGACCTGATTAAGGAACTCTGGAGCCAATTGCCTTTGAAGCAAACACATGCAGACTTTAAGTGTTGAGAGGCGATGGAAATTAGTGTGAATGAACTAAATTCAATTAAATCGTTCTGCTCAAACCAGGCCAACATCTGCTGGTTTGTTTGTTTTTCAAGTGAACAACTAAGAGATCAGCGTCACCCCAACCAACATTTTGTATCAGTACAGTGTAGGGCTTTAGTGTAGTGCTTGTTCAGGACTCAAATGATCTCATTAAAGTTCAGATTACACCATATTTAGATAGCACCTTTCTAGCCCTTTATGGCTACTTCAGAGATTAATGGACCACGCACACAGACAACCTAGTTGTTCAGAAGCAGTTATGTTGAAGTATTGAACCAGAGACCGATCCCGAGGACCTGCCAAACAGGTGGAGACAAACACACACACACACACAAACACACACACACACACACACACACACACACACGATGCACAGATACACACACCTGTGTGTTTTGAGGATGTCCCCATATTATCCCCTGATATGAGCACTGTAACGGGGACCATTTTTTCATCACACAAGCAGTTCTGAAATGATGTAGTGTCAATGGATGAGACCGGCTTTCTGCGGTCTTTAGAGACTATTCATATGTATAATATTGATTTTTCACA
This sequence comes from Gadus macrocephalus, assembly GCF_031168955.1. Classification (NCBI taxonomy): domain Eukaryota; kingdom Metazoa; phylum Chordata; class Actinopteri; order Gadiformes; family Gadidae; genus Gadus; species Gadus macrocephalus. Next base: position 13,966,318 of record NC_082402.1, on the reverse strand, counting down.
TTCATTATTCATACGCTATATAGAATACAAGGAAAGAAGACTTCTGACCTCTGTTAAATGTTGGCCAACTTGGTCTCATGCCAGTTGGCAGTCGGCCTGCGTGTGTGCGTGTGTGTGTGTGTGCGTGTGTGTGTTCTCCTACATATATCCCTAAGCAGCTCACCAAACGCCTGCTTCCTGTGCGTGCAGTGATTATGCTAAGCCAAATGCTTCCAGCACTGACACAACTAGCCTACAGGTTCGGGAGAGAGAGGGTAAAATTACATTTCTTTGGACACCCACGCATGCTGAAAATTGGAAATCTTCTTACCCACGTGCATATTCCCCCTATGCTACATTAAGTACTACACCACCTGAATGTTCTATATATATATATATATATATATATATATATATACCACCGGCATTATACATTTAGCCATATATACCAGTGTATGTGTTTATTACCCCTGAATTTATATGTTCCAACTTCATGTAGCATATCTACACACTTAACTTATTTCACATAAAGAACAGATCCCCTTGTGTATGTTGTCCACGTTTTTATATTTATGCATATATATAAATATATGTATATATCAGTGTTTTTTTATATATGTGTTTGCATGCTCATGTATATATATGTTAACACACAAAAACATAAGCACACACAGCGTGAAACACACCACCCACCAACAGAAGATTCTCCTGAAGCCAGCCACCAAAACACACATATGTGGTTAGAATAACACAGTGTGTCTGTCTCTGACTGGATCTGACAGGCTCTCTGTTCCAGAGGAAAAGCTCATTCACACCGGCGGTTCACACCCACAGAGCGCGGTGCACATGCCACTGTGAGTCTGCGCTGTGTGTGTGTCTTTACTCTTGTCTATTCTCCCTCTGTATTGTACTTCTTTCTTTACTGTCCATGGCCTCCCCTTACACCTCCCCACTTACCTCCCCTCCACCACCTAGTCATCGATCCCCTATCAACTCCATTCCGCTTCACCTCCTCCTGTCCACCTCCTTCTCCTCTGTCATATTCCTCTGTTGCCCTCCTCCTCAACTTCCCCTTCTCTCTGACCTCCACCTCCTCCTGCTCCCTTTCTTCCTTCTGTCTCCAGCTCTTTCCTATCTTGCCTTCAGCCTATCCCACTTCCCTCGCTTCCTCTTCCTCCTCTCCCGTGCCTCCTCCTTCTCTCCTCCTCTCGTCCACCTCCTCTCCTCCTTCTCTCTCCTCTCCTTCTCTCCTCCTCTCGTCCACCTCCTCTCCTCCTCCTCTCTCCTCTCCTTCTCTCCTCCTCTCGTCCACCTCCTCTCCTCCTTCTCTCTCCTCTCCTTCTCTCCTCCTCTCGTCCGCCTCCTCTCCTCTCTCCTCTCGTCCTCTCCCCCTGTCTCCTCTTCTCATCCTTCTCTCCTCCTCTCCTCCTCTCCTCCTCTCTCCTCCCCCTCCTCCTCTCACTGTATCGACGCCCTGTATAATGGTGTGGTCTGTATTGAGCCGTTCACAGTTCAGCAGCTAGCCACTGATGTGTGGCGGGAATTATGGAAGGCGGTATCCGTCGGCAACGCCCGCCACCTATGAACTCAGGGACTGGGAGGACCACATGATCAAACATGATGAAACATGAATCGATGTTATTAACCTACCATACATCTGGTATTGGGTTTATATATAGCTATAGGACAAGAAAGATGAATGCACATACAGTTAATGGTTTAACGACCGAAAGAAAAAAACGACACACATTTTAATTTATATTCTGCAGCACTAGACTTTTGTTTCCAATACTGTAATGTATATATTTTATATATATATATATATATATATATATATATATATATATATATATATATATATATATATATATAATTATTATTCTTATTTCACCCAGATAATTTCAAGTTTTCCAGGAAAACTCACACAATCAATGCTGGAATTGGGCTTCTGTACAATTATGTAGATATTGCATTAAAAATCCCCTTTTCAGCTAGAATAGAAATTTACCAAATTAATAATGTCTAGACTGTACTTTTCTGTGCTTTTCTTTAAAAACATTTCCACCATAGTGTATATATATATATGTATATCATTTTTATTTACTATATTTTATGCTTCTTCTCTTCTTCAATGAGTTTCAGTAGCAATCAGGTCGGAGACCGTTGTCAAGACGACAAGGCGATTATACTCACAACCGTGACTCAGACGATGAAAGTGCTCACAAATGAGGAGAACGCAGGAGATCAGCAAGAAACGTGAGGCTGAGGCAGCAGAATCTCCTACTAGAGGCCATTATGTCTACCTTTAGGACCTGGACTCCGAAGAGGAGGACCGGAGCTGGAGGCGGAGAGGGAGTATGAGTAGGAGTAGGAGGAGTTAAGAGGAAGAGGACAAGTATAGGTTATAAGGGGGTTCTTAGAGGAGGAGGAGGAGGAGGAGGAGGAGGAGGAGGGGGGAGGAGGAGGAGGAGGAGGATTTGGTAACAGGAGGAGCAGTTGACTTGCAGAAGGAGTAAAAGAGTAGGAGCAGTGAACGAATAGGTTCAGGAAAAGCAGTGGCTATAGGGACTCTACTCAACTCAGAGGAGGAGTATAGTAGGAGGAAGATGACTAGTACTCTAATGGAAACGGGAGGAAGGCAGAGAAAGCAATCAAAAAAAGAAAGAAAAACCTCTGACAGCTTCCCGTTAAGAATGTCAGCAGAAATATTCAAATTAATCAGATTAATGCGGCCATTCTGTGGGGAGCTAGCGAAGGGAATTCAGCCATTTGGAACAGCTGTCTCTCTGCCAGTCGCAGAATACTGCTGAGTTAAACGAGCTGTTCATTTACTGGGCTCACCTTAATGCACTTCACCTTGACGCTGTCTGCAGACATCCATCTGTCAATGCCTGTGTACAGCTTCCAGCACCTAAATAGCTCGCTCACTTCCATTTCTGAGTCCTTACTGACCATTTCCAAACAGTTTTTGATTTTTAAGTGGTTTAAATGTTATTTTATAATATATACTAAACTACTCCTGATTATGTAGAATGAATTGACGATGCGTCTAGTGGTTTAACAATCCCAACTTATAAAGTACCTTCCATGCAGACTATGTAGCTTAAAGGGCTGCGACCGTTGAGCAAAACTACATCATTAATCAACTAACCACTTTAAAATAAATAAAATAATTAAGAGAAAGTAAAAAGGGTAGGATAGAAAATGATGAGTAATTCATTTCCGATAGATATATGTTTTCAGCTTTTAAAAAGTTCTGCTGAGTCCACCTCACGGATACCTTTCGGTCGGAGGTTTCACTATTTTGGCGCTGAGTGGATGAAGGCAGCTTCCCCAGTATTCTTTGGGGGACCCTCTGTATGTTTGAATGACCTACCATAGTGCCCCTAGGGGCTTGAGTGGACACAGGACACTATATGATGTATGGGGTAACTTAGCCCTTTAGAGCCTTAAAAGCAAGTCAAATGGTTTTACTCCACTCCAAAAGACACAGGGGAACAGTGCAGTGCAGCCAGGGATCTAGCTATAGAGTTCTGGATCAGCTGTAGCTTCTCAAATGCCTTTTAAGAAAGACCAGTAAAGGGAGCATAACAATAATCAGGTCAGATTAAAATCTCAGGTCAGGGTCCAAAATGTAACTTTTTTGAGTATATCTCTTTTGTTTTTGAGCAAACCAAGATAATCTCCTCACTCAGTTTCGGAAGGTGATTATTCCTCCACTGATTGATAAACAGCAGCAGAGAAACAGATAGTCAGGGAGCATGACGCACTCGTTCGTCTCCTCAGTAAGGTACAATTGCGTATCATCGGCATAACTATGAAAGCTCTATGAACGTTCTCTGATGATATTGCCTAATGGCACTAGAAGAATACTGATAAAACCTGACATAACAACCATTATAGAGTGGCTCCATATCATGGGATTGGGTGCGTTAGATTATCAGTCCAGCGCAGATAGGGAAAACTCCTTCCCACATATGAAGGGTTAAATTGTGTCACAACCATAACCTCCAGTTGGTCGATAAAAACAAACAAAAATGGTAATTTAATCGAGAAAGTAAATTGAATTCAGGAAACACTGACGTTCTGTCTGTACTCACTAACTAACTTCAAACCATTACACTTTCTGGCCAGAGCATTCGGTAGTGTCTGCAGCAGGGAAACTGTGTGTGTGTGTGTGTGTGTGTGTGTGTGTGTGTGTGTGTGTGTGTGTGTGTGTGTGTGTGTCTGTGTGTGTGTGTGTGTGTGTGTGTTTTGCTGATGGAAGGAGATCAGGGCTACCGTTTGCTGTTTCTGTTGCAGACACACACACACACACACACACACACTCACACTTTTCAATCTGCCTAAAAGGATAGGCGCTGGATGCCAAACAGCCACACCCCCCTCCCCCCCCCCCCCCCCCCCCCAAACTCAGACACACAAGTCCCTCAGCTGTCCATCTTCACTCTTCTCTTCTCAATAGTTTGCCTTCACTTTTCCATTCCCTCCTCTCCCCTCATCTGTCCATCATTGCCCCTCTCTTTTCCCTCCCTCCCCCCTCTCTGTCATTATCTCCACGATCACTCCTTTTCTTATCATCAGCTACTGGTGTTCTGCATCGTGTACGGTATGTGTATGGCGACTAGCGGTGAAGAGAAAGTGTGTTTGTGTGTTGGTTTTTACAGCCGCGGCGAAGTGCTGAGTGGACATTAGTGAGAGAATAGAGGGTGAACGGAACAAATTACCCCTCTCCCCTCCCCTCCCCTCCCCTCCCCTCCCCTCCCCTCCCCTCCCCTCCTCCTCCTCCTCCTCCTCACACACACACCCCCCACGCACACACACCTCCCAAACCGGACCTCTGGCGGTCCGCTCCAGTGGGCCGCAAAGTACAGTCAGCTGCAAAGCACAGCCGCACTGCTCCCTTTACCGTCCCCCCCTGCAGTCCGCACGTAGAGTCCTCTCGAAGAATTCCCCGGTCACCACGGCGACAGGGGCGGGGACAGAACCTCCATGCAGCAAAGTGCCACTCTATAGGGGGAATTTTGAAAACGTCAACATTTCCACATAGTGAACAAAACTTATTGATTGATTTTCCCATCACACACATCTAGGTGTTACACATCTGGTTGGACACGCCCACTTGTGATGTCACTAATGGGCTAATAATGGGGCCCCTTCAAAATGTTCATATGGGACCATGAAAGGTCGTGTGATTTGTGATGTCACAAATTGCACCGTGTCCACGTCCACGTCAGCAACCCAACACAGGGAGATGTTGAGGAGGCTCCATTAGGAGGAGGTGTCATCAGGCACCATCAGCTGGGAAGGCCCCCCTCTTGTCTAGCCTGGGGCCCGCATGGGGAAGCCCAGGGAATCCCTCAGGAGGAGACTCCAGAGGACACTGTCAGAGAACCTAAGGATGGAACTCCCTTGGACTGGCTTGAGATGGGTTGCTATGGCGACCCCCGCATCATAAAGGATCAAAGGATGGATGGCTCTTTCTAGACAGCCACAGTGGTGGTGCATTCTGGGGGAAAAGGGATGGATGGATGGTGAAATGTGAAGACAGCCCTTTGGCTGATAAGTTCTGGCACGCTGAGGGATGGCGGTGGGGGATGGTGGTGGGGGAGCTGGATCTGTTGCGCCAAGATTAGCGAGTGGAGGTCTTATCTCTGTGGAGGGTGGAGGGGGCGGGGGGGGGGACGGGGGGATTCCCTGAGGTCGATACGGATCTGTTTCATCATCAAGGGGGAGCGTTCTGCTGCATGGAGCCCCCCAGAAGACTCCTCCCGCTTCCCTCTCCTCACCCCCTCCCTCTCCGCTGTCTCCTTCCTCTCACTGTCGTTTCCTGCCCTCTCTTCTTCCTCCCTCCTTATGCACTCTTACTCCATCTCCCTCCCTCCCCCTTCCTCTTCCTTCCCATTTTGCTTCTTCTTCCTCTCTTCCTCCTTCCCCTCTCTCATTTCATGCCCCACTCTCTCCCTTCCTCCTCTATCTCTCCACCCTCCTCTCTTCTTCCCCTCTTTCTCTCCACTACCCTCCCTCTCTCCTCCCTCCTCCTCCTCCTCTACCTCTCCCTCCTCTTTTCCTACCCTCTTCCTCTCCACTACACGGCATCTCTTTCTCACACACACACACACACACACACACACACACACACACACACACACACACACACACACACACACACTGCATCTTTATTTAAACTACGGCAAAAAGGAAGAAAGGGGGCGGGGATGAAAAGCTTACAAAGGTTTTTCCCAGACCGGGATGTCTACTCTTGCGGGGAATCCCTCCTTGGACAGAGCCTAGGGAGGGGGAGGCACAATACATCAGAGGAGAGCAGAGCGGCCAGCCCGGGGAAAAGGGGTAGCTCCGGCTATCCTTATTAGCTCCTCTTCTCTATGGGGAGTCCTTCACACCCAAGCAGTCTTCATGTAATCCTCCCGGTTCCTCTTTAATAAAACGCTCGGCCAGGCACCGCTTACCGTGCTTAAGTGTGGTACCAGCTCCCGCACCGCTCACCTCGGGGGCCACCGGCAGGCTGAAGCTGGCCAAGGGCTGGTGGTGAGTCCCTGGACCGCAGCAGCTGATTGTGGTAATGATGGTCGATTACCTTTTAGGGCTGCACTCTACCTGCACTGCACTCTACCTGCACTGTCCCTCCTCAGCCCGCCGGGGGAGCTGAGGTTCTCTTGGTCCTCTCACACTCACTCAAGCACGCACGCACACACACACACATACACACACGCCCACACACACACACACACACACACACACACACACACACACACACACACACACACACACACACACACACACACACACACACACACACACACACACACACACACAGCCAAGAGGGGATGACACTCACCCAACTCTTAAATGTGTCATCACCAGCATTTGAGCAGGAAAGAAAGTGAAATAAAAATTCAATCGCACACGCGCAGGCCTCATCCATGTGCACACAGACACATACACACACACACTAACAAATGTGCCGCCGTTAATCAGACGCGGGGTTTATGTCCCTGAGCATAACGACAATGATATCATCTCCTGGTCTCTCCGGATGCCGACCCCCTGCTTTGAGAAGCGTGTGGGTGGGCAGGAACCGTGTCCATCCGGGGGTTGAGAACCAAACACACACACACACACACACACACACACACACACACACACACACACACACACACACACACACACACACACACACACACACACACACACACACACACACACACACACACACACACACACACGTAACAGCAGGGGGGCAATGCCCTGAACATCGCTACTTCTTTCTACCCTATCGCCGCGTCTCGGGTTTGCGTTTCCATTATGGCTGTGTGTGTTGTGTGGTTGTGCGGTACACATTGTTGTTGCACATTAATTTCCCTTGCAGAGATGAATGCGGAATCCATCTTAGGCTGCGGAGACATCTTACTGATTAAATGGGACTTTACTTGGCAAGCCTACACATTACGGCAGAGGTAACTCATAGTGGAGGCAGTGGTCCGGTTACTTGGTTTATTAACTAAAATACAAGAGTTTTTTTGTTTTGGTGCATTCGCTCAAAACAGACACTATTTTTCCCAATTTTGAAATGAAATCAGCCGTGTGAGTTGTGTGGGATTCTGCTTTCAGTTCTATGTTTATTCACAGAGTGCACACACTGTTGATGTGTCAACCTTTTCCTGTACACTCACTTGAACATTGGATTGCAGACACACACACACACACGCAACTGTGAATGTGTCTCATAATTGATGGGTCACTGGAGAGTTTACATTACGCTGGAGCACTAACAGCAGAATGACCACACACACACACACACACACACACACACACACACACACACACACACACACACACACACACACACACACACACACACACACACACACACACATATTTTTTGTGTCCAAGTAGGCCTACCTAAACACATTTAACATAATGCATGTTTCCATACAGGCTACTTGTGTATAGTTGCCTGGTAGTGGTCTGCATGTACTTAAATAGCTTTAATAAATAAATGTATTGGCATTTGCTTTGGTGAACTACAGTGGAATAGGGGAGAAAGTCATCTTCACAGGACCCCTGTTTGACCACCAGGTGTGAGAGTAATTAGCCACTGCCATGTGACATCTCAAGCTGGAGTGTCAACCCAGATTCATGGTGGTTGGATTAAGCCTACCAGTCGAAGGTTGAGTGTGTAGGGTAGACAGATCTGTCCATCATACATCGGGGTGGACCCTCCCGTTTGTGATGTGACTCGCAGGGCAGATTTTAAAAGAGCTTGTAATGGCGAATCAGACAGTGTGGGGAAATAGGGGCCCTTTAAGTGACTGATATTGAATTATCGACTTCTTTGAAGTGTTTGAAGTGTTGTAGATGTATTAAGACCCCAATCCCAGTTGATCACAGCCTGCGCACTTCTGCCCAATATAAGCTTGATCATGAAGGAAACTAATTTCAATAACGTACATCATGTTGGACTGAGAAAAGACATCAAACGCTACCTTTAGATGGCAGAATCAAAGCCTCGACCACCCCATGAAGCTCTTATATCAAGTGCTGCACAGAGGGTCCCTGATGAATAAAAGTAAGCCCATCGAAGTGTACAGGATATAGTGGAGATACTGTCCTTGTAGGAGACTTCCAAACCTGCTGAGTGCTTTCATGATTCAGGTGACATCGCTCTTCATCGGTACATCGGAGACACCATCAAGAAAACAAACTGAAGATTTTGATGGTTCACTTTGGATTATATTCTGCATGAAAGGAAAAAGACAGCTTCAGTACATAAAGTAGTCACTTAACAGAAGCTTTTATCCAGAGAGATTTATACAGGTCCTCTTGGATACATAAACACGGGCTGCAGGCAGTGGATCAAACCCAGTACCTGTCAGGCTGGGACTATGGTAGTGGTATAGCCTAAAGCAAAGCATCCCACTCATTGCAATGTACACACTCCCAATTACTCACCAGTCACAGATAACACGTTTTGAGATGCAAAGTGTTTATATGAATGTACCAATAACATGAAGGGCCCTATTTTAACGGTCTGAAACGCAAGTGAGAAGCGCCAAGCGCAAGTAGCTTTGTGGGCGGTTCTATGGCGATGTTACGTGAGTTACGTGTTTAGTTTGCGTGTGTTTAAACAGATGGAAGCACACACGTGCGCCCGCATTCATTCATTCATTCTTTTTAACACTCACTCGCGGTAAAACAATGTTTTCTCACGATCAAATACTCATCAATCCTAAAAGTTATGGGCATGTACATGATGTCTGTGTCAAGAAAATATGTGTTTGCTGTACAGTGTTTGCAGATGCATTGATTTAAAAGTACAACTTATTACCGCTGTATCAGCTGTTCTTTCCCAAATATTTTACCAAGAATGTGTGGCTAGGTAGATTAGAGAAGCGAGGTGCACAAGCAACATTATGCATGCGCCCTTAAAATAGCATCTGAACAAGTGGTTTCTGAAACTGCAAAATAGCACCAGGGAACGTTTGCGCCAGAACACGCCTCCTCCTTTCGCCGAACCGGCGCAAGATCATTCCCTTACCGACACGTGGCGCAGGAGGGAAAAGAACGCTCTGCGCCAGTTGCAAACTAGCAACGACACATGCGCCAGCGAGAAAGTCAATTGCGCCGGATGCAAGATAGGGCCCGAAGCCATATTGAGTTAAGATATACGCAAATACATGATTTGCATACACAGTATCATACAAAAACCTTGAAAGTTCCTTGTTAATAAGGAGGCTGAAGGTTACCCGAGGGCTGAGGATAAGGATCTTCATCGATGTTATGTAACTCATTTAGGATCATGATTGCTCATTTAAATAGGCCTACATGAACACTAAGCGTGGCCTTCAGCTACATTTTTAATTCATATTTTGTTCAATAATTCCCAATAACCACTAGCGACATCCCATTAGTGTTGTTAGAACACCGTGTACACACAACCTATTAGCAGACGGTGGAGTGTTGCAGTGAATCAGTGCTAGAGAATGCGGTCACGCTTTATCAAGAGGCAGTCTACTTGAGACTGATCTGAAATTAGAAGAGTACAAAAACTGAATTGTATACACACAAAATAATTTGTATAATCTCATTATTGACCAAAAATGTAATCCTATACTAAATGGCAAATTGAGTCACTTTCATTTTAATTTCACATTTGCATGTTCAGTTGTGCGGGTTCACTTTTTCAGGTATTAATTAGGACAATTGGGGTTGCACCCACTTGTGAGAGTTAATTTGTGCTTAAATTATAAATTCTCGGCAGAAAGTATTCTCTGTTCCTCCGTTCTTTTTTTATCCTGTGTATCCACTGAACAGCGCACCGTGATGGCAGCAAATGATATGTCAATGTTATGCTGATTGTCTGAGGAGTTTGTGTGTCAATAAAAAGTAATCCCACCCACCAAAATCAATGTTGGAGAGATGAGACTGATCTGTGTAGCCAATCAGAATGTGAGGTCAGGCGATCAGGATCCAGGCTATGTAGGACTGATGGTTCTGTGAACATTCAGACCATCCGAGTTCCACACATGAAGCCGACACCAGACACCAAAATGAAGATGACAATTAGTGAACTAATAATGAATTACTACATTAATCTACTGTAGGATTAACTGAAACAGAACCTGCTATGTTGCTTGAGTCGCCATAATATCAGAACTATTTGTCTGTAATCTTTGTAGGGAACGCCTGCTTGAACTGAACATGAATTTCGACATGACAAACACATCTTATTTGGAAATCCAGCAACACTCCATGTTTATTGAATATGAATCATAACTGTGGTATAAAGATGGTACAGATTGGGGGATTTAGAATACCACAAATATGCAATCATTGTTTTGGCAGCTTCTGTTAATTCCCTAGAACCAATTGAACAGTTTTTTTCAGTTTGCACACACACACACACACACACACACACACACACACACACACACACACACACACACACACACACACACACACACACACACACCGAAACCATAATGACTGAGGGTTGATTGGGAGTTTAATAATCTGTGTTATTGGGATTAGTAGGTGGGTACATCACATTAAACAAACAGATGTTTCATAGAATTCAGCCCACGGCACCTGCAGCTCCGGAAATTGAAATTTCAAATGGTTTCATATCCAATTTCCAAGCTCTCTGCCGTTGTGGGAGGTTAGCACATGCTAGCCTGAGTAAGCCAGGCATTGAAGTGCTTTTACCTAGTAAAAAAAATAATTTCCATGGAATTGTAAAATAATGAATAAGAATAAAGTAGAACCGCAGAGAAAAATGAATGATGTTTTTTCAACGTAAGCATGATGTTTTTGGTTAGTTCTTACCATCATAGAGTTGCCATCGGAAAGTTGCTATCGAACAGTTCCCGTGGGAGAACTGGGTTTGTAAACATATTTTGACATTTTTACTATTTCTGTGCGAAATAAAGGCAATATATTGGCCATTTTTAACAACTTCATCACCAGACGACCAGGAAAATCCTTAACCAAAACATAATAATCTCTAATCTCAATTCCTGAAAATCCCTTTCTGGGATCAATAAAGTACTATGTTATATTAATGATGACAATTTAAACTTCAAACTTCAATCCCTGAACATATCGATGTCCAGGTTGACCTACAAACATATAACCATAGAGGCTGGTCCCTGAATCTCACCATTTGTGACCTAATACATGAAATCAATCAAATGTGCAAAAATTATTTTTTTTATTTTAAGACATTGGAAAAATAATCCAAATGGAAAACCTATGAAAAATAAGTATTTAGCTGAATTCTTTGTTCCCTCTGCTTTAAAGGAAAGTGTTTAAGGCTAACTGAAACGACGAAAGGCTAAACAATAGCACCCAAACCATATCATTTCATAGACTGATGATGGAGGCAAGACACAAGTTATGGTTCAGATAGAGCTTAAAATTAGAATCCTCTTATTTCCTTTTGCTATTTTTCACTTTTCCCGTGCAAACACGTTTCCAGAATAATGTCTTGTTTGTTTTTTGTATTGTTGTACGTGCCATTGCATGCTTGAAGTCCCTAGGGGCACCGAATGTTGAAAACATGTCCACCACGCCCAGCAAGCTTATCTTTTCAACATCACGACCACTGGAAACCATTTTGCATTGTGGCAAGCTAGCTAGCTAGCTTGCTGATTTGAGTTGATTGAGACGTTAGCCTCTGTGGGTCTCTCTCTCGCCCTCTCCTTCCATGTCTGATCGGGGGGTCTCTGATCCCACCTTCATGCTCCAGAACAGTTCTGCTCCCACCGCCCCCCTAGTCCCATCCTCCTTCCCTTCCCGTCCCCTCTCTGGAGGTGTCACGGACTCTGCTGCTCCATGTTGTCGATCAGCCCCGGCTCCTTCTTCAGGAACTGCATCTGTTTCACCGACCTCATCACCCCGGCACAGCTGTCTCCCAGGCTCTGCCCCGGCGCGGAGGAGGAGACGGGGCGCTCCTTCTGGAGGTGTTCCCGCTGCATCTCCGTGAGCTCAGCCTCCGTCATCTCCGGGAGGGCCACACCGCCGCTGTCGCCGCCGCCGCCGCCGTCGCCTCCTTTCTCCGTCTCCCACGACAACCCTTCCCCGTCCACCCCCACTCCCCCGTTCTCCGCCGGCTCGGCCCCGACCCCGGCGGCGGCCCCTCCGACCCCGGGCGGGGTGCCCGAGGCGGTCACGTCGGCGGGGGGCCCGCCGCCGTTGGACAGACCCTTCTCCTGGTAGGGCGGGCCGGTGGGCGAGCCGGCCTCCTGGGTCTCCTCCAGGTCCTCGTAGGCGCTCTTGTGGCGCGTCTCGGCGTACTTGACGCAGCAGTAGATGACGGAGCCCAGCGTGTTGACCACCACGCCGGCCACGAACAGCTGGGTGGGCTGCACGTCGCTGAAGGCCAGCATGCCCACGGTGATGGTGGCGATGCTCTTCACCACGCCCACGAAGCTGGTGGTGATGGCCGAGTTGATGTAGGTGCAGTGAAGCGTGGTGAAGTTCATGGCGCAGCCGATGAGCACGCACAGCAGGAAGAGGCCCACGATGGCCGGGTTCTGCCAGCCCACGTAGCTCCACACGTGGATGCCCTCCATGGAGGCCATGGAGCAGACCAGCAGCACCTGGTGGCGGAGGGGAGACAGATGAGAATCATTGAAAGAGTCAATGTTGACATTCAAAACTTTGCGAATTCTTTCCTTCCCTTCAGCTGTGTTAACGTAGCTTCAACGTTTCTGTAGACGGCAGAGAGGAAATATACAGAGCACAAGGGAGATAAACTGTTCTTTGGCGATCACAAATGTAATTTACATTTCTTAATGTTCCCTTGGGCTGTGCGAATAGAGCTTCAATGTTCCTTCCACAGTAGAAAGGTAAAAAGGTTGAGATGGAGAGAGAAAGAAATTAAAGGAGAGTTTGGAAGACCCCATAAACCATCATGATCGTGTCTCTCATTAATGAGGTCAGCAAGACACATCTGGCAATATCAAATTTATATAAAGCTTTCTTATGAATTGCTGACTGCAGTATAACTACCCCTAAGTAATACTTTATCATAATTCATCATAATTAAAGTTATTATATTTGCTTTATTAACAATCCATGAGTGGGCACAAATTATTGCACACACACATGTGATTAATGTAGGGATTTAAAGACATAATCAATACAACCCTGCTTATTTATAGACAGCTCAGCTCTGTCTATAACTCACGCACATACACGCAGGTAGCACACACACAAACACGCATCACGTGTGCACACACACACCACGTACACATT
>NC_082402.1:13947190-13952460 GCF_031168955.1 Gadus macrocephalus | reverse complement strand
CATCCTACTATCTGGAAGATAATGGAAAATGTTCAGGAACATTACCAAGAACAGAAATAGAGTGAACAACGACAAAATTATATTTTAATAATCGCTTTTAATCAACTGTTTTCCTTAATGTTTTTCCAGACACTTTTTACTTCCGCCCAGAGTCATTTTCTCACTAACCAATGATTTCCTCTGCAGTGTCTACTTCAGCAGAGAGAAGACACAGAGTAGAGTGACAGCTTTGGTTCTGCTCCAGCAGACAGGACGGTCCACAACCTCCTCTTCTTCTGTCTCTACCTCTTCCCCTCTCGCTCTATTCCTCACCACCACTTCTCTCCTTTTAGAGGTCGTCATCACCACTCGTTCCCTAACAGCAGCAGCCTCTCATTTCAAACCGTGAGCGGACGCCTAGCCGACATGAACGGACACAGCATCTTGCCTTCTAAAGGGGCAATTCCCCTGGATATAAGAGGCATTTCCCATTCCGCACAGACAGACGGACAGATGTAAAGAGAAGAGACGACTTGCAGAAAACAGCCTGAGAATGACAAGATGGTGACAGAGAGAGAGAGGTGGAGAAGACAGAGAAAAGGAGCGAGAGCTAGAGAGAGGCGGATAAGACAGAGAAAAGGAGAGAGCGATAGAAAGGTGGAGAAGACAGAGAAAAGGAGCCAGAGCGAGAGAGAGGTGGAGAAGACAGAGAAAAGGAGCGAGAGAGAGGTGGAGAAGACAGAGAAAAGGAGAGAGCGATAGAAAGGTGGAGAAGACAGAGAAAAGGAGCGAGAGCGAGAGAGAGGTGGAGAAGACAGAGAAAAGGAGAGAGAGAGAGGTGGAGAAGACAGAGAAAAGGAGAGAGAGAGAGGTGGAGAAGACAGAGAAAAGGAGAGAGAGAGAGGTGGAGAAGACAGAGAAAAGGAGCGAGAGCGAGAGAGGGAGAAGACAGAGAAAAGGAGAGAGCGATAGAGAGGTGGAGAAGACAGAAAAGGAGAGAGCGATAGAGAGGTGGAGAAGACAGAAAAGGAGAGAGCGATAGAGGTGGAGAAGACAGAAAAGGAGAGAGCGATAGAGAGGTGGAGAAGACAGAAAAGGAGAGAGCGATAGAGAGGTGGAGAAGACAGAAAAGGAGAGAGCGATAGAGAGGTGGAGAAGACAGAAAAGGAGAGAGCGATAGAGAGGTGGAGAAGACAGAAAAGGAGAGAGCGATAGAGAGGTGGAGAAGACAGAGAAAAGGAGCGAGAGCGAGAGAGAGGTGGAGAAGACAGAGAAAAGGAGAGAGAGAGAGGTGGAGAAGACAGAGAAAAGGAGCGAGAGCGAGAGAGAGGTGGAGAAGACAGAGAAAAGGAGAGAGCGATAGAAAGGTGGAGAAGACAGAAAAGGAGAGAGCGATAGAGGTGGAGAAGACAGAAAAGGAGAGAGCGATAGAGGTGGAGAAGACAGAAAAGGAGAGAGCGATAGAGAGGTGGAGAAGACAGAAAAGGAGAGAGCGATAGAGAGGTGGAGAAGACAGAGAAAAGGAGAGAACGAGAGAGAGGTGGAGAAGACAGAGAAAAGGAGAAGGAGGTGGAGAAGACAGAGAAAAGGAGAGAGAGGTGGAAAGGACAGAGAGGGGGGAAAGGGGCAAAAGGGAGAGAGAGGACAGAAAGGGAGAACGTGAGAGAGAGTCTGAATCAAAAGGTGCAGGGAAGATAAGAGCGAGAGAGAGTAATAACCTTTCAGCAAGAATGGTAGCTGGTGGTGGTGGAATGATTCTGTATGCATCACTGGAAAGCCAGTGTTTATTGGCTACTGATGGGGGACATTTCCCATTCACAGGCCTTGGGCAATGTTTTTTTTTTTTTTTTGTAGTTTATTTAGCAGGGACAAAGCAGTGCACATTATTACAAACATGACATGGCAAGGCCATGACACAACTTGCAGATGTGAATACATAAAATGTTTGTAGCTAGATAGCTAATTTGCAACCTCAGTCCCTGATGTCCTAACATACATCCCCTCTTCCTCCTCCATATGCATATATGGATACTGTATGGATACACTCGCACACGTCATATCTACCTACATTCATTTTCTCAAGCATAGTATTTTTGATTTGAGGATGGAAGACGCATACTAGTAACTCAAAAAGTCCCACATTTTTTGGGTTTACTGTGTTTATGGGGTCTTCATGAACCCTATTTTATGATCGCAGCAACTGTTAAACAACTGTTAAAGATAGACTTTGTTGTCCTAATCACAGGCACGAAAACACACACAGAAATAGATCAAGGGTATAGCGTTGTTATTTTCAGACATTTTAAATATATAAATAGGAAAAACGAATACGAATAACCAACTACTATGGCAGTCATTTAAAAATACATTTGTTTGGAAAATGATTGATTATGATGATGTGTTTGTGTGGTTTGTGAGGTCATCAGAATGGACACCATATTTCTCAGTGTTCAATAAAGCGATGTGCATTAATCTCATAATCATCGTAGCGTCTCCAAAGTCAACATTTAAAATTCAGTGTCTTACTCTCAACGCCTGAAAAGCAGACAGGCATTTTTGAGGTGTGTGTGTGTGTGTGTGTGTGTGTGTGTGTGTGTGTGTGTGTGTGTGTGTGTGTGTGTGTGTGTGTGTGTGTGTGTGTGTGTGTGTGTGTGTGTGTGTGTGTGTGTTTTCTATGGTCCAGTGTGTGTTCCAGCTGTAAGGCAGGCAGGTGTGTAGATCTTCACTGTCTCGTCCCAGGAGCAGTCCAGCACCTACACAAACGCACACACACACACACACACACACACACACACACACACACACACACACACACACACACACACACACACACACACACACACACACACACACACACACACACACAGGTTAGTCTTACAACGTCTTTCCCCATCTGCTCCTTAATGACACGTATTAACTTCAAAATGGATAAAATAAGACTATACATCGAGGGACGGGGACCTCAGTGTCACCAGAGGGGGAGTCCAGCCCTTTCATCAGAGGTTCAGCCTTTGACGGTCTCATTTAAAGGCTCCGTTTGCCTCTGGGGCTGATTGGAAATTGACTGGCCGCCTGGACCCCAGTCCGACGGTGTATCTGTGTTTAACCACACACGCCATCTGCTCATTTATCTTATTCTCTTTCCTTCCTAATATGACACCACCTCTGACGTTTAAAAGGCCCGGTCTCGCCCCGGAGGGACAGAGACCTGAGAAGGGTAGCCGTCGTTATCTCCTCTCTACCCCAACGGCATTGGGATACTCAGGAGGGATATGGCCATCAACTGAATTACATGCCTTCATGGATCCCGGGGTTATAATTTAGAAGAAACGCCACCAAAGTCTTCCCCGGCTCTTTTATGTGAGCCTGCCCAGCAAAGCCCTTTGCCAGAATCTGAGCATGTTAAATCGGTTGGCTTCCCTGTCGCAAAGCATCCTAGGAAAATAAACTTCTGAGCAACAGAGAATCAGCTATCGAGTGACCCGGAGAGATGAATTAATTTATGCATGCAAACATTCATTTATTTATTGGCATCACATCAGGAGCAAAACACTCATGGCAGTAGAGTTATTGTCCTTGCATTAGGTTTTAAATGTCAATTTTGGGAATACATATCGGTTTGCAACATTTTCATACTTCCAAATAAATGATGAATCAAGTTTGCTTTGTGCAAACCATTGTAGAATGTTGGCGTATTTTAGTGTCACTGTGTTCACATTTCTTGGTCTAGAAACAGGCCAGTGCCTCTCATACTGAAACAAGGTGTTATTTCCAACATTTCGCCATTTGTTATGTCTCAACAAGGATGAACCAACCTGGTCGTCTGGGACATAGCCAGGGCCATATACCTTTTCAAGAGTGAGAGTGCTTCTATTCTCCTGTTATTCACGTTTTCTTTATTATAATACTCGGCCCAACCCTTTGGTTCGGTGAGAAGAGGGATAGACAGCCAAGGAGGATGTCGGGAGACTGCTCATCAACTCCTACACTAAGACTATTCCACCTAAGTCTGTACCTGTGCTGCATTACATCCTCGAATAAACCATCTACCGGTATTCGACCCTCTGATCCAACCTGTCAAGTTACCTTGATTTCCACCTCAAAAATTACTACTACGTCTATACGAACAGTTTTAGAAATAAGCTGAAATCTAATACCATCATGGGTAAAATTTGCTTTCTGATTGAATATTCATACTTGTGGAATAACAAGTATGAATATTCATAATTGTTCTCATGTTGCAAGATGAGAACAAACTTGCAACATCACAAGATGTTTCAGTGCAAAAGATAACCCAAATATACATTTTGAGCCATTAGGGGCATATTTGGTTTTTACCAGCTTATTGTGAACTTGAACACTGTCTCCGACTTCTTCGGTATTTCACATAGCTTTTGACGTACGATGGCCAACTCAACTAGAAGGGCACTTTTTTTTTTATCCTCAAGCTGTTAACCTAGTGGTAAACATAAAATATTTGTGAGTTGGCGATTCAGAATTCAAAAAGTTTTTCCAAAGGAAAATTTCATAACAAAGATATTGATAATCACTAATAAACTTTTTGCCCTGATGATTATATCAATAATGCTATCGATCTATGTATTTAAACATTTTGGCTTGTTTAGGCTAATGTGAGCAAAATGAAAAGCAAAAGCTTTTCATCTTTCTTTCTTTTACGTTACAATAATAACAAAGTATTGAGTTCCCTGTAGCAGTATTCTCTGTGGCTTTCAAAGGCTTGTTGGAGATGGACAGAACCAATGACCGGGGCAAGGGGAGGGTGGGGGTGAGTTAGCAAAACTCCAAGACAGTGACTCGCTTCTTTCAGGAGAGGATCGCCCATCGCTAATTAACTTTAGCGCCACCACACAATTTAAACACACGGAAGGCAGCCAAGACTGCAGCACAACGGATCAAAGACCAAACGTGTGCGAGCTAGAGAACGAGAGAGAGAGAGAGAGAGAGAGAGAGAGAGAGAGAGAGAGGATGCAGCTGTGGACACAAATAATTTTCTCTGCGTGAGGAAGATTGAGAAAAAGCACGAGGGCAGTAGAAGGGAACTAAAGGGAAGAGAACATTAAACAATAAGAAACATAATTTTCTGAAAGGTGTTTCTAAATCATGATACGGAAAAATAATTAGGGGAAGAACCTCAAAGAAACCGCAACGACAAAAGCCCCTAACCCTTTGAACAAGGCCCACGGTTCCAGCGAAAACCTATAGCCTGAAAGAATTCAGGCGGTTTGACTACAGTTTCTGTTTCTGAAATGCATAGAAGACATGCCCCATTA
>NC_082402.1:13922190-13944690 GCF_031168955.1 Gadus macrocephalus | reverse complement strand
TCTCTTAAATACATTGCACTTTCTATTTTACTCATTTCTTGCATATGTTTTCTTTTACTTATCTATTATTTTATTTTATTGTATGACAATGTTTATATGTGAAGCACTTTGAGTCTGCCTTGTGTATGAAAAGTGCTATATAAATAAAGTTGCCTTGCCTTGCCTTGCCTTGATGAATAACCACTCCTGACCCTTCCCTTTCCAAACTACGGTGCCCTTTACTTGCCTGGGTAAGGTGCCAGTACGCACTTCTAATATGATGTACGTACTTCTTATGTACGCCCAACGGCTACCACAGCATCGAGTAGGCAAGTGAACAAATTCTTTGATCGATTAATGAATTGTATTTAGTTATTTAGTCTGTAAATGTAACACCAGGGGTCATTTTACGTTGAAGGCGATTGTTCGCTGCGGCTACCTCCAGTTGAGGTGGTCGACCACTAGGCGCCTCCCTAGGGAGGTGTTCCAGGCCCGACTAGTGGGGAGGAGTCCTCGGGGAAGACCCAGAACTAGGTGGAGAGATTATATCTCAACACTGGCCTGGGTACCCCTCGGGATCCCCCCGTCAGAGCTGGTCAATGGGGCCCGGGAAAGGGAAGCCTCAGGCCCCATGCTAGAACTGCTGCCCCCGCGACCCGACCCCGGACAAGCGGTTTGAAGATGAGGATGAGGATGAGCTGAATGGGATGATACACATACACCGCTGCTAAAATGTAATATTCCCAATGGACACTACACATGCAGTAGGACATGGGGGGGGGGGGGGGGGGGGGTAGCAGCCTTATGCTGATTTTATTACACCAATAGTGGTTAACTACGTTGAAAGACACAATTAGCGCTTTGTGTTTTATGTGTTGGTCATTCATCTTGATAGCAGTCAGCACTACAGGCCAATGTTTCCTAGAGTACGTGAATAATAATGCTTTCTCCTTTCTCTGAGAGCCTATTTCTAGTAATCGAACCAGGAAACTACCTAAAAAAATTATTGTGGGTTTTGAACGGAGACATAATCTGATACGTAAATTCGTTATGGCTATTCCCAATGCAGTCTATTGAGAATGTTATGCTATCAAGTTAACGGACGGTGGATTTTTGGCGAAAAGACAGGGCCACTCTTGAGAGAGGGTATTCAGCAGAGGTGGGGGTAAGTCACTCATGTGCAAGTCACAACCAAGTCTCAAGTCATAACCTTCAAGTCTCAAGCAAGTCCCAAGTCAAGTCATACAAAAATCTGATGATCTAACCCAGTTTCCACATTTAAAAATCGGTAAAGAGAGTGGTTCATAAATTGAGTTTTATTTCAACATTAACAATGACAATGTCTTAACATTAAAAATAACTCAAACTATTGCAAAACATTCCAAAACCATTATGTGAATATTTCGAAAATGTTTTTATGATTATAACCTCCAACCTATGAACAGAATCAAATATAACCTCTAGGTGGCTGTATACGAGAACAGTTCGAGTCAATCAGTCAATCTCGCAGTCAAAGACGCAGTCACGTAGCTTACCTTTTTTTGTGGTTTTGTAGTGACGGATGAAGTTTGGTGTTGTGGTGATCGTGCCACTGATTTTTGAGCTGCAAACCTTGCATAACGCTGTCCTCTTTTTCTCACTATCATCGACAATGTAATCCTTGAACCCAAATTGAATTATTTTTGGTCTTGCCGCGTCCTTAACTGCTGCTCTAATGACCTGCTCACACAGTGGCAGTTTGTCCGTGCAGAGCGCAATCAGCCGAGATGCGTGCTTTCATTGCACTGTAAAATCACCCGATCATGTTTCAAAATAAAATAATAAATATATATATATAACATTTATAAATACAACATAATTTCTAACTTAATCTAACTTTAAAAATTGTCATTTTGAGTCATCCATCTCAAGTCTAAGTCAAGTCTCAGGTCATGAAGACCAAGTCAAAGTCAAGTCGAGTCTTTTATTAGTGTTAGTCAAGCAAGTCTCAAGTCCTCAAATTTGCAACTCAAGTCTGACTCGAGTCAAGTCATGTGACTCGAGTCCCCCATGTCTGGTATTCAGTGATCAAAGATGCTGCCAACTACCCTGAACAAAGGAGAGATGGCAACAAGTAGAGCTTAATGAACAATCAGTTGAAACCGGTTTTACCCGGAACAAATCCAATGGATGAGTATGGGAAACGGTCCAGATGTGCAATTTGCCAGAGCACCTACCATTGAGTAAAAGACTACATTTAAATGTAGAAATGATGCAATAAACAAGCACAGTAGAGGAGTGCAAAATCCCACTGTAGTTGACATTGCTTGCGCAAGGACTATTTACGGCGAAACGTGGCTAAGATGCTTTTTAAATGCCCAGAGTGAGAAAGAGCCGATCGAATAAATCACACAGCAGGTGGAAAGGCTTTGAAGTTCGGTGATGGGCGAGCAGTGCACTCCACCAAGAGGGTAAAGATACCTTCTCCGAATGGCCAGACCAAATGTTGAATTGAAACCAAAGTAAGAGTTCCTCTACTATTGAGGAAAGCATCAGTGAAAAGGACCTGGATATTAAGAATGATAAGGCAGTAATATTTCAGCCAACAACACCTCTTGGCCTCCCATCTTCAGGTCATTATGGTGTGGACATAATGGACTGAGACTGAACAGTCTATTGAGAATGAGGTCCTAGCCATAATGAAAACATGCAGCATTGTGACTGGAAACCTGGTGTCATTGTTGACCCCTTCATCAGTTTGATCAGTGTCCCGGTCCGCCACAGAGACCTTCCACTAACAAAAGGTGGCGAGTTCAATAATGAGGACATTAAAGACATGGTGGAAAACTTTAGGATGGAAATATCGACCACCGCTGCCTACAGTCTCCCTACAGGAGCAATGCACTGTTGAAAAGACGCAACGAGACCCGAAAAAGAAATGCTGTTAAACGTAAAGCCTAACAATAAACCTGACTGGAGAGATTGAGCACTCCCGGTCCAGTTACCAGCATTACCAGTGTTCTGACGGAATACAAACATTCCCTTTTCTAGTTGATAGGCTTCCTACTTTGGAGGTCACTACTGTAAGTGCATGGGCAGGAAAACACATGACACTACTGCATGCAGCAAGGAAGGCCTTCAGAGGCTGGAAGTTCAGAGAAGATCCAGCGGGTTCTGAGAAAGCAGTTTTGTCCGGGGATGAAGCGTTTTAAATAGAATGTGTTTGTAATGGAAAGGACCTGGGGTAGTGATTGTACAAGATTGGGTGGTGAAAAGTGATGTGGTGACTCTACTATTGTAGACACGGACAAAGACACAGAGAGGGCTTTAGGGTTCCCTGATGACGCTGACCATAATCTGGCTCCTCATGACCAGGACAATCCACATCAACCTGCCATACAAGCAAAGGGCAGTCCTAGTCAGACAACAGGACCAACCGTTGGTTTCGTGGACAGAAACACTGGAACCCTGCACACCGGAGAAGAAGTAAAGGAAAGTACAAAGGATGGTTCAATCTGCAGTATTCTGAAACTGGTGTTTGAGGATGCAAAAGACATTGGGCAAGTGTGTGTCTCTAGAAGGTGGATGTGCACCTTGAAGGAAACCCAGATGGTGAAGTTTGTAAAAATCTCCCAAAAGACTCACCCGCATGTGCTTCAGAGACCCTCACATTACTAACTACATTAATACTTCAAAAACTATCAAAAATTAACTCTATGGAGATTAAAACAGCATTCCCCTGGTGTGTCTTGAGATTCACATTCGTCCACCTGTTGAGGTCAGGAGTGAAGGGACTGTATGGTGATATTGATCCTTCACTAATGGTATAAGAGAGTGGAAGATAGTGTTGAAAGCTGGAACAAAGAAGTCCAACTTCGTCCATGCTGAGTTCTACCGGTCGGACACAAACGGTGTTGTGACCGGGTGCTTGCCGGTCATGACCATGACTTTGTCTCAGCTGGCTCCAGTACATTCACTCTAGTCATTCCTCGCCTGAAGGCAGCCTTTGAAGTTGGCAGAGAAGAAGGGCAAGGCTTGCGGTATATTGGCATGGAGTTGACCCGTCCAAGAGGAGCTGTGCATGTGAAACAGAAGGTCTGCATTTATGCTCTGCAAGAACGGGATTCTCCTCTCACAGCTCCAGAGGTTGATCAACTCAGATCAGAAATAGTTCAAATCCTTTGGGTTGGAAGACTGAGCAGGTCATGTGATGTTTGAGGCCTGATGTGATGCTCCACACCTGTACCACAATGCATGATGCCAACAACATCATCAGAAGACAGTCAGGAAGTCAATTTGATGTTCCAGAACCTCGGGGAAGACATCAATTCGAAGTTGGTTGGGATCAGTGATGTCTCTGGGAGAGCATCTTCTCATGCTGATGGGGGGGTGCAGAAACATGCACATAACTCTCACATAACTGGCTCCTGCTGATGCAGAGGACAATGCCATCTTTATGGAGAGCTCATGGCAGATCGTGTTATGCCTACGGTATGCGTCACAGATAACCTTTTATTCAGTAACCCAAAAAAGGTGATGTTTTAATCTCTTAAAGATCTCATTCACTCTTTATGTGTGATGCGTCATGTGGACCCACGCAAGGGAGCAGCGAGGGAGTCTGAAGGATCATCACTTACTTAAAACATGCGTTAAAAACGAAAATGTATGGTCTTTTCTACAACGATTACCTTAAAAATTTATGATTATTACTATGCTCATTTATGTTCAGAAAGAGTTCCTTAAAGGAGAGTGCGATTTTGAAGTTCTACTTTGCTCTACTACGTACTAATGATATTGCTGGTGCATTTTTATTTTTACATGACACTTCCCTCTGTATCTGCGGCTGCGCAGTGAAGGTGCTCTTCAGTCCGTCGCTTAAAGCGATCCCTTTTTTTGACTATCACTAGTAAGCTTGATTACTGCAATGGTCTCCTTACTGGTCTCCCAAAAAAAACTCTAAAGAAACTTCAGCTTGTTCAGTATGCTGCTGCTAGAGTTCTAACAAAGAACAACAAATTTGAACGTATACACCAATTCTTAAATTTTTACATTGGCTTCCTGTAGGTCAGATAATTGATTTTAAAATCATGTTGCTAACCTATAAATCCCTACATGGTTTAGGGCCAAAATATTTAACTGATATGATTCCACAACATAAGCCTTCTAGACCACTAAGATCTTCTGAGACCAATCTGTTAATTATCCCCAGATTAAACACGAAACATGGGAAAGCAGGATTTAGTTACTATGCAACAAATAGCTGGAATAAACTCCCTGAGGATTTAAGACTTGCCCCAACTCTGACCACTTTTAAAACAAGACTGAAGACTTTTATGTTTGCTTTAGGTTTCTGCTAAATCTTAAAGACATGTACTTAAAAAAAAAAAAGGCATTTTTAACTATACCTTTATTTTCTATTTTTGCCAGAGATACATGATCAGAAAGAGGGAAAGGGTTTGAGACCAGAGAGAATGTTGATCTGATCTTAAACACATTGCACTTTCTAAAATGCTTTTTTAACTTTGCCTTTATTTTACATCTATTTAAAAAAAAAATTGCATATGTTTTTCTTTTCTATCAATTCATTTTTAATACATTTTATTGTATGACAATGTTTATATGTGAAGCACTTTGAGTCTGCCTTGTGTATGAAAAGTGCTATATAACTAAAGTTGCCTTGCCTTAACGAATAGACTGAGCTGTATTTTATTATTTGTCTGTATGTGCATGTGTTATGTATGTGTGTGTGTGAGACCTGGTTATGTGTGTGTGTGACCTAGTTATGCGTGTGTGTGACCTAGTTATGTGTGTGTGTGTGTGACCTGATTATGTGTGTACAGTGTGTGTACAGTGTGTGTGTGTGTGTATGTGTATGTGTATGTGTATGTGTATGTGTGTGTGTGTGTGTGTGTGTGTGTGTGTGTGTGTTTTACCTGGTTGGGTGTGTGTAGGCTGAAGTCTATCCCACAGACAAACTCAGAGTGATGCTCCACTGTCTCCAGAAGAGGCTGACTGCTGCTGTAGTCCCAGAACCTAAAAACATATGCAGACAACCAGGTCACTGACACACACACCGTAGTATTGCATTTTGTCATTTATGGATGCAACTTTCATTTTCACTTGCTTTGTCAATGTATTGGAGATTAAAATGGTCTATGTTAAAAACTGCCATTGAATAAAAGAGAGGGTAGAGAGAGAGGAAGAGGGTAGAGAGAGAAAGCTTGAGAGTCAGTGAGACAGAGTTGAAATTGTGAATGAGCCAATAAAACACTATTCCCAGACCTCAACCAATCAGACTAATTGAAAGACTCTTTCTGTGTGTGCGTGCATGTCTACGCACTAATGTGTGTGTGTGTGTGTGTGTGTGTGTGTGTGTGTGTGTGTGTGTGTGTGTGTGTGTGTGTGTGTGTGTGTGTCTACACTCTAATGTATGTGTGTGTGTGTGTGTGTGTGTGTGTGTGTGTGTGTGTGTGTGTGTGTGTGTGTGTGTGTGTGTGTGTGTGTGTGTGTGTGTGTGTGTGTGTGTGTGTGTTCTCTGACTCAGCAGATCCTCCCATCAGGACCGTTTCACTGCAAGTGCTTTTAAGCCACTTTCTGAATGAGCTCCATTCACTCTATTATCCCCATAAGTACCATTCACATTCTCTACATCTATCTATATCTATATCTACATATAGATATATATATATAGATACACATATATGTGAGGTCAGTGCACATGGAGAGTTATTGGGTCCAGATCCATCATGCTGACCACTATAGGATGCTTGAGGTTCACTGAAGCCTGTGGTTCTCATCTCAAACAGATGTTCATTAAATAGCTGCTCAACCAAACCCCAAAACATGCTAGATAGTCGGGTCTAAGGAAGATAAAAAAAAAGGGTATATTTGCGTAAACATTTCGAGATGGAGTGAAACATGAATAAAACGTAACTTCTAAACTTTTCTCTTCTTCTTGGGTATTTGGTTGGTGTGTACTAAGCTTAAGTTATGTTCTTTCTCATCACATCATATCCAAACTGACTAAACAGAGAGGACTAGAAGGTTGAATGTTTAGACTGACTGTTACCTCGGGGCTGACGTTTCACCTCAGACTAGACCACGTTTAGCACAAACGATTCAGGTTACCTGGAAGCCTTGGCGGGGTGTTGCTTGTTTAAAACATCTCCGTAGTTAAAAACATGTTGAGTAACCATGAGGGTATCGGATAGTGAAAGGTTATACATAACTATGTATTTTGTCTTGTGTGGTTAAAGTCAGCATGGTTGAGAAATGTGCTTCTAAAGGAGATTCAACCTGCACTCTGCTCATGTGTTACACGCATCTACCGATCTAGAAACACATTTTGGTTTGTTCGCTGTTCTTTGGTTTGTGTTTGTGGATTTATGCCTGAATGCATCAGTGTGTGTGTTTTTGCCGTGTGTGTGCGTAAATGTTTGTCTGTTTTTGTTTGAGAGTGTACATGGACAAATGGCAGTACAAATAAAAACGTGTTTGTGTAAACTAGGTTGGAAAGGTCCATTCCCCGACGTCTCCATGGTAACTTATTATTATTTAACCACTATTGTGTTTCACTGCAGAACCACCTGTCGAATGTGTGTGTGTGAGAGAATGATTGTGACTAAGAGAGTAATTAAAGGCATGGTGGAAACAGGTATGAAAGAGCAGAGAGAGAAAAAACGTGATGTACAGCTTCTGCTGTTTTCATAGTAAAAGTACACCCACGGAAGGAAGCAAGGAAAGAATGACAGAATAACAAAAGGTATCCACAGATACTCTCTACCTCACTCTGAAAAACGAAAAACATAAAAAATGAAAGAACGAACGAAAGAACAAATAAAAAGTGGGAAAATAAAAAAAGCAACGGTCAACGAAAAGAATGATGAAAGAAAGAACGATAGAAAGAACCGGATATCACTACTAAATGACGCAAGTGTATGCTCACAGATTCAAACACTATCTGCCGAAAACAATCTTGGGTAAACATCTGACAGATGGTGCCGTGTCAACTACTCTCAATACCCTGATCAATGACTCAATGGGCGTCCATTATGGAGCCTGTGTAAACAGGGGAACACAGGGAGCCATCGCACTGAGACCTGTTCCATGAGCCGTCAGGGAAAACCCTGGCTGGTGTCTTCAGCAGATACAGGAGTCCAGTGCCCCTCATAGTGTACTAACCATGAGTCAGGAGGAAGGGGCGTGGTCGACTCATATTTCATTAGACGTTTAGTCGCGCAAAAAGATTGAATGATTAAGCATTGCAACCGAATGCATCCGTGGTCTCAACGAGCCCTGATCAACTCATAGGCGTCTGGTCCCTGACACCGCTACTGCAATAACTGCTCCCCTGTTGGACACACACCAGGGGTTCATTAAATACACGCCCGCAAGGGTGAACCCCGCCCAGACATCGCTATCACTTTAGCTGTCCCCCGAGGGAGCTCCATACAGCCGTACATGGAGCTACAAACTAATAGTTTCCGCCAACAAGCTCTACGGCATCTATTTGGGCAATTATACAGTGTATAAAAATCATGAGGAAAAATTGTCGACCCATTCAGAACCAATGTGTCAGGGTCTGAATAGGGGGCCCGCTTTATTAGTGTGCTTGTAAAAAGGATATTTAAAAGGCACACCAAACCATTTTCTGATAATTGGATATTTAAACAATGACATTAAAAGTGCGACGGTCAGTCGACTATCAGCTTGAGTCGACTAAGAACATATTTTTTTGGGGCAGCTCTACTAGAGTCCTCACTAGTGTCCTCACTAGAGTACTAGAGTCCTGACTAGTGTCCTCACTAGAGTACTAGAGTCCTCACCAGAGTAGAATCCCTACTAGACTAGAGACCTCAGTATAACTACTCCTCACTAGACTAGAATTGTCACTGGAGTCCTCACTAGAGTCTTTACTAAACTAGAGTCCAGATAAGAGTCCTCAGTAGGGTCTTTACTAAACTAGAATCCAGATAAGAGTCCTAACTAGGCTTGACACCTACCTAGAGTCTTGAGTCCTCATTAGACTAGAGGAGTCCTCACTAGAGTCCTCATTAGATTAAAGTGTTCCCTAGATGAGTCATCATTATTTTCCTGATAAGAGTCTTTACTAGAGTCATCTAGTGTCCACATTATAGTCCTAAATAGAGGACTTTAACACACAATCCTCCCAAGACTAGAGTCCTAACTCCACTAGAGTCCCCAGTAGAGTCTTCCTAAGACTAGAGTCCTAACTCCACTAGAGTCCCCAGTAGAGTCTTCCTAAGACTAGAGTCCTAACTCCACTAGAGTCCCCCCAGTAGAGTCTTCCTAAGACTAGAGTCCTAACTCCACTAGAGTCCCCCCAGTAGAGTCTTCCCAGGACTAGAGTCCTAACTCCACTGTAGACTAGAGAGGACTAACAGGAGTTCCGGTTCCCCAGCACCACATTAATATGATTATTTTCACCCAAACCCAGAAAAGGGCAAACATGGTAGGCTTCAAAAACCATCAATCCCAAACAGATAATCACACAAGTGGAAGCAGCGAACAGAAGGGATATCTGCGCTGTAGCACGCAGCTTGTGGTTGGAGATAATGTGGACAAATAAAGTGCTTGCAGAATTAAATATGCAGATATCCTGTTATAAAGTCATCCCACATTTTAATTAATCAAATCATGTCAAACTTATTTGACAAAATTAGAAAAATCCAATAAAATTTATCTTTTGGCTAGACGAAATTAAATGTAGTATCAACAACTCTGAAAGGTTTGTTTTGTTTCCATTTATACATAAAGTTTATAGCAGAGTAATTTGCAGTTTGAAAAGGTTGCTAAAGTTGATAATTGAAAATGAAACTATTTGAAAACAAAAAACGCTTGTTTTAGATAAATATAAAACTGAAAGAAAGTGTTGGTTGCCATTATTTAAAGCAATGAGCTGAATTATAAAATTCTGTGCTCAAAGTCAAAGGGGTTACTTAAACCTGGATCAGCACACAGGAACAAACCAGCATTTCAGGGTACATACTGTAGCGTGTGTGTGCGTGTGCGTGTGCGTGTGTGTGTGTGTGTGTCTCTGTGTGTGTGTGTGTGCACACGGGTTAGCAGGTGACAGGTGCCTCAGTTTTCTCAAACAAAGACCACAAGCAGGCACCTGTGAGTTTGCGTACGTGCGTGCGTGCATGTGTGTGTGTGTGTGTGTGTGCATGCCTGTTTTAGAGGATATATGGAACGCCAAAAGGGTCAAAACGAAACCTCATTTTATACCTGCATTATATAAATCTAGGTAAAATACAGCGTTTTTGCCGTCATAACACCGTATTTTCCACTAGGTGTCATCCAAATACTTTAAATATAAAATCCACATTAACTCAGGTAGTAGTCTAATATACAACGCAGATTAAACCCACTTTCTGAGGGGTCAAAATGTTGAAGACTCGCTTGCGTTGGTTGATCATTCATCTCTTATGAAGACTCGATCACGGAGGTGGCTCATTCAAGAGTTAACTTTTGCAATTGGACCGAATAGGCTATTTTAATACTAATTGCAAGCATCATCACACGATCCGGCTTTCATACCATGTAATGATAGATTAACATAGTAAAATATAATATCACATATATTCATTATATCGATGACATTAATATCAGCTCCATCAGAAATGTTTTCATTAACAGAGTGCAGTGATCTGACTAGGGTTATCGTTGATTGGGTGAAGAAAGTTCATCCTTACTGTCTGCGAGAATCAAGATGAGGAGCTTATTTGACAGTTAGGAAAAAGCGTTACTTAGCAAGCTATTTAACACAATCGATGGGGCGTGAAAAAGTAATCAAAAACTCTGTCTTTAACGCTGTTGTAGAGTTGAGGAAAAGCAGCGTTGAAAATGTGTTTTTTAATCACTCAACTGCTAATAATGAAAGCAATATCACAGTACTTTGCCTAGTTATGTGATTTGAGCAGGTCTAACGGGGTTTGATGCACAGCCCAAAGATTCTGGGTTAGAACCCCAATGTCCACAGTCTACCTGTAGTCATCCTTGAGCAAGATCAGCTAACCCCTCGCTGCTCCTAAATGACATGTATCCAAACATTATTTTATGAATTTCATTGTATAAATGGAGGATTACAAAAAGAAAGATGACGTCTTCTATGGCATCAGATAACACACTGGGTATTTACGCACACAACACTAGAGCAAGCAATGGCGAGATTCAGAGGGGACTCAAATAATTTAACTTGACAGCTGTAAAAAGGAAGCATTTATTATTAGAGTTTAACCTGTCAAAGGAAAGATTGACGTTCACATTTTTGAATCTTTACGATTAGGCCTGCCTATTACTCAACCTGTTGGCTCCGCCCACTGGGAGGTTAAAACCAATGAGAACCCACCGTTTATTACATGGGAAGCGGCAATTAAAGGGTAACGCTTACCTGACAGTGAAGTCATAGGAACAGGATGCCAACACCGTCCGACTGAAGGGAGAAAACTGTAGAGAGAGAGAGAATGGTAGGGAAGGAGGGGGAGAGAGAAAGAGGGAGAGAGGGAGAGACACGGAATAACATCAACACAGGTAGGATGAATTGGTAAATGTCCCCTTTCTATCTCTAAATCCCGCCCTCTCCTTCGCTGCCATTTATTCTGATTCAGCGTGGAAGCAGACCTGCTCCGGTCGACTCCGCCCAGGGGGACAGAAGTCTAAACACACGCCACGAGACCACAGTGCTGACTGGGACAGTTCGTAGTTTGTCTTTGCTCACCTGGTTACGTGGGAAAAATAACACCTGGGTTAGGAGACCCTGTAGAGCTACAAAACAATTGTATATATTTATCGCTAAAATTCTGTTGTTCTCTCTCTCTCTCAACACTATAAAAAGAACACACATGTGCCGACACACACACACACACACACACACATTGACTTTGCCACTACACACTCATCAGCAATAGATTAGCTGGACTAGTTCATCTCTGATGAAAGGCAATCGATCAGGGATTTCTGGCCACAAAGGGTAAGGGACGGAGAGAGAGAGAGAGAGAGAGAGAGAGAGAGAGAGAGAGAGAGAGAGAGAGAGAGAGAGAGAGAGAGAGAGAGAGAGAGAGAGACATTAACTAGCCTGCAAACACAAACTCAATAAATTAAGATTGCACACACCCACCTAATTCGAGACATTTGTGGGTTGTGTGTCTGCGCGTGAGTGTGTCGGTGTGTCTGTGTGTCTTGTTAATTCCATTTAGGTGGGTGTTTTGATGCTGTCACCGTCCGTTTTTCAGTACATCCACAGACGTTTCCTCACAAATTATGTTAATTGTGTGTGTGTCTGTCTGTATGTGTATGTTTGAGGGTATGTGTTTGAGGGGTCGTGATCGTGTGTGTGTGTGTGTGTGTGTGTGTGTGTGTGTGTGTGTGTGTGTGTGTGTGTGTGTGTGTGTGTGTGTGTGTGTGTGTGTGTGTGTGTGTGTGTGTGTGTGCGTATGTGTGTCTGTGGTCACGATAGTGTGTCTGGGTGTGCGTTTATGTGTGGGTGGTCACGAGTGTGTGTGTGTGTATGTGTGTACCTTGACTCTGCGGATGGCGTAGGAGTGTCCGACCAGTGGCTGACAAACGGGCTGCCGGGGGTTCCTCAGGTCCCACACACACACACTGCAGTCCACCGCCCCCGTCACCACCGTGTGCTACACACACACACACACACACACACACACACACACACACACACACACACAGTTAATAGGACATCCTCCACACAACACACACACACAACAGAATATTCCAAACAAAACATACACACCAAGTAACCACAACATTCTACAGTAAATGCACACAATTCATCCAATATTTTCGGAAGTTTTTTTCCCATTCATTGTTTCTTCTTTGTGTGAGTAAGTGAGTCAATCAGTGAGAGCTTGTTCTTTACCTTTTTGTAGTACTTTTAAACTGCTTTGGCATTGTATCTGTAAATTGTCCATGCCAAAAAAGCTCTTTCTAATAAAATTGAGGGAGAGAGAGCTATAGGCTGTGTCTGATAGACATTAGCCAAAAGTGCTTCAACTGCATGGTGCGGGCCATACCTCGTCATATTTGCACCAATCACAGCTCAGGATTTCGGACTTGTGGGCCGGAATGGCCAATCGGCATGCAGCACTCTTGATGTCCCAAACCCTGAGCGTCCCATCACCTAGAGAGAGAGAGAGAGAGAGAGAGAGAGAGAGAGAGAGAGAGAGAGAGAGAACTGCTTAAGGAATGTAAATGAATATTTTCCATGCCAATAAAGCTCTTCTGAGTATAATTGAATCGAGAGCAGAGAGATTAAGAGAGAGACGGGGAGGGAGCGGAACTAGTACAGAGGTAGAGAGAAAAGAGTAAGGGGAAGAGGGCAAGATGAAGAGGGAGCGTGAGAGAGAGAGAACAAGGGAGAGTGAGAGAGATTAAGTGTTAATTTAACGACTGTAGGCTGCTTCACAAAGATACACTTTGTACTGCGGACAGGTTCTGTCGCAGTGTGTGTGTGTGTGTGTGTGTGTGTGTGTGTGTGTGTGTGTGTGTGTGTGTGTGTGTGTGTGTGTGTGTGTGTGTGTGTGTGTGTGTGTGTGTGTGCCCTAGAGGGACCTCGTTCTCAGTAGAGCGTGGCCCTGTATGCATGCTTCTGCCTGTGTGTGTGTGTGTGTGTGTGTGTGTGTGTGTGTGTGTGTGTGTGTGTGTGTGTGTGTGTGTGTGTGCGTGTGTGTGTGTGCGTAAATGCAAACTAACTGCAACAATCAACAGATAATGTAAAGCTCAATGTGAACACTGAGATATATCTCTCCATTTCAATGTGTTGTGTGTGGATGGGTCTCCTGAATAGGTGCAGGCGGTCGCCCCCCCGCCATAAACCACAGCTTGTCTCGTTGTAAGCTGTCAGAGGTGTACCATGCTGAATTACTCCAGCTGCAAAAAACGGATTTCCCTTTTGGGACAACAATGATATTTATATAACAGAATGTTAAAGCAACTAAGACAGGTGTAAGAGGATCATGATTCAAAATAAATATGAACACAAATCTGAATTTATAAAGTTGATTCTATTGGGTGGGTGTCTCTACCCTGGACTCCTACATTTCAGTTTATAGTTAAAAAAAAATAATAATAATTTCGCAGCTCAGACCCACCAAGCCACCCCAAATGACGTGTGTGCATTCGTATTGTTGATCTGCAGAGAAATAGTCTGCCAAAGACGTTGACGTCGCTAAGCAACCGAGGACGCTGGGGTTGATAAGTGAGAAGAGCCGTGTAATAAATAACGATAGTCACAATCATTGTTCGATATTCTACGTGACTCAGACCATTCGACGATCGTTGCCAATCCCTAATAGAAATACATGAATAAACGTAGATTTAAAAAGCAATAATTGCGTGCCGTTTGTGCGACTCGAGTCCGAGTCTCAGACTCCCCATCTCTGACACACACACACACACACACACACACACACACACACACACACACACACACACACACACACACACACACACACACACACACACACACACACACACACACACACACAAACCTCTGTGATCCATGGGTATTGTTATACAGCTATAAACAGGAAGCAGAGGTTAACTAAGACCTTGCTGGTTTCCTCACGACCGTGTGGATCGTAAAACCAACCCCTAGCCCCACTGCCATCACATCCACGCTGCAAAAGGCAGAGTTATTCTATTTATATTTTGAAGCTATTATATATCGTCAATGTGCTCTGCACTGGGTGAGAGGGGGTGAGAGCACCTCTGTGGTCGGAGGTCAAACGGCCACACCGTCCTCAGCCCTCCCCAGGGCTCAGAGTCGACACAATACACATGCACGCGCACACACGCACAAATCCACACACACACAGTGGATGGAAAGCTGCCAACTGTAAAGTGCCCAAGTCGGTCAGAATCAGATTGGGCGCCTGGATCTGGGTTACCTCGGCGACGGCGGGCTCCACCGGGGCGTGACACGCCACATGAAGTACGACTTCCTGTCTGTCATCCACCGCGGCTGTTATTGGCTCATACATCTCAAGTGTTGGGGGGGGGGAAACACTCCGGTGATTGGCTGTTATTGATCAGCGAGGGCCGGCGATGTCCCCGCTGTTATACAACAGCGCCGGGAGTTAGAGACGTTGGCGGGCAGGGATACGGGCATTCACACGCACACACACACACTCTCTCCACGACACACACACTCCTCGACACACACACACACACACTCTCCTCGACACACACACACACACACACTCTCCCCGACACACACACTCCTCGACACACACACACACACTCCTCGACACACACACACACACACACTCTCCCCGACACACACACTCCTCGACACACACACACACACACTCCTCGACACACACACACACACACACTCTCCCCGACACACACACACACACACTCTCCCCGACACACACACACACACACTCTCCCCGACACACACACACACACACTCTCCCCGACACTCACACTCCTCGACACACACACACACACACACTCCTCGACACACACACTCACACTCCTCGACACACACACGCAGACTCTCTCCTTGACAAATGCACACACTCTCTCCTCGACACGAGCACGCAAAACTCAAATAAATAGTATTCCAACCAATCACCGACTATGGGTGGGTGTTGTGGGGTTTTGCGCTGCATTCATGATAGTTTTTACTGGATACACGAAACACGGAAGGGATGGGTGAGCTGGCTCTGTTTGTTTGGGATCTCGCTTCAAATACAAACAGAAGAGATGTCACCCACCTTCGCTGATACAACCTTTGAGGTCCATACCAATAAGGTTTCCTTGATTTGACTTCTCATATTAGACATGGTCATCTGAGACACAAGTTTCTGGTGATCGACACATTCATTTACAGAAATGGGAGGGAGGTTTTTACAGAAAAAGCAGCTGTTGAGCACAATGAAAGCAGCTGAAAAACTCATCAACGCTTGAAGTTGGCTGCACAATTTGTGTGGGAATCATAGGGTAGGGGACCCACTGAAATTTCCCAACTTTACTAACTTCAAGATAAGATGGACTGAACAGCACGACTTTTGACCAGAAGGGACTGGTATTCCATGCATGAGCAGACTGACATATTGGTTTTACAATCTTGTAATAATATTTGGCTATCCCTTCATAATGTCAAACTAAGTCTTCCACATAAGTTAAGTTTCATATCATACAATATATTTTGATACAACGATGATCTGCATCTGGTATTCAAAGAAGAATTACATTATTATTTTTTTTGCTTTGTGATCCCCAAAAAGTTGTATTTCTAGCTTTTTGAAGTGTAGTTTGTATGGACTGCTCAAACACACAAAGATCAAGCCCAATCAGAATCTTGTTTTGTTCATGCTTATTTGAAATTAAAGAGTTATATTTAACCAAAGCGCTATTAGCATTCATCCACAGTATCGTACACGGGAATTGCTTTAGACTATGTATCATTTAATATACTCCCATTAAACACGTTGTGATGGCCATTCCACCTTTAATGTGCACGATCAGCACATTCCCAATTTGGTCAATTCCTCCTGCTTAACCACTAGATACAGCGTGTCTCCTCAAAGTTAAGCTCATCAATTGCAATAGGAACTAATTAGGCAAAGCAGCCATAAACTTCTCTCGCAGTTCTATAGGCCAGCTAGGCTACCGCCCTAGCATGAAATGGTTTAGCTCTCCAATTGACCCTTTTGTTTTATAACAAATATATTTGCCAAGACAGCATTACGAGTGTATCTGTGCGCTGAAGTTAGCCTGATGGACGATGTCAGAGGGGCAAACATGGAGGGGATAAGCAGCAGGAACGGTTCAGCATCCAGCTACAGAAGCCCTAATGGGTTTATGCTAGCAGGGCTGCCGGTCACTGAACGAGTTAGAGTGGGGAGCGCCAGCGGGACACAGACCCGTCGCCGTGCATCTCCAGCGCTGATCAGATCTGCCACAACAGGCCAACACAAAACTAGATTGTACAAAGCGTCTGATAAGCGTTGGCTCAAGCGTACACCACTCTGTTTGGATTCCGGGGGGTCACTTAGCCGACTACGAGGGAGAGACCAGGTGTTGGAGTTAAAATGAACGATTTTATTAAGCTAGCATTGGAGAGTTCCAAGGAGATTCAAGACAAACCCAAGACAAACCTTATTGGATGTGATAGCAAGGTACGGTAAGACCTCCATTAACAAGCACAACATTCATATTTGACTCATATTTGCGCCACTTAAACTGTTGATTGGAAATGTTGCTAGGTGGCGGGGCAGATGGCTTTACTGTAGATGGATCAAACCGTTTCGTTTGAAACAAGAAGTGCCTTTTTAATAGTTGGTTAACCTGCTCCCTTCAATCACCACCCTCCCCCTCACCACCTGATTTAATAAAACTCAATACAACATGGTGTATTCTATTAACCTTAGAAGCCCAAATCGACACCTCTTCACAATCTCTCTTCATGAAGAAGAGGAAAGAAAACACACACTATGAAAAAACCAATTAAAACTCAATCTAATGAACCCACTCCTGATTGCGCCTGGGCACTAGATACCAAGACGGGGGGACTTAAGGGAGGCGTAAAATAGATGAGATGGGTCTACCACTGTGACTGCTATCTGATGCTAATGCAACCCTGAAAAGAACCTCTGAAAGAAGGAGAGCATAAAGCACTACCTTCTATGGTTGACTTTGGGTCTCACGAAGTGTGACTAAAATGTATTAAGATGTCATATCGAGGGAACACTCTGTAAAATAGCAAAACTCTTAACATCTCGCCGGAAACGCTGTGACGGATTAGTGGTATTAAATTGGCTGCGCATCGTAGCTCAAGCTTTCTAACTTCAGCAGAAGTTCTCCAGCTCGGACGGGGGTCCACTCACTCTTGGACAGGGACATTGGTTTGCAGCCGGGGTCGCAACCCGTGAATACAGACGGACAGCACAACCAGCACCAGACCCACAACAGGACCGGAGATCCACTCACAGTATAATGACAGTGTGCAGAAACCAAGTGGTACGGGCGCTAAGTGCTATTCACAGGTGAAGATGCCAGAGGCAGTAGGGTTCTTTATATCA
The DNA here is from genome assembly GCF_031168955.1 of Gadus macrocephalus. Taxonomy (NCBI): domain Eukaryota; kingdom Metazoa; phylum Chordata; class Actinopteri; order Gadiformes; family Gadidae; genus Gadus; species Gadus macrocephalus. The sequence goes on along the minus strand of NC_082402.1, from coordinate 13,926,661 downwards.
GTAGACTCCTCTAGCAGCAGGGCCCCTCAATCAACCTGGGGGGGTAACATAACAGCTCCCACTAAGTCAGAAGGGGGGGGATCTTGGCCATAATAAAATTGCACTCCCTTTCAGAGTGGATGAGATAAGCCCCAGCCTCCCTCCGGTTACACACTCATTGACTTCACGGCCGCGTGATGGAGCTAACCGCTAGCTGGTGTTAGCCCAGCGAGGGGCGGGGAGGAGCAACAGGAAGTGGATAAGGAAACGCGGGGAGCTGATTAGAGAGGCTGTTAAGTGTTTTGGGTGCATGGGGGAAATACCAAAGATCAGGTAGGCTCGCTTTATTATCTTGATTGGTTGAAGGCTCTTTAAAAGTCAAGCAGTTTGAAAGTCAAGCAGATTTGAATCACATTGGGTCAATTAATTTGGAGGTGGGTGTGTGTATAGGTGTGTGGCAACAGGCCCCATCGATGTCAAACACTAATGAATACATTATTTATCGAAGCAATTATTATTTTTTTTACTTAAAAAAAGGAAAAAATATATAAACTAAGTGTGCACTGTTAATGTGTTGTGCACTGGTAATGTATGGTCAAAAAAATGTATTACCTCGAAGAACTGGTAAATAATACAACAAGACTGACCCCTAGTGGCAAGAGAGAGTATTCAATAATTTTCTTCTGACCAACAGGTAACTTAATATGTTTGGATAGGTGGATATAAAATGTAACCCACTTATCTGTCATTGTTCTTTTCCTTGCCTTTTGTTCACTTTCCAATATTTCATTCATGTAATCTCTCTTTCTTTCCTAAATCTGTTTGTATCTTTCATCTCTCATCACCTGCCAGAGTTATAGATATTTTCCATCCATGTGACTAGGCCCCAGCTCACCTGAGGCAGAAGCAAAGCATCCTGGGATGTGGGGGGACCAGACAGTACTGTAGATGACCCCTTCGTGACCCTTGAGTGTGGTCAATGATTTGCTAAGAGTTGGGTCCCACTGATGACAAAATCCAAGAAAGAAAAAAAAGAAAGATTAGACGAAGGAAGACAGAGAGACAGACAGCCAGGCTAACAGCCAGACCGTCAGAATAAGTCAATTAAACAGACAGAAAGACAGTTAACCAAATAGACAGTGAGCCTTACCACTTTAGCCGTTTGGTCCCAGGACCCAGAAACCAACAGGTTCTCTCCTCTGGTTTGAGACCAGTGAACAGAATACACCTGGAGACACAAACACACACACAAACAAACACGTACAACAAGTAGATTAGTACAACATGACCTTGATGTTATTCTGCCAAGCATTGGTGTGTGTGTGTGTGTGTGTGTGTGTGTGTGTGTGTGTGTGTGTGTGTGTGTGTGTGTGTGTGTGTGTGTGTGTGTGTCTGTGTGTGTCTGTGTGTGCGTGCGTGCGTGTGTCTTACTTCCTGTGTGTGTTCGCGGGCCACTCTGAGTGGCGCGCTGTGATTGGACGATGAGTCCCAGAGCTGCAGGCTACCGTCCCCGCCCCCGGCAGCCAACAGGTTCTCATTGGTCTCGCTCCACGCCACGTCGAACAGCCCGTCGCTCCACTCACAGCTGTGCGCACACGCACACGCACACGCACACGCACACACACACACACACACACACACACACACACACTTTCATTAGGAGCAGGTAGGGGTTAGGTGTCATCTCTCTCAAGGATGCCTCCAGGTTAGGCTTCGGACATTGGGGGATCAAACCCAGTACGTTTTGGGCTGGGAGTCAAATACCACTCGCTACAGTATCCTGCCCCCGGAACATTCATGCAGTGAAAATACCGCACAGTGATACTCAGGTGCTTACAGATAGATACGGGTGCATTCAGGTTTGGACTGAGTGTGCACTGAGATGGAGACTCTGACAAATAAGGAATAAAGGAAGAATAGTGGTTGAGTCCTACCTCTTCACCAGAGCGATCCCTAATTCCGTCTCTTCCAGGATGAGCAGTGTGCCAGAACCTAGAAGGAAACAAACTATTTACTATTGTCATGTGCCAGGCATGTTTACCTGATACCCAAAGAAACTTGGGGAGAATTCAGATGAAGCAGACAGAGTTCGAGGTCATCTTGCTGAAGGATGACTAAGTTGGCTGCGGACGTCGGGGGAATCTAACCCACTACCTTTCACTTGGGAGGCACCACACTATCCTGCCCTCTGAGTGGATGGCTAAATCCATAACAACAGCCTGTAGATGTTGGTTGACCTGTCATTGAATCATCATACTGTTTTTATTTACACACATCATACACCTTCGTTTCTGTACCTTTAGATACCTGAAATTCGTCCACATAAACGGAGTCCACATTTAGACATACCTGTCCTTTTCCGGACACTATACTCACCAGCAATGCCGTAGTATTGTGAAGCAGCGCAGGCCAACCTGGTGGGGATGAAGGGGGATCCCTCCACGGCGTAGCCATGGCGGGCAGGACTCCTAAACACCTTCACACCCATCTCCTAACCAGGTGTTAACAGCCAAGGTGCGCTGCGGCTGTCGCTGGCAGTATATCGCTTACTGGTGTTATTTTCATACACGTTCAAAAATAATTATAAACCTCATTGGAAGCATATACACACTGAATAAAACTCATGCCTTTTATCGAGTCTGCAATACCACTTCCTTGTTGTTATCACGTGACCAAGTCAAAGGTCTAGCGTGATGCTACAGGTGTTGGCCGCTTGGTGGCGACATTTCACCTTCTCTTTGGAATTTAGGAAGCAACCAACCAGTTTATTCTACTTTCTCAGGATATCTAACGTTAGGCCTATGGCGCATTTTACATTTCATTGCACATTTTGCATGGTTATATTCACAAAATCAAAGACTCAGCCATTATGAGACCCCACAGCAAAGGCTGTAAACACGTTGGGTCAAAGTAAGAAAATAATGAGAAATTCGAATGAAACATAATAGAGCAATGCAGACTTCAGAAAACAAGCATTTTTTATTTCTAGGCCATATTCAGTAGGGGTGGCATTCGATGTGGCGGATCCCATTTCTTTGGGGGGGAGGTGCCACCAACCCAGGCCTCCCGGCATCAGCACGCTGCCTGACATCGGGAATTTGGTCAGCATAGAATTCCCCCTTGTCCCTGGCAGTAGGACTATGAAGTCCCGGCCATATATCAAACGATATCTCTCCCGAACACACCCGCAGGGACCCACACACAGCACCCTGTGGGACCCCCTCATTGGTTTCCTGGCGGGGGTTGGAAAAAACCTAAATAAGGAGCCTCTCGGGTCAAAGGTCACATAACCTAAATATAGAATTTGCCGACAAGGCTTCTTTAGGATTCACTAGCACCCCCAAAACAAACACACACTTACCCACACACACTTACACACACAGAGTAACACAGACAGACACATACAAACACACACACAGGCACAAGCCCGCACAAACACACACACGCACACACACTCTCACAGAAACAACCACAAACACACACACACACACACACACACACACACACTAACACCATGGAGGGAGGGAAAGATAAACATTGCTTTTATTTCTTTGGTGAATACTAAAATACAAAACATTCTGATTTCAATTCTCATATATACTAATTTGTCAACAGTCCTAATAATAATTCAGTTTGAAGCAGTCTCCTGGAACAGAAAATGTGTGTGTGTGTGTGTGTGTGTGTGTGTGTGTGTGTGTGTGTGTGTGTGTGTGTGTGTGTGTGTGTGTGTGTGTGTGTGTGTGTGTGTGTGTGTGTGTGTGTGTGTGTGTGTGTGTGTGTGTGTGTGTGTGTAAAACCACTTCAAGAGGAAAAAGATGACCACAAATCTTTGAAAAATACTGCAACACACTTACACATATACTTAAACCTGCTGGTACCTTTGAATGCATGCACGCACTCACAGACACATACACACACCTCATATGCATAAGAGCTCTGTCTCTCTCACACACACACCCACACACCAACAAACAACCTCACCCAAACAAACCTGCACACACACACATACACACACACACACACACACACACACACACACACACACACACACACACACACACACACACACACACACACACACACACACACACATATGTACACACATCTATTTCACAGGTTGACATGTGTGCTGTGGTCTGTCTGCTGCCACATTCTTTTCATCTGTTCACATGAATCTGACCAGACATGCATGTGTGTGTGTGTGTGTGTGTGTGTGTGTGTGTGTGTGTGTGTGTGTGTGTGTGTGTGTGTGTGTGTGTGTGTGTGTGTGTGTGTGTGTGTGTGTGTGTGTGTGTGTGTGTGTGAACATTGCTTTTATTTCTTTGGTGAATACTAAAATACAAAACATTCTGATTTCAATTCTCATATATACTAATTTGTCAACAGTCCTTTGTATGGATAATAATAATTCAGTTTGAAGCAGTCTCCTGGAACAGAAAATGTGTAGAATGGCTGCTCGCAGTGAGGAAGGGCGGCCATCTTGGCTCCAGTG